>NC_034591.1:73822860-73827639 GCF_900095145.1 Mus pahari
TCCTTCCTTCCTTCCTTCCTTCCTTCCTTCCTTCCTTCCTTCCTTCCTTCCTTCCAAAGATTTGTTTATTTATTTCATGTATGTGAGTACACTGTACTATCTTTAGACACACCAGAAGAGGGCATCTGATCCCACTACAGATGGCTGTGAGTCACCATGTGGTTGCTGAGAATTGAACTCAGGACCTCTGGAAGAGCAGTCAGTGCTCTTAACTGCTGAGCCGTCTTTGCAGCCATTTTAGTCTTGTTTTCTGGCAGCTGGAGCCACTATAAAGTTCTGGGCACAAAGGCTGAGGGAAAAGCTGAGCCTTACCTAGATGACACTCGGGGTCTGGGATTCATCAGGGCCAAGGGGCAAGCCCTGGCCAGAAGGAAGGGGTTGAGACATCTTTGGCAGGCATTTGGTGATCCCAGTGTCCTGTGATGGGGACGAAGCAGCTGTTGTGGCTGTTTTCAAATGTGGATGCCAAGCTTCTGGCCCGTGCAGAAATCCACTTGTTTACTGCAATCTTGGGTGTTTAGGAAGGGGCGATGGGTAGTGACTTGTTGGCAGATATTCATGAGGTGCCCTGTTGGGGATTGTGCCCCAAACAGACTTCCTGGCTAGACTGATGTGGATCTCCACCATGTGACTTCAAACATCTTTCTTGGCCTCCTCGGCTGAAAAGTTAAGGGAACAATGGTTGGCCTTTTGACTGTAGTTTGGCTTTTATTTTTTTTAAACGTCCGTTTATTTTTAAAGGTTCATCTTTCATAGCCCCAAGTCTATGCCAAACACCAAGCCCCTGAGCCGGCTTGCAGAAATCTAGTTCCTGAATTTCATTATTATCTATAAAATGAGCCCACAAGCCTTGCCTTAGCTGACCCAGACCAAACTGATAATGCTGTCAAGCCAAGGTTATATGAAATGAATTCTGAAGTCAGCTCTGGGCTCCTGCTGTGGCCGCGTAAGCAAGGTTAGGAGCCCAGTCCTAATGAGCCCCAGCAGTCCTCCGTTTATACTGTGTCAGAGAAGGGAAGGTTTTCATTTCAAATGATGAACAGTGACTCAGACTTCTTCCCTCAGGGTTTGAACAAGACGTTTGTGACCATGGACCAGGAGCGCCCCCGCTGTGAGCTTAGCATCAACAGCAGAAATGACCTCCGCAAAGTTCTGCATCTGGAGTTTCTCTACAAGGAGAACAAGGTGCTTGTCTTCTGAGGCGCGAGTCTGCTGGCGTCCTGGTGGCCAGGGCCTGGCAGCTAGGGCAGGAGGGTTGGGGGCTGACCAAGATGACAAGTCTCAGAGTGAACTAGGTTCAGCCTATCAGCCCTGAGTGTCCCTGGCAAGTGAGCGGCCACTTTGTCTCACAGTCTGGGCTGGTCATGCCTGTTCTCTGGCAATTGTTCTCTATGCTCTCCTTTCCCACACAATGGTGTTTTTAGTAAGACTGCTTAAGGATATATTATGCAGTATAATATATATGTATATATTATCATATATAATATAAATATCAGTTATATATATGTATGCACTTATATGTTATACTAACATTGGCCATCTCTTGCCTGTGTAAGATTTCCCTGCTGTGGTTGTCTCTTTTGAATGTAGGTCAGCAGAGATGGAAGCAGAGTTTAGCATACCCAGAGGTGTGGGAGTTGAGGAAATGGAGGGAACAGGTTTTCTTGAGGTATGGAGGTCCCTGCCCCCAGACTCGGAGCCCACCTGCTGCTCTCACGCTGCTGTGGAGGCTTCGTCCACATCCTACGTTTGAAGTAGAGTATTTTGTTTCACTAGTGTCTGCCTCCCTCACTCCGGGCTCAGTACGAAAACTCTTAACCCACTGGTATGATTGGAGTTTGCCCCCCACCCCCACCCCCAGGAGATCTCTGAGCCAAAGTGGGTATTTGACCTCTGACAGTCATTTATATGGGCCAGGGTAGAGATTTTTCTTTCTTTTTTGTTTCATGAGACACAGTCTTATTCTGTAGCCAAGGCTGGCCAAAACTCACTGCATAGCTCAGGCTAGCCTCAAAGTGTGGCAATTCTGCTTCAGCCTTCTGAGTCCTGAGATTACAAGTATGTGGGCTTCTAGGCCCAGCATTACGGGGCGAGTCTTGGGGCTGGGGAGATGGCTCAGTGGTAAGAGTTTGAATCTCCAGCAACCACAGCAAAAGCTGGCATGACTCTGCCTTTCTGTCACATCAGCACTAGGGGCCAGAGACAGGAGGGTTCTCGGGTTTTGCTGGCCAACCATCTTCCTGTGCAGTGAGACCTTGTCTCAAGGCAATAAGGCAGAGAATGATAAAGGAAGCCATCTGGCATTCCTCTCTGGCCTCTGCATGCCTGTGAACATCTGTACAGACACACACGCACACGCACACACACCACCACCACCACCACCTCCCACATATAAAAATAGATAAAATGAAATGAGATCCTGACTGATTGGGTGTGTGTGAATGAGAACAAGACTGTCTGAAATACCCCGAGAAACTTCCAGGCCCTAGACAACTAGCCTACTGCATGTGGTGCGGCAGAGAGGACCCTGGGCCAGGCTGCCGTATGTAAGCCAAGTGTTCCAGGTAGGTCTGCAGAGCCCAGCCACTGGCCCTCGGCTTACTCATCTCTGCTGCTGCAGGTGCCCTTGTGATCCCTTTGAGGAGGCCCTGGCAGCCAAGTGAGGTCCCAGCAGATGCTGAGGCAGCCCATAGCATCTTTGTCTTCTTGTCTTCCATCCTCTCATGTGTGCAGTCCTGCATCAGGGATGTGCTGAGCCAGCAGCATTGTGCCTTTCAGTTGCTGGATTTGGAGTGAGGGGCACAGGTAGTGCATGTTAGGGAGGTGCTTCACAGACACTGGGACCTTTACCTGGGAACTCCAAAGAACCATTACTGTCCCTGGGATTTTCTATAAAACTACCTTCACCTAATTTCTCAGAAGCATCTTCTCATTTATTTATTTATTTTTCACCACAGCATAGTCTCTCTAAAGTAATTATTATCTTTACAACTTAAGGTATCATCAGTCCTGAATCCCTGATTATTTGATGTAAACAAAGTTATTAATCATGATAGAATGATTGGAGCCTATATTTTGTATTATTTTATTTTTTAAAAGATTTCTTTATTTTATTTATATGAGTACACTGTAGCTGTCTTCAGACACACCAGAAGAGATCATCGGATCCCATTATAGATGGTTGTGAGCCACCATGTGGATGCTGGGAATTGAACTCAGGACCTTTGGAAGAGCAGTCAGTGCTCTTAACCTCTGAGCCATCTCTCCATCTCTGGAGCCTATATTTTACAACAAAGTATATTTATTAGCATCGGTTGCAGGTACTTTGGAGATGCACTGAGCCCAGAGCTCATATGTCCCCAGGGAACCGCTGCAGTTCAGTGTGAATATTCCCAGTGGCTTGTTTTTCCTAACAGTTGTGCGATGGACTGGAATACCTACTCTTAGGGTCCAGGAGTCACTGAAGGATGACTCCAGACTCAAATAGTATGCAAAGATAAAGACTGTTTATTCTGCAGAAGTTACCAGCATGCAAGGGGTCAACCATTCATCAAAATGGCAGTGACCTGAGGGGCTCACAGGCCCCTTTTATGCAGGTCTAGGAATTTTCCCGAAGGGTTAGGTAACCTCTAATATGATTGGTAGGAGCAAGTCAGTGACATCAGTGCAACTTTGATTGGCTGCTATGTTGGTTCTATGAGACCTTGAAGAATTTTGGAAACCCGCTCAGTTCTGGCCTTGTTATCTCCTCCAGTCAGGTGTCCCAGGAGCTGACTCAGGTCCACACTTAGCCTCCCCAAGTCAGGGCTGCCATGACTAAAGGCGCATGGTCAGTGGATCCTTCTGAGGAGCCCAGTCTGCTTCCCTGGGAATTGAAAATTTTCTTCCCCAGGTTTTTGGACCTCTCACTATGTAAGGCTGCAGTTTGGGGAAATGGTGGTAACTTCACTTCAAGGCTACGTGTTCACTCTGAACTTTGTGGTGCAAGTACGAAAACTCACAGAGGTGTAATGTGGGCAGCCCAGGATCAGGAGCCCCTCACTGAGAGAAAAGACCCTCACTGTGAAGTCAATTTATATATATATATATGTATATATATATATATATATATTTTTTAACTCACTTCATTGTAATCTTAATTTAGATCAAGACAAAATAAATTTTTATTTGGTCTTATAAAAACTGAGTAAACAAACACATTATTCCTGATTTTAATTATCTGATAAGGCTGTGGAACTCAGCGTTGTCCACTGGCCATGAATCCTGGCAAGAGAGGACTGGCAGGGGAAGGGCTTGGCTTGTTCTGAGGGCTCCACACCAGGCCCCTTGTCAGACCCTTGGCTGCTCTGACTCAGCAAGCACTGAACTCAAGGCCAAGTCTGGACACAGCTCAGCAGGCCTGGGTGCTCCCAGATCCCAGCTCTTGGGGTGGGACTGACACATGGCCCAGATGCCTGAAGCCAGCCCCTGGGTCGCTGCTTGGACAACTGGGTGTCTGTTCAGATCGGGCTAAGGGGTTTAGGAGAAATCAAAGCTCTAATTCTTGTTATTTAGGGTTAGTAAGTCTTAGCTGGTCATGTATTTAAAAACAAGAAACCCAAACCCAAGGAAAATACTACAGTCAAGGCTGGGAAACACTGATATTTATTCTGAAGGGTTTCCTCACATACTTTTCACATATTTTTTTCTTTCTTTTTTTATGGTTGGGTCTGTCCCAGCTGACTCTATGCTTTTCCTTTTCCTCTCCTCTCCTCTCCTCTCCTCTCCTCTCCTCTCCTC
>NC_034591.1:73827765-73842238 GCF_900095145.1 Mus pahari
CTTTCTTTCTTTCTTTCTTTCTTTCTTTCTTTTTTCTTTCTTTCTTTTTTAGTATAAAATAGCGTTTATTTAGGGCATGGGGAGGAAAATTAAGAGGGTAGTAGAGGCAGAGAAAGGCAAAAAGAGGGAGAGAATAGAGAAGTAGAGGCCGGCCATGACCTTGTGGAGAGAGGGGGAAGGGAATGTAGAAGGGTGGGGGAAGGGAAGAGCCCCAGAGGCCAAGAGAGAAACGAGAGGGAGGCAAGGGTAAGAGAGGGCTTTATGCTTTCATTTTCACTTCCTGCTCCAGTCTGCAATTGCTAGTGGTCAATGTTAAAGAAACATCATCTACTGTGTTATTTACTTTGTCTTTGCTGTGACAAAACACCTCACTGGAACAATCTAAAGTGTGTAAAGTTTATTTGGGATCATGACTTTAGGTATTTTAGTCTGTCATGATGGAGAAGATTTGTTGCCTGGAGGGTGAGTTTGCTTACCAACATGATGTACATCAGAAATGAAGACCGTGAGCCTGGAACCATGGCAGATGTGTTCCCCACAATCCTGCCCTTTATAATGTTTCGACCAGCCAGGCCCCATCTCCTGAAGGTTTCACAGACTTCAAAATGGTGCCACAGGCTGGTGACCAAGTGCCCAGAACACGAGCCTGAGGAGGACACCCCAGTTTCAAACCATCACACCCCCTCCCCACCAGTAAAATGCTCAGGCTCCAAATGTATCTTGGATCTATAGAGGCCGGAAAGATGGTGGAAGGAGAGAATTGGCTATTTCAAGTTGTCTCTTGATCTCCACACACATGTGGTTTTTCAGCTTCTTCCCACTCGATAAATGAGTATAATGCAAAATTAAATTAAAACAGTATTTTTTTTTTAAATGAAAGGATTTATCTTACAGTTGTTTCCAGAGGGAAAGAATGCAAAGGGAGATTAGCTCGGACAGCCCTCTTTTTGACTCACAGTGCACACGATGGTGGTTCTTTCAGAGTGGAACCTTTTGTCTTCCTTTCTGAATCCCTTACCCAGTACGGTGACTGGCACATAGAATAAATAAGTGTGTGTGTGGCATGAGTGAAAAGCTGGTAAAATATGTCAAAGGGTTGGGATAATCTTTCCACTCGCTCCCAAATGCTGGGCATTCAATTAATGGTACTTTTTCCTTCCCAATGATAGGCAAAAGAAAAGCCTCTAAGAACAAACCTGGAGCTCATTACCAGATACTTTCTGGATAATTTTGGAAATACAGATAACAGTGAGAGTCAAGAGGCCCCAATCCCTACAATCCCTGTTCCAAAGAAAACCAGCAAATTGCCTATGAGATACTCAGAGACCACACTGGTGAATATATACGACCTTTCAGATGAAGACACAGGAAGACGTACATCATGGTCAGAGGCAGGCAAAGCCAGGTACCAACTCCTCCTCTCCCTTCCCACCCTGCCTGCCTGCCAGCCCAGACAGGCAAGGCTTCCCTTTGCAAACATGGCCCTGTTTTTCCTCACTTCTTGCTCCTCATCCTTCCTTCCTTCCTTCCTTCCTTCCTTCCTTCCTTCCTTCCTTCCTTCCTTCCTTCCTTCCTTCCTTCCTTCCTTCCTTCTTCCCTCCCTTCCTCCCTCCCTCCATGTCTCTTTCTTTCTTCCTTTTTTTCTTTTGCAATTCACTTTGTACTCTTAAAGATCGGACTCCGACTTAAGTAGATGCCCTGATGACGAGTGCCTGAGTCTCTAGGCAGTCTGTCTGGCTTCCTTTTTCTCTGGCTTCCTTCATTCTCTTGGCCACACGTTTAGCTTATTCTTCAGCCGCTCTTCATTTTTCTTAGTGCGTTGTTTCTTCAGAGCAGTGCGCTGGCATCTGTGTTATAGGCCGGGTGGAGTGATGACTCTTGGGTGCTTTGGTCCTGAGCTTACTTTAAGGACTCTGTGACAACATATTGGGGGACATCATTTTCTTTAGAGATTGAGACGTTTTAAGATTCTGCTAGCTCTTTGGGACCCTAACCACTGAGGCATAGTAATAATATCTGTCAGTCCAGAAATGTGCTCTCACTCACTCACTCACTCACTCACTCACTCACTCTCTCTCTGCCTATCTCTTTGTATCTGTCTCTGTTTCTCTCCCTCTCTTCCTCTCTCCCTGTCTGTCTGTCTGTTCTGTCTGTCTGTCTGCATCTCTCCTCCCAGTAACTAAGTTGAGAACTCAGGTTGGCCTCAGCATGCATCCCCAATCAGACTTGCACTTCCTTTCTCCTTTTCTTGATCTATAGCAAGAATGCCCTTTCTCAACAGCAGACACAGTCTGCTGTGGGTCAGGACACCTTGTTTCACAGGAAAACCTTGTTTGTCATTCCCACTGATTAGGATGACATAACCCAGAGAGAGCATCCACAGCAATGTCTGTGGCCATGTACTTCTCAGAGAAAGTGTGAAGTTCGTGTTTATTGTCAACTTTAATGAGGTTCTGACAGCCAATGGTTGGAAGGGGAGATTCAGCTCCATCAAGACATGGCTGACCATCTAGGAGGCTCCATCTAAATAGAGGACTTCTTGCTCCTTTTTACTGTTTCTTTATTTTTTCTTTTGTTTCCTTCCCCCTTGCATGCACACAACTATGTGTATACACACTGGCACAGCTTTACTGAACACCCAGACATGTGGTTTGCCTCAGGTGTGCTCCCCTTGTACAGCACAGCCAGGTTCCCCTGCCCAGCACTGCACCGCAGGCGCCCTCCTTTATTGTTTGAGTGTGCAAGACACAAGGCGTTCTTAGCCTCCAGCCGTTAGGACTGAGCATCCTTGTAGATCGTCATCTGACTTTGCTTGCACTCAGCTGCCTTGGTGCTGATACCGAGGAACTGCTTCCATTCCTTACCTCTCCCGACTCAGCTCATTTCCAATGATGTATTCATGCATGGTGGGTAACTTCGGGCTTTATTATTATCTTATTTGGAGGCTCTGTTTAAATGGAAGTATTATGTTTCTGCAGGCATGAAAGTCTGGATGGGAACATACTTGGTAATTTCATATCTTCCAAAAAACCCTCACACAAAAGTAAGGCTGCGCACGTGGACCTGGATGACAGCCTCCCGTTGGTTCCTGCGTGGGAGAAGGTGGACCAGCTTCACTCCTCAGAGCCCGGCATAGATGTGAAGAGGACAATGGAGAAGACCAGGCCCAAGTCTGGCCTGATTGTCCGAGGCATGATGGCTGGGCCTGTCGCCAGCTCCCCTCAGGTGGGTGGGGCTGCCCAATTTTGTTCTCTGTAGCCTGAGCAGTGAGAGATGTGCGTCGGGTACTCTGGCTGAGAATGGGGTACATGTGGGGACAGGGAGGATGCCCACCTGCTTTCTCTCTTGGCTCTGTGGATCCTCAGCAGGCTTCGTTACCTCCTTGCCCTCAGTTTATCTACCTGAGTTAGTGAAGTGGATGCTTTGATTTCTTCTCCCCTTACTTCGAGTGAAGACTCACATTCTTGGCTCTGACTTTGCAGTTCTAGAGAACATGTCTGTTTCTCATCTAGAGAATAGTTTCGCTTACCACAGTGGTTAAAGGGGAGTAGGAACCCTGGTCTTTAAAGCTATCAGTTATTCTCTTCCTTTTTTTTCCTTTCAGACAAATTGTAAAAATTTCACTCATTGTTTGGTGGTTTCCTTTAAGGAGGGATCAGGATTTGGTCTCCCTAGGTAGGAGGTTACAGCAGGTGAGAGGACAGACAATGTGAAAGGAGTTTGCAAAACAACCATTGGGGAAATATCAGAAACACGAGCGGCCTGGGCAGCCAGACCTACCCCGGTTGTTGTGGAATGCACCTCCTCTCGTTTAGCTGTGTTTCTGTGTCTGCATGAGTGTGTTGATGCTGACACTAATCTCTCACCCTTGTCGAGTTAGGACAAAGAGGGAGGATCCTCTCCCTGCCAAGCCACCCCTCGGTGCCATGTCCCACCCAAGACATCTTGTCAAAGAAGGAAATTCATAAACTGGACCCTGTCCAGAGGAAAGTGGCTAGGAAGGTCAGAGAAGTTGGGAGGAAACATAGTCTCTCAAATGTAGAAGAAGGACTAGCTAAGTCCCAGTCCCAGGGTAGCAAATATGTGACCTCAGACTTTGGTGCTGCCCCATAATGCCTTGCTGTGGCCGACATCGCTAGTCAGCATCAGTGTCTTCCCTTCTGTCAGATCCCTCTGGGTATCGTGAGTAGTTACCGCCAGGAGAGTGGTGTGGTGATGTATCACAGGAACTCTGTTAGCTGTCTTAGGTTTAGTCTGAGACCCCTGAGGCTGTCACATTTGTGTGGGGCCCATGGTGTTTGCTCACAGGCCTGTGCGGGGTGGAGTGGTGTAGAGTCAGTCCCCTGAGGGCTGTGGGAAGCACTGCTGCATACTGGTTGGAAGCCGGTGTGAAGATTGTACTGTAGAGCGGCCTCAGTGGGGAGCAGGTTGTTCCTGACTGTGCTGGGACATGGCAGAAGGAAGCCTACCTAGCTGAGAGTTCAGGCTCAGCGGTGGCTCTCAGAGCTCTCAGGCTCAGGGTCTCTTTGTGCCTTCAATATTGAGGATCTCTGTAGCTCTTGTTTATGGGGACTATATCTATTGAGATTTACTGTATCGGAAATTAAAACTTGGGTCTAGAGAGATCAGTGCTTGAATGTTCTTGCTGCTCCACTAGAGGATCTGAGTTTAGTTCCCAGCAAAAAAGTACAGACAGCACGCCTGTGTAGTTTAAGGTTCCACGTTAATTGCTCATAACTGCCTGTAACTTCAGCTCAAGGGCATCTGACTCCTTCTTCTGGCCTCTAAAAGCAGGCCTGTATTCGTGTCCACAACCCATATTCACACACACACACACACACACACACACACACACACACACACACACACACACACACACACACAATTTTAAAAAATTAAGTTTAAACTAAGAAATTAAAACAATTTACTTAATAATCATTAAAATAATACCAAAAGATACTATTCATGTTAACACAACATATTTTGTTATAAAATTGTACTTTCCAAAACAAATAGTAGGCAAGATTAGTAACTGCTTTGTATAATAGTTTTGCAAATCTCTTTAATAACTGGCATGATGGAAAACAATATAGATGTTTTTTTTTTTTTCCCTTCTGAATGTAGTCTGTTGTAGTACACCATGTTTATTAAAGTGTGTGGACAAAATTTGGCCTTAGACAGAATTTATAAAGGACAAAGAATTAAGTGAGTGTCACCATATCTGATATATGTGGCACTGGAACTCAACCCAGGTTTTCACATATACTAGGCAAATATGCTATCAAAGAAAGCTAGACTCCCACCCCTTAACGTGTAACCTTAAACTACATAGGTGTGCTGTCTGTATTTTATCAGTTTCCGAAGGTCTACCATGCATGCTGAATCTTTTATTCCCGTATGATTTAAGTAGTGTGATGCATCAAGTCCTTTGGAATACATTTGTTACCGAGTTATATAGATCTTCTAAATGGACACACACACACACACACACACACACACACACACACACACACACACTGTTCGATGTGGCCACTAAAGATGGCAGGAAAAATTTAAAATCCCTCCAAACCCTCAAGCTTTGGGTTGCTGATGTAGGATTCCCAAAAGTTGTGATGTTTACCCCGCAGCTTGTGTTTTATCACTGAAAACAGTACATCATTTGTTTCCCTAGCTGTGACAGGCTCAGTTTATTTTCAAGAAATGCCTGCCAAATTCCAGTCTGAATCACTATTGTCTATTTTCCCGTGGTTCCCTGAAAATAACATCGAGTTCGCTTCACTCACAGTTAGATGGTTGCACACGCCATAACCACTGTCCTTCCCACTCCCGTTTGGTTGTCTGGAATAGTAAAATGATGTGTGTGACACAGTCTGGACTGAATGGGGTTAATAACGCTTCAGACTAGAAGCTTCAGTGGGGCTGTTCTTACATTAAATCAGCATCATATTTGCTCATCTTTATTGCAAGTGTGGGGCAGTGAAACACACCCAGGACATGTGTAAAGTTTAGATTCATATGCACGGCCAGCCGTGATCCTGCCACCGCTGTGCACCCTAAATCTACTGGGAAAGGCGAACTGGACCGTGTTTCTACTATCTGTCAGCTGCCTGCCACTCTAAGAAGGTATCTGAGGGTAGACAATTAAACAGAGGTTTATTTAGGTCATAGTTGTGGGTCCGAGAGTCTTACGGCTCCTGTTCAGACTCTCGTGAAGTCCCTCTGTTCCACCTCACAGCATTATGCCATTATGTTGGGATTACCTGTTGGAGAGACAGGCTGTGTGGATGAAGCAGGGATTTGGGGGTGGGGGGGCTGCCAGGTTCATTCACAGCAAACCATTCTTGTAGGAGTTTATCCAGTCCCATGAGATCAGTATTGATCCCTTCAAAGAGTGTTACCTCTGAGGTCTCAATTTTCTTCTTCTGGGCCCTACCGTGTCCCCTTAATGCCACAAAGCTCACACCATGTGGGCCACAGAGAACACACTCATGTCATACCTAGTTATATAGGATTTGTTTTGAATTCCCTAAGTGATTTGGGGACCTCTAGAGGTGAGTGGACCCCGCTTTGAGAACCAGTGGTTTAGTGGGTGCCAGGGTCCTGTCTCCTGCCAAGATGGCTCAGTTCTTCAGTGTGTGCAGGTGAGATTTTGGTGACTGGTGAGAGGGAGTTGACATGGAGGTGCCATCCCCTTAATGGCACTGCTGAAGACTTCTTTGGTAATTGTTTTGGGAAGTGAGATTTCTTTCCTTTGTGATATCTGAGTCTTGTGAAGTGCATCGAATGGTGGTTGCTATAGAATTTCCTATGTTTCCTGGAAGGTGTTTGGCCATACTTTCTGGGTATGCATCAATTTTTATCATTAAATCATGGATGAGATAAATGTGTCCCCTTAGGAACGGTGACTAATGTCTTCCTTCCTGAATGCAGGTATGCCCTACACAGCTTTGGAGCAGATTTATAGTGCCTAGTCATTTCCATGAGGCCAGAACACAACAAAATTAGCTCTCCTTAATCCAGCCCAGGCTACTGCTTGCCGCTGAGTTGTTTTTGGAAATGCTTAGAGATCGTGAAGTCCAGACCAAGGAAAAGCATGAAGGTGGATTTTGTCTCTCGCAGCACTCCCATGTCCTCTGCCCATTGGGTAGTAGCCGGAAGCCCCATTTTCTCAGCAAATCACTGATAGGAGGACCATAGTCTGTCTGACTCTATTGATTCCTTCATTTTAATTAGGCAGATCTTGAGTGCTAAGGAGATATAGGCAGCTGAGCAGGGTCTCCATAAACACCACCACCGAGTGAAGAACGGCTTTGGCTACTCTTGTCTACAACCAGGAATGAGAGTGGCCTGCTGACTGTCATGATTCTATGACATTTGGGCTGTATCTTATCCTATCCATGGTAATGAGAAGGACAGGCTACAAGCCCCTCCTCTCTCATCCCAAATGTGGACCAAATGTGTTTTGGATTTAGAATATTTATATTTCAGAAAGTTATCATAGTGCATATGTCACATAGCATGTAAGTCCACGAGGAAAATCAAACATCTTTAGAGCTAAACATGAGGCTATTCACGCCTTAAAAACTTGACAGCCACATCCCTAACAGATGAGAACAGCGCACCACAGGAGTACTGAGGAATCCTCATTCAAAATGGCAGGCAATGGGCTGTGGACAGCTTGTGTTACTGTGAGGATGTGAGGGGTAGAGAAGTAAACTCGCTTCCACAGATGACCCAGCTATATAGGTGAGGAGACAGCAGACACTCGTGACGAGTTTCCTGCCACCTGAAGAGCTCTGGGTAAACAGAGAGTGAGAGAAGCCCCCAAGGAGGGCGCATCACAGAGCGGAAGCTTGGGGCACCTTCCAGAGTACAGTCTGTCCCCCAGGCCTCAGGGAGCCTGATTGACGAGGAGGCAGGGAGAATGGAAGACCCAAAGAGGATGGAGGACACCAAGGCACCAAGGCCTTGGACACACCCACGTGGGGCACACAGGAACGTACGGACACTGGCAGGCAGCATGCATGGGGCCCGCACATGTCTGCACCAGATGGGTTCCTAGAGCCGAAAGGAGGAGTGGACCCACCTCCTAACCGATACTCTGGTGAGAAATACTTTTCTCCAAGGGAGTCTCACTGGGGAAACAACCTACTCTTCAGGCTCGGCTGGCTGCCCAGCAGTAGATGGTCAACAAACAAACTCATGGCATCCTTGGGAGTCCTCTGGTTCATGTTAGGCTAGGGCCTTTTCTTTGTCTTTTTTTCTTTTTAACTTTACAGGTCCTGTCCACGCATATTATTTTTATTTCCTGGGGTTTCTGTGTGTGTGACACCGGTGTCTCTGCATCTCTATGCACCTGTTTGGCTTCTTCTTTGGTTATGCTTTGTTTGGTTGTTTTTGTGCTATTCTGGTTTGTTTGTTTGTTTGTTTTATTTGATCTCATTACTATTCCTTAGATGCCTGTTTATTTCTAAGGAGAGAAGAGCAGGTGTGGATCTGGATGGGAGGGAATGTAGGGAGGGGCTGGGGGCGTAGGGGGAGAGGAAACTGTAATCAGAATATACTGTATGAAAAAAAAATCATTTCAATAAAGGAAAGAAAAACAAGGGGTTGGGAACAGACCTTCCTGGCGAGGTCCATCCCAGGGATTAGTGATCATACTTTTCTAACTCCACTAGTTGAGATACTAACTGCCTCTTTTCTTACCGCTTCAGGACTCTTTCCGAAAACGCTCTCTGAGAAGGTCCTCAGATTTGAGCAGGAAGCTCCAAGCCCCAGAGGAGAGCCAGCAGCAGTCTGAGCCTTTTGTCCACACCCCAGCCTGTCTGGGTCCACAGGAGGTCCCCAATTCCAGCAGTGACTCCGTTTCCAGGAGCCCTGTGGGTCAGCTGAATGAACTGTCTATAGAGAAGCCAAATGCCACTTCTAGCAGCCAAGGGCTGTCCCAGCGGGATAGACTCAGGCTAAGAAGTATTTCAGAGGACAGCCCACTGGTGTACAGCCACACAGATGGGAATTCCAGGATGGCCCAAGATCGGCTGGAAAGAGCGTTCAAGCGTCAGGGCATCCAGCCCCCATCTCTCAGGTGAGCATGCAGAGCCAAGGTGGGGCTTTCCAAACCTAGCAACACTTGGCACTTGTGACAGTCTGGGCTCTTGTGGCATTCATGGGGTTCTTTGGGTTTCTTGAGCTGTCACTGCAAGCCTGTGAGGCAGGCAGGACCAGAGGGTTATAATCAACCAGGAAGAAAATGGAGCCGGAGGTCACACCTTCTAAAAGTCGGGGGAGGCCTTTTCTGCCCCTCCTGTTTTTCTTCGAGCTGTAGCAGGCTTTAGTTGATGTCCCCAAGCACAACTGGAGTGGCACACCTGGCTGATGTGGATTTGAGGAGTTCCCTGCATTCGTGAGTCAGCCCCAAAGACATCTTGTGGGCGCTCCTTTTATTTCTTTGATCCTCTTTTTACTTCCATTCTTTCATAACAGAGCACTGGGGATTTCTGCAGCGATTGGTTTTTGACCGTTCATCTAGCTCTACACCTGGGATAGCCTCTTGGCTATGAGAGCACTGGATTTAATTCATCCACATCTCATGGAGGACTTTAGAGCATAGATTCACGGAGGAGGTTGGCTGGTGGGCTTTCCTGGTGCCTCTCCCTCGCTGGCTGCTGGTCCTTCTCTTCTCTTTAAGAGCGTGTGAGACCAATGCTGTCCTCCTTCAATGCATGGTAGAGCTTAGGAGAAAGACTTCTGAGGGGCTTTAAGTTATGTCTTCAATAAAAATGCTTTTTATTCCCTGTGTTTCTGACAACCCCCTGTCTACAGAGAATGGTGGCTTAACGATACTGTCCCTGCAACTGACGTCAACAGCAGTGTGCAAGTCAGTCCTTTTCTGATGTGGGCCAACATTGTGTAAAGCACTGTTCTAAGTATTCTGGGTAATCATCAAAGGTCCGAGGGGATAACCCCGTGTCACAGATGAGGAAGCACATTCAGAGACATTCATTTGCCCACACTATGCATCCAGTGAGAATCAGGGCAGCCTGTCAAGTACACGGATGAGTATGTCACGTCTGTCCCCGAGTACAGATCCTTCTACAGCCGTTGGGTGATGGCTCCCCAGCCTCTAGCACACTGCTGACTTCCAGAGTCGTCTTTACTCTGAGCCAGTCAGCTTACTTCTGGTTCAGTCCGGAGAGACTGCCTTGGGTTTCCCTGTAGTGCCAAAGCAGCTTTGTTCTAGAGAAGGGGAATACATCAAAACCAGTCCGTGCGCCTGTTCTCGTGCTGTGAAGAGTGGCTCTGGAGTGTCGAGTGGGAGGCCAGGGCTCTTCAGTTCTGGCTGACCCCGGCTTGTTCACTTTCTAACCCGGCTCTAGTGTCTCTGGCTGTAAAGTCATCTTACTTATACATATTGCTAGGCCAGAGTCTTGCTTCCTGTTATTGGCCCTTGTGGGAATCAGCAGGTCTCTGCTGCTTACCGGGCACTTAAAGAGGTGTGGTTCTGCAATCTGATGATGTGGGGTGGCAAACCAACTGCATCCTTTGTAACCTCTGCCATCACAATCACTTACAAGTGCTGGGAGCTGGCATGGACTGCACCTTCTAGGAAGAGGGGGTGGGTTAAAATGTTTACATAGCTCCCTGTCCTCCAGGGTTTGGCAGGGTATAACCAGGGGTATTTATTGTGTGTTTAGTAGTGTGGACTTCTGTCAGTCAGTCAACATACATCTGTGTATGTGTTCCTCCCCGCTTTCCTCCTCCTCTTCCCTGTCTTTCCCCTCCTCCCCCATCTTCCTCTTCCTCTTCTTCCTCAATTTCTTCCTCCTCCTTCTTTCTGGACACTATATTAAATGCATCACATCTTCCTATTTGTTCTTCATAATGATCCATTGAGGCAACTATTATTTTTTGATATTTTTTTTTTAATGAGGAAAGTTTCCATTAGATAATATCCCCCCAACCCCAACAAACAAATAGCAAAACAAAAGGCATTGGGCAGACAAGGGCTAGAGACAGCACCTTCGTGGCTGTAAAGGCCAAAGGCAGAAAGCAGGAACTCCTGAGTGTTGGTGGTCCCAAGGGGACAGCCTTCTTCAGCTCACTATAGGGTGGGGTAAGTTTCCTTGTGTGCCACCCCCCCAGAAGAACTGCTCACTCTTAGAAGGAAGAAGGTTGAGCCCAGGATGTCTTTTTATTTATACAAAGTTCAGCCATTAGACAAGTCCTACTTCTTCCTTCTCTCAGGAGGCATGGAGGAGAGGAGAAGGCCTGGGAAGAGGGTGGGGAGCACTGAGCTTTCTCCATAGCACGGACCTTTCTAGACTCACACGGGCCCTTAGGAGAGAGCAGATGGCCTGGCAGTGTAGGCACATGTGGGACCGCATCCATTTCCCATGACAAGCTCAAGAATCTTGGGTGGAAAACAGAACAGCATCTCACCACACAGAGGTCAGAGATCTGAGCCCAGTCACACTAGGGCAGAGCTGTGGGCAGGACTTCACACTAGGGCAGAGCTATGGGCAGGACTTCACACTAGGGCAGAGCTGTGGGCAGGGCTGCTTGACTTCTGGAGGCTCCAGAAGAATCTCCTCTTTTCTGGATTCCAGTGGCTGCTGGCAGTCCTCAGCTGCTGCTCCCTTCTGCCATCTTCAAAGCTGGCCACATTGGCTGAGTCCCTGTCAGCCTACCACATCCATGCTTTCTCCTCTGCCTCTGCCTTCCACAAGCAAAGACTCTGATGATGTGGGGCCCTTCTGGAGAACCAGGCTGCTGTCCTCACCTTGATGTCATGTGGCCAGCAGCCATCCACAGCCTTAGTTTGCTGTTGCTGACTAACATCAGTGCAGCAGGCCTGGGGTTAGTATGAGAGTATGTTTAGAGGAAGGGATTGTTACCCGCAGCACCTTCTTGCAATACTTCCAAATCCTGTTTGATCTCAGTACAGTTTTTAATGATTGCCTTCTGTCCTCAGTCTGTCTGTCTGTACCACCCAGGACTTGCTGCTTTCACTTGTTTGAGGCATTTTCCTGTATTGACCCTTTTCTTTAAGAAAAAAAATCTGGGCTTTGTGTGAGCAGGGATGCAGGAAAACCCATAGCTCCAGGGTCCACACAGGGAGTTTGGCTTCATAGGGAATGGCCACACTAGGCAAGGGGCAGCTGGGAGTTTGGTCCCAAGACCCAGGCCAGGCTAACCTGTCGTCTTCTGCTGGAGGTTTTTGCAAAGCTAAAACTGCTCCTTCAGACCCCTCAGGCCCCTTGCCCAGTGTTTGTCCAGGCCAGCGGTTGCTTCAGGAGACCTCACTCCTCTGACTCTGGTAGATCTTTCTAGTTCCATAGAGTGGACACTAGGTGGCAGTGTAACCTTGCCCATTTTTGGGACCTCTAGTTGTCCACTTACATACATTTAGCAATACTCATTAAGTTCTCTCTCCCCTTCTCTCTTCTCTCTCTCACCATTCTTCTCTCAATTCCACCCCCAGTCCCCTCCTGGAGTCCTCATATCAGGAGCAGAGGCTTCAGACCCACAGATGCCTGTCTACATGCTGGGACAGAGGGACTTCTGCCAGCTGAGGCTTGGCCGTCACTTAGGAGAGGATGTGGCATCTGCAGTTTATTGACTGTTCCCCTCTCCCGAGCATCCTGAGTCTGAAAACATGCACACCACATGGGATGGGTTGTGGGTAGATTTTCATCTTAATTTGTCTCTGCATTGTTTGGTCTTTATGTAAGTCTCTGGAGACTAAAACTTGCCTGCTCTTTGAGACCAACACACCACCCAGATGTCTCCCTGCCTTCTGGCCCACCCACAGGACCAGGTGGCCTCTTGGAGCTCAGCCTTGCTCCATATTCTGACCTGAGAGCTGTCTTCTGTGAGCCCCACCTCCCCTGGTCTTAGCCAGGCCATGCGCATGTACTCCTATGCTAGCCCACCACTGTCCCTTTTTCCTTCCAAGGCTGACACTGGTGATCAAATGCCATGAGGCTGTGCTGCACATCATAGGCCCCGCTCTGTCTCCAGGAAGGCGATGTCATCACTGCAGCCCTCAGGTACAGTACCAGGGCTCTCGGGTCACTGATACTGTGTATCCCGCGGGGGAAGAGCTCCCATGATACAGATTCCTCTCGAAACCAAGAAAGTGCGTCCGGGGGCTACTGTCCATGAGTCTCCTCTTCTTGCCCAACTGTGGGCATTAGCAGGGTCCTGAGATCCATGTCAGCTCTGCTGTAGTCTCGAGTCGTGGTGTGCGGAGCAGGGGGATAGTCCCTGTAGAAGAAGTAGCTGCTGCCTGATGGGAGGAGGCTGCTGAGCTCAGAGATACGCTGGAGATGCTTGCGGGAATGAGTGCAAGGGCAAATATTCAGAGCCTCAGTGCCCTTTCTGATTCTGAGAATCCAGTCTGCTGGGCTCCCTGATAGCTTCCCACAGGTCTCAAGGTACCAGAACCTCAGCAGAGTCCCACATAGAGATGGGGCTAAGCCTGCCTTCACATTCTGGGGATCAGGGTAAGGGCGAGGCAAAGAAGGTGTTCAGGCTGCAGACCTTATGGGGGCTGTCACCATCAAGGCTGTTGGACAATAACAGGGTAGCACCGAGAGGAACTAGCCCTTGCTACTCAGCGTTTCTCGTGTTTGTCACCATCAGTGGCCTGGCTGGAGGAATCTGCACACTTCCCTTTGGTTCTCTCAATGTTATGGCAGCTTTTCATACAGATGGATTAATAATTTGATGCTTCATCTTTACTTTGGACTCCTTAGGGACTGGAATGGGCCTTATTTCCTATTCTTTACTCATTTCTGGATTTGAGCCTGGCAATAATTATTGTTGAGCAAATAAGAAACGAATGTAGAAGGTGTATGGGAGGAGAAAGCCATACTGATGAGTGCCATGAAATGTACCCTGAAAACCAGGAAGAGAACTGAGCCAGTTCAAACTTTCTTTGCTTTTCTTATTGACTTTCATTAATTCGTACATTTATTTTTTCTTACACTTTCATCTTAACAACGAAACATCCAAGTAACCAATAAATACAATCTAACCAACCCAGTCAACTAATTAGCCCTACCAACAAACCCAACTAACCTGACTAACAGACCAGAGCAACCAAACTACCCACTGAGCCAAGCAACCTACCTAACCAGGCCAAGTGGAACAACCGACCCAAACTGTATTGTTGATATTCATCACCTTGAGTGCCACCTTCTTCAAGAGGCCTTTTCTGATTGGCTCCTGCTCCTGTGCTTGGGCCTATCTCCTCCTCTCATGCACAGCACACTAGGCAGGGTTGATAGACTGTCTCATTCCTCCTGTTGCCGGAGCTCAGGAGTGAACTGTCTTGAACCCCACCTCCTCCTGTACTGTTCAGAACTGATCCTCTACTAACAGTAGAGGTTAGTTACACCGCTGTCTTTCTTTTTCTTTCTTTCTTTCTTTCTTTCGTTCTTTCTTTCTTTCTTTCTTTCTTTCTTTCTTT
>NC_034591.1:73842278-73853453 GCF_900095145.1 Mus pahari
CTTCCTTCCTTCCTTCCTTCCTTCCTTCCTTTCTTTCTTTCTTTCTTTCTTTCTTTCTTTCTTTCTTTCTTTCTTTCTTTCTTTCTTTCTTCCTCTGTTTTTCTCTGTCTCTATCTCAGGGCTTACGGATGGTGGTAACTGAAGTACTATAGGGGCTTAGAGGAGATGGCTTTATGAATTAGAGATGGGCTGTTTGAAGACTGAGAGGTATTAGGTATTACTGTGCCTGGAAATCATTCATTGTTCTTCATTGTCCTCCAAGCCTAAGACTTTGGGGGGAATAAATTGCCTGCAGTGCCTGGGATCTTAGTCCTAACTCTGGAGGCAGCTTTCCTGTTCTTTCTTAGCCCTCTTCTCCAGGCCTGAATCCAACTGTGCTATCTGGAGGCATTTCTGATGCTTGCAGAGTTATGGTGGGCCATGGAGAAGAATGGGAGCCTGTGTGCTTAGACCTTCCAAGGACTGGGGTTTAAATAAAGGAGCACCCTCTTTTTCTCTAGCCTGAGCCCCCCTGAGGAGTGCGTGCTTAGGGGCTGGGGTGGAGAGAGCTTGCGTCAAATCCCATCCCATCTGTGGGAGTGGGCCCCTTTCCCCCCCGACTCCTCGCTTGATTAACCCAAATAGCAGCCAAGTGGGGGAATTCTGCTGTGCCACCCTCTTAGCAATGGCACTGACAGCCTTCGAGGCTGAGTTCATCAAATCAAAGTGATGGCCTGCCAGGGCAGCTTTCTGTATAGTCAGATTCCATGTGTGCACCTCATTCCAGAAAATTCTACTTTGTTTCCTCTGTTCATTCCATGAGAAGTTACTAAAGCCATGGGATTTCTTTCATTTCCTGTTGAAGACAGTTTTGGAGCCATGGGTCCCTTAGAAGCAGAGCCTTTTTCTGATAGAGTAAACAGTTTTTGATCTCAGTATAAATACATGGTAGTTAATTCTGTTCAGTTCAGCAAAGCATCCGCAGAGTGCCTCGCTGTTCAAGTGGTCTGAGGAGAGCCGTGCTGAGGAGGGGCCCTGCCTTCAAGAGGCCGGGACACCCATACACAGATGTTGGACAGGGCTGAGGGGGTTCAGGAAAGCCAAGTGAGAAGAACACAGCAGAAGGCTGTTGAGAGTCTGGATCCTGTCAAGGATAATGAAGCTGTGTCAATACTGAGTACTCATTATTTAACTGGCCCTATTGCTTTAGATGAATTCTAATCCAGTAGCATTTAATCCTGGTGGCAAACTGGGAGGGCTACTGGACTCATTCTACAGGTGGGGAAACCTGAGGTAGAGCGTGACCAACCTGCATGGATCTGTGTGGGCAGCCTGTCTTCGTTAGTTACTATTGCTGTGATGAGACACCACGACAAAAAACAACTTGGGGAGGAAACGGTTTATTGGGCTCATGCTTCCACATCCTAGTCCATTATTGAAGGAAGTCAGGACAGGAACTCAAACAGGAACCTGGAGGCAGGAGCTGATGCAGAGGCCATGGAGGGTGCTGCTTACTGACTTGCTCCCCATGACTTGCTCAGCTTGCTTTCATATAGCACCAAGGACTACCACAGGGATGGCCCCACCCACAGTGGACTTGCCTTCTCCCCCCCCCCATCAATTACCAAATAAGAAAATGCCCCAAAATCTTGTCTTAGGGAGGCTCCCCCCCCCCCCAGTTAAGGCTCTCTTCTCTCCAGTGACTTTAGCCATTATCAAGTTGACATTAAACCAGCCGGCATGGCCTCACTGTCTCCTGCCTAGGCTAAGGAAGCAGGCTTCTGAGGAGCTGGCACTGCAAGGGTTTCCAGAGAGTGGGTGATTCCATGCTGAGGAGATGGTGTGAGCAGAAGGAAGGGCAGCAGGGGTAGCTAGGACATTGGGTGTACAGGGCCAGGAAGAGAGGGGACTGGACAGATGACTTGAAAGCCAGACTTTCTTCCCCAGGCAGTAAAAACAAAAAAAGAATTTCAAGTAGTTTGCGTGACCTGGCAATTTCTTAAATCAACGATGGTTAATTACATAGGATTGTGGAGTACAATGTGGTGTTTTGACACATGCTAAATTGTGAAAATGGTTAAATCAAGATAGTATTTTTGTCTCCTTAAACATTAAACATCTTTTTATTAGTGCATAATAATTGTATATATTTTGGGGTACAGTATGACATTTTGATGCATGCATGCACTGAGCAAATTGGGGGTAATTAATATTCCCACCCCTTCAGCCTTTGTGGGTGGAAACTTGAACAACTTGCCAGGTAGAGGCGTGCTTTAGGAAGGCACAGGGCAGTGCTGAACACAGTGACAGAGGGGCTGGGAGCTGGGTTTCCTGGAAGAAAAAAACCTCAGGATGTGGGCAGCAAGAAAGGTTGTGAGACTGGAGGAGGAAGCGCTGCAAGGATATGCGACTGTGTGGATCAAGAAGATGGGTGTTTCTGACAGCAGAGCTTTTGTCTCCATATTTCAGGGCAAGAAGGACACAGATCCTGGGCAAAATCTACCAAGAGGCTTGGGGAGAGAGGGTCCTTAGGGCGGGACTGGCAGGACTCTGCCTGATGATGTTCTTGGAGGGCGAAGTGAACATTACCAGGAGTGACTGATAAAGGCATCAGGAATCTTGCAGTGGGAAACCTGCATGCTTGGTTGTCATGGAGTAAGAGAAAGGAGTGACCAGCACAGAGGGAAGCCTGGGGACTCTGATCCAGCCCTGGTGGGGCAGAGAGCGCCTCTAGGAGGCAGAGGCTGGTCGTTTGGGGAGGGTGGGATGTTGCTGAGTCTGGTGGCAGGATGGAGGGAAAGGCATTATTAGTGCCTTCAGGGAGAGCACTCTGGGTGGAAGATGGCTGTGGGGAGAAGGTGGACTGCATGGCATTGAGGAACAGGAGGGTAAGGACACCCAGTGATCCAGAAGCCCTGCTCAAAGAACAGAAGCCTGGGGTGTGGGTGGCAGTTGGTTGTGGAGAATTAAGGAGTAGGGAACTGGTTTTCAAATTAGATAAGATGGGAGCACATTTGCAAACCAAGGCCTGGGTTCCAGCTGCAGAGAGCAGAAATACATCATCCTCAGAGCCTGGGGGAGTCTGGGTGTGTGCTAGGGTTGGGTCTGCTGGGGAGTGGGGGTTGGGGGACAGTACCAACAATAGCCAATTCATTTTCTGCCATATTCCACGATGGAAACTGATCTCTGTCATAATGGCCCCAGGCATTGCAAGTTCCCAAAGTGCCTTTTAAGTCCCCAGTGAAAGGGCTGATTCTGCTAAGCAGAGCTTGTGAGCTACTTGATTTCAATTTAGCGGGGATGAGAGATTCTCTGTAGATGCAAAGATGGCACCCCAACTCTGGTCTTTGAAACCTATGTATACTTTAGCCCATCCCCCAGGCCACATGCAAGAGCTGCTTTCAAAAGGTGATAGCCAGCAGCTGAATACCCTCTCCACACACTCCATGAGGAGTGAAAACAGTCAGCAAGGCTGGGATGCATTTGTGGAGGCATGGTATCGCCAAGACGTCTTCCTAAGGATGACATAAGCAACGTCTTCCCTCCTCCTCAGGTCCCAGTGAGAGGCTGAGACATAATTCCACCAAAGTTTACTTTGGGGAATGTCTCAGTTAGGGTTTTACTGCTGTGAACAGACACCATGACCAAGGCAACTCTCATAAGGCCAACGTTTAATTGGGACTGGCTTACAGGTTCAGAGGTTCAGTCCATTATCATCAAGGAGGGGACATGGCAGCATCCAGGCAGGTATGGTACAGGAGGAGCTGAGAGTTCTCCATCTTCATCTGAAGGTTGTTAGTGGAAGACTGTCTTTCACACACCTAGGGTGAAGGTCTTAAGCTCATGGCCACAGTGACACAACTATTCCAACAAGACCACCCCTCCAAATAGTGCCACTCCCTGGGCCAAGCATCTTCAAATCATGACATTCCACTCCCTGGCCCCCAAAGGCTTGTTCAAACACATGAGTCCATGTTTAGCCATAGCATAATGAGTACATTTAGTCCAACTTCCAAAGTCCTCATATTCTCTAGTAGTCTCAACAATGTTAAAAGCCCAAAGTTCAAACTATCTTCTGAGATTCATCCAATCACTTAACTATAATCCCCGAATCAAGACAGGAAACCAGCTGGGCAAATTCCAAACTCTGCATCTCTATCTCTGATGTCAAAGCAGTTTTCATATCTCTATCTCCTTTTTTCATCTTTGTTGACTGCCACAAACTTCTTTTGCAACAGGGCACAGATGAACTTCCCAGGATGGTGGAAGCTTGGCTAGAGGACAGCCATTCAGGACAATAGATTTGTTTCCTTCCTCTGCCATGAAGGTCCAGGGGAAAGGAGCCCCTTCAGCTGACAATGAGGAGGTTGGGATGGGTGTAGTTCTTGGGGCTGGCACATTGAGCTGCCCCTTCTGGGCCTTCATGACTGTGGCCCTCCATCTCCACTCTGATCTTCTTTAGGCAAGTGTGAAGACAGATGGGAGGAACATTCTTACAAGGGACAGTATGGCTCCCTGTGGTCCCAGGGTCACGTTGTTTACATTCTCTCTCTCTACTTACAATTTCCTTTCAGTGAAAAGAGAGCACAAAACCGAGGACCCTAAGAGTGTCAGCTTTGGGAACCAGGCCAAGCACTCTGCCCCTACACGAGATCTAGAGTCAAGGTTCAGTATTCCACACCCACCTACACAGAGCAGTGAAGGAGCTGCTGTACGGAGGGCAGGTGACCTAAAGCTTCCAAGGAAATCTATCCACACCATAGACCTCTACAGCCCAAAGCCACCTCTGTGCCCCACCGAAGCTTCCCAATAGGTCTCCAGGCACTTTCTATCCTAGATGTGAGCAATTAGCCACCCTTAAAAGCTCTAGGAGAGAATGCAATGAAGAAAAGTTGAACATAGCCCATTTTAGTTAAAAACAAAAGCATAGCTAGCTCATTTAATATTCAGCAGAGACATTACAACTGCTTTCTTCTTACTCTTTTAGAAGAAAATGACTCCAAAGGGAATGGGTCCTAAATGTGGGAGTCTGGAGTACTTAGACAAGGATCCTGGCTTTAAAATGTCGTCATATAAATGAAGCCACATAGATTCTCAGGGGTGATGCTGGTTCAAGAGGGGCTGGCTAAAGTACTTAGCTGAGGTGTGGCATGACCTTATAGCTTGCTTTTAAATGCTTCAGCGAAACAGCCTCCTCCCTCTGAAAAGGAGTGTGTGTGTTTGTGTATCTGCATGCATGTGTCGAAAGAAAAAAGTGAATATGACCTGTCACCCTGAGTGAAGGGCACACAGATATGTGCTGTCATCTTTCACTTTCCTTAGGTTTTTTTCAGTGGAGGAGAATTTGAAGCACGAGGGACAGGTAGGGAAAGTGAGTGGCGGATAGCATGTATCTTTTACCACTGAGGAAAGACCCTAAAAATGGATGAGGTCATAGTATGTGCCATGAAATGTTGGGGTGAGGTGATGGCCCAGAGTGGGCTGTCCAAGAGAGTGAGGGTGCAGGCTGACATGACGGAGGATCAGGAGGTTAGCAGCTCCTTTGCTATGTGGGGAGGGCTTCTAGGAACCGTGGCTGTCACAGAGCTAGTAGCTTGCACAAGTTGCACAGAGAGCAGCCTGCCTCAGGTTTGCCCTTTGGGGCACTGGAAAGCTGGCTTCTGTCCTTTCCCCACCAGACTTGTCACCTCCATTGACCCCCGAAAGGCCCAGAGCCCTCTTCTGACCCCCTCTGGATGTTTTCTTCAAACCCTGGCCCTTTGATGAGACCTCATGAGGGTCAACGTGACATTACCTACAGCAGACAGCATGGCGTGGTTCTAGTTGCTTCAAAAGCCTTTATATATTTATTTTGGAAAGAGCTCCAGATACCACTGGTTAAAGCGCTTCCTGCCGGCTGTGTTATCGGGGCTGTTTCTTGCCTACATGATTCAGGGACTGTAGTCTAGTACATGTCTCTACACGGTGGCCTGCTGCGGATGGCAGAGAATGAAGCCTGGGAAACAAGGACTTGGGGATTTGGGGGATAGGTGTCTGCCTCATTAGGTTCAGATCCTTACAATCCAGTAAAGCCAGAGTCTTACAAGTGCTTCATTCTGCTATGACAGTTTTTATTTTTGCTTAATTCTTTTTTTGAGACAGTTTCATTATGTAGCTCTGGCTGTCCTGGAACTCACTGTGTAGAACTTAGAGATCTGCCTGCTTCTGCCTTCTTCCTGCTGGGATTAAAAGCATGTACCAGCACAGCAGGCATTGGCAGAAGTTTTACTGTTGAGGTGAAAGGAAATTGTGCTGCTTGCATCATCCCCCCCCCCCCACGCTTCCTTACAAACTCCCATGAAGTCTGTTACCACCAGGGGATCCAGACGGGGAATGTAAGAATCTGAAATCCCTGTGTACTGATTTCTTGAGGCAGTTATGTGCTCTCCAGCTTTGGGACCCAGATAACGTTTTAGTTCTGAACTGCCACTTACCAGACCAACCTTGAATAGCTGGTTTCACTGCCATGTCTCAATTTCTCAGTAAGTACCCTATTTGCCAGGCTTCCCAACATGCGAACTGCCTATGTTCAGTAAGTGGAGACCTGCCTTAGACACAGGGGGAGCAGAGAGGGAGGGGACCCCCCAGTTTGGACTCAGGGGTAGTCACACCTCATTTCTAGTGAAATTGGCTGCCAGGAGAGGCACAGGAGGCAGCTTAGCTGGCTCAGGGACACATCTAATTTTAGCCCAGAGTGAGCTGGTTCTAAGTCGGGGCTGGCTTACTCAGGAGAATTCCACAGCTCTCTGGTTTGTGTGTGTTAGGTAGCATCATGCTCACTCTCAGAAGGTTAATGAGCTTGGGACAACCTCTTCCCTCTCCTCCTTCTAAGAAACATCCATCCAGAAAACAGTCTGTCCTCTGTGCTTTAAGAGTAGGTCAAAATTTCCTGGAGGTTCTTTTTCCGTGATGGGCAGTGTGGGGTGGAAGAGGAGGTAACTGAAGGGACCAGTTTTGGTTTCTCTGCCCAAATTGTCGAAAGACAGCTGCTTCCCTGGGCCTGTGTGCCTAACGAGACCTCTGGTCATCCAGTGGCTACAATTGGTCATGGACTCCAGGAGTTAAAGGAATAGAAAAATGAAGAAAAAGATACCAGAGCCAGGCCTTGTGGGGAAGATCTACAATTCCAGCTACTTGAGAGACACACTCAAGGTTTGCTTGAGTAAAGAACAAGTCCAGGATCAGTCAAAGCAATGTAGTAGACCCTATGTCAAGAAAGGGGTAAGGGTCGGGGTGGGCAGGAGCTGGAGAGGTGGCCCAAGGACAAAGCTCTTGCTTAGCATGCCTAAGGCTCTGCTTTCAATCCTTACTAGCACAAACAAATCCTGGACCCAGGTCACTTTCAGAGCCAGACCCAGAATTCCTGGGCCTGAGACGTGCACACTCTGAGTGGCCTCTAGAGTTCTTCCCTGTTATTGTTTTTGTTTTTGCTGATTGCTAAACCCAGCTTTGCGCACACTGGGCAGGTCTCTGTCATTGAGCTTTGTACATGTGGGATGGGTCTCCACCCCTGCTTGTTAGTCATGCTCGGGCTGGGTCTCTGTCCCTGCGCTCTATTCATGCTGGGTAGATTCTTAACCACTGAGCTTCCCTTTCATATCGTTTCAACTTTGAAAATGTCATGTGTGTGTTTGTGTGTACGTGTGTGCTACTGTGTATAGAAGGTCAACCCTGGATGTCTTCCTCTTTTGCTTGCCACCTGATTTCTTGAGACAGGGTCTCTCATTGGATCTAGCACCTGCCCACTTTCCTAGACTGACTGGCAGCAAGCCCCCAGAATGTGCCCGGCTGCTTCTCTAGCACTGGGACGACAGGCACATGCTCTGTGCTCAGCTTGGTACATGGCTGCTGGGGATAGAACTCAGGTCCTCGTGGTTGTACAACAAGCACTTTACCAACTGAGAAAATTCCTTAGTCCCTTCTTTACAAAACTCTATTCTTCACTGTTTAATGAACCTCACTCTGTGGTCTTGGCATACCTCGAACTTGTGCCCCTCCTGCCCTAAGCCTACTGAGTGGCAGAGATTACAAGTTTGCATCATTGCCCCTAGCTGGATGGACTTTTTAAAGAGAAAGAATCAAAAAGCATTTCCTTTTTCAAATTCTCTAAGAATCACAAATGGCATGTATACCCTTTGAGGAGCCTTTGTAAAGACGGGCTCTTGGAGCTACATGAACCTAATGGTACAATAGACTTTATTGAGTTGTTATTATAATTTTTGGATGAAATTAATACACTTCCATACTGTTGAGGTAAGTGGTAAACAGCTGTATGGTTCCCCCTTCTTCTGTGTCACCACAGACCTATGAGTGGGAGACTGATTTGTAGGGGACAGCTGAAGTCTGAGCCTCAGTGTCCCCATTTGTAAAAATAAGGCTGAAAGTCCCTGTGCTCACACAGGACTTTGTGAGAATTTGACTTGTGAGTTGCTGTGAAGGTGCCTGGGAAATCGGTCAGTGGCTGCCACCACAGCAAAGCTGGCATTTAGAACACCTAGACTGTCGCAGGAAGGGAGATCCGGGCCAGGGCAGATCGTTTGAAAGCCACTTGGAGACACAAGTGTCATTTCTTTCTCACTTGTCTCTTTCTGAATGGTTGCTCCGTCTCCATGGCCTTGACAGTGCTGTTTCACACCCACCTTTCCTAGGTCTTTAATGAATATGGTTAGCAGGGAATGGTCATTGTGTTCAAAATGAAAATATATCATCCTACAAGTTGTTCTACACTGTCCTTTGGCGTACTCAGCCAAACAGAACTAAGTAGATTGAGTGTTTGATGGGGCCAGGGGAAAGTCGGCCTTTCTCCTTGGCATGGCTCTCTTCCTTGGATATATTTGTTGGCCTTCATTGCGACAGTAAGGGTAGAACTACTCCCCCAGTGTGGCTTCTACTCACAGCTAAGCAAACATCTCCACACAGCTTTTCAGCCGCTGTGGAAACCCAGGCCACTTATGCAATGACTTCCTGGTGGTTGTGAGAACCTTTTATAACTCAGAGGATGACTGTAGTCTCCCTGTGGTCAGGTCAACGTTATGGAGACATTCAGTCTATCACAGACTCTCAGACCATCCATGGGAGGCAAGTCTGGAAAGTTATGTCCCAAGAAGTGTCATTTCCATTGAGTCTTCGTGCCACTGGGGAGGTGGAGTCCTAACTAGAGGTAACATCAACGGTTGTGTTGGCTGGCAGTGTATGACGTGCCCTGCTCACTTCTGGATTACACCCGAGTATGCATGGGCCAAACTTCCCATCATTTCTTTATTATTCTTCTCCATCCAGCTTCTCAGGAGTGGGTTTGGTTGAATCTGGGAGCCCAAGTAGTGCACAGAGGGGCAGTGGCAAGACCATGACTCAAGTAGGCCGTGGGCTGACATTACTTTGTTTTGTTTACTGTCCATCTGAGTCAGAAGTTTGGATGTTTTGATGAATTTGTCCAGGGATGCAACTCATAGAGACAACTTTTCTCCCAATAAGATGCTTATTCTCCTGGAGTGACATTACCTCTACACAGTTTTAAGCATTTTTTTTTTTTTTGAGACACATTCACTCTATACACAACTCTGGCTGTCCTGAAACTAGCTATGTGGACTAGGCTGGCTGTGACCTCACAGAGACCTGCCTGCCTCTGTCTCCCATGTACCGGGGTTGAGCTCATGCACCATCACACCAGCCTCCTTTCCTTAGGTACTGAACTTCTGCCTCCTAGCATCAGTCTCACAGTGAAGTGGAACTCAGATACACCCAGAAACTGGGGTCCTGAACAAGAGTCAGCACAATGAGGACCACGAAGCTTTGCTGAATTATGTACCCCAGAAGGAAGGGCAACCTGTCCTAATGTGGGTTAAATATTAAGAAAATGCAACCAAGGCCTCTTGCTTCTAACGTGGGATACTTGAAAATGAATAGACCAGAGTGTCCATAGCCTTGCCTGTTCCCAGGATCTTGGGGAAAAACACAACACTCCCTCCTAGCCCAGTCCATTTCTCTAAGGCAGTGGTTCTTAACCTGTGGGTTGCAACCCACTGTGTGTGTATATGTGTGTGTGCGTGTGCGTGTGCCTGTGTGTGTGTGTTAACATATCAGATATTTACATTATGATTTATAACAGTAGCAAAATTTCTAGTTATGAAGCAGCAACAAAATTTGCGGTTGGGAGTCACACTAGCATGAGGGACTGTATTAAAGGGTCACAGCACTATGGAGGGTGAGAGACACTGCTCTATGACATCCAGGTTGGACTAGGTCTGGAATGGCTTTCTAACGTTCCAGTCAAATGGGCTGCATCCTGGCGAACTCGGAGAGCTTCAGGGCTCCCAGAGGGAGAGCCATTCATTACTAACTATGCAGAAGCCAAGAGCCAAAGTGGAAGAATAGGAGTACAATATGAGGGAAGGTCATAGCTAGTACAGTTTTGTTTTGCAAACTGTGCCCTTGAAAGAACCCTCTGAACGTGAGACTTGGGTAAATTTCTTTGTTCTTGGAATGTTCCAGAATCCATCTTGACTCATGGAATAGATATACAGGAAGGAGAAGTGTTGGACGTGCTCTTGGATTTTGCCCGGGTTCTGCATACTTCTTGTCAAGGGTGTGTGCCAAAGCATCTCAGGAGGGACACAGACGGAAAGAGAGTTAAGCTGAGCAATTATCACCCCCAAGAACAATGGTTCAGGAGGCCGGGGTACAACGTGTATTCCGCCCAGCCAGATACTGGGTAGATGGATTTTCCAGGAGGATGCAGAGCCATCAGCGACCCACCCCCAATCTGTCATCACCGGGTGATGCCTATCTTTGTCCAACCTTCGTCATCATGGACCCGGATGAGAGAGACCTGGGTATGCAGCCCAATTCCCAATTAGGGATTTTCATCACTTGCAGGAAGATCATTTATTTGGGTTGAATTGTTAAGGCAGATTGTTTTCACAGTGTTCCAAGCAGAGAGCATTCTTACAGGAAATACCAGACCAGCCAATTATAGTCAGGTTTTCCACATCCTCAAGAGGAAAGGAAAAAGATGGTGAGAGAGAGAAGGAGAATAAGGAGGAGGAGGAGTTGGAGGAGGAGGAGGAGAAGGAGAATGAGAAGAAGAAGAAGAAGAAGAAGAAGAAGAAGAAGAAGAAGAAGAAGAAGAAGAAGAAGAAGAAGAAGAAGAAGAAGAAG
>NC_034591.1:73853754-73907851 GCF_900095145.1 Mus pahari
GAAGAAGAAGAAGAAGAAGAAGAAGAAGAAGAAGAAGAAGAAGAAGAAGAAGAAGAAGAAGAAGAAGAAGAAGAAGAAGAAGAAGACCACGACAGAAGAGGGGAAGGAGGAGGAGGAGGAAAAGAATTTTTATTCTATTCTGAAGGTTGCCATTTGGGGAACTGGCAAGTAGCGTGTGAAGTGGAGGCTTGTTGAAGTCCCCGAGCTACACATTGTGATGGTTAAAGCACACAATGACTTCTGGATAACCCGAAGTCCTTCCCGAGACCTCATGTTCTCTGTGGCTTAATTTTAAAAACGTCTGCTGATCATCTGGTGGTGGAGGGAGGCAGAGGAAGCCCCTCCAGAGGCTTAGACACCTCCCATTCGTCACCCTGGCCCCCAGTGGTGAGATGGGCGGGAGGTTCCGTCCTCTCATGAGCTTGTTAGCAACCCCAACAGGTGGCTTCCCAGCGTGGTTTGCATCCAACCTCAGCACCGCACCTCCACCTTCCCATAGGGACTTCATCCATGACTGCATAGGAAGCCAGAGAAATGGGGAACAGCGAGGTGAAAGAAGGAAGCAAAGGAGCCTTTGCTGTGGAGAGCCCAGAGGGTTTTAAAAGCCTTTCGTATCAGCAGGTCTGAGGACGGGACACACCGGGCAGCGGCTTCTCCACAGAGCAGCCTTTAAGAGCATGGCTCTGCTGGGAACGAAGGAAAAGAGCAGCATGCAGCTGCTCCTGAGGGGTCTGGGGTAGGATGTGTCTGAAGGGCTGAAGCCAGGAGCACCATATGTTAGCATCCTTAGAGCAATCTCAGAGACACCGCAGGTAAAATGGGGGTGGTGCGAGACTTGATTAGCTCTGCAGCCAGCAATGTCAGTCTTGTTTGGTGTGTGCAGTCCTGACGACTCTGCCAGATTCCTGTCTGGCTCTCAAGGACAGCATCCCTGCCCTTGTTGCATGCCTCTGGTGCACCTTGAGTGGGACACTTCGTCATGTGGATGTAGACATGCTCCTAAGGCAGGGAGTGTTGCACAGCATTCAAAAAGCCATTCTGTCCCTTGAGCCTGTCCCTTCTTTAGGAATGTCTGTGGGTATTTGTTTTCATCAGGCACCTTTTCAGCATCAGTTATTTCGTATTTGAAATCTCTCATAAGTTGGTGTGAATTACATCATTAAATTTTCTACTGTTAAAGTCTTGCGTCTTTGAGGGGTCATCCTTTCCTTGAAACTCATGGCCAGTGCAGTTGCCAGTGTTTCATAACTCACACTCACGTGGGCAAGTGTGAGTTTCCTGGAGGTTGTTGTATTTGCACCATCCTTTGCCACCGTCTCAGCTAGTACAAAGCAGCTGCTGTGTGTGTGTGTGCATGTGTGTTCCTGTCACTCACTTAGTTTATGCAGCCTTCTTTGAGGGAAGGTTGTTTTTATCAATAAGAAAACTGTTGCTGCAGAGATTCAGGGTGCTCTCCTGAAACTCCTACCCAAGTGGGGTCCCAGATTAGAAAGGCCACATTCAGAGTGGAAACTGGGGAGAGTTCTATTGGATCTGGTGGCACAAATCGGCAAGAACCATGCACGCACGCACGCACGCACGCACGCACGCACGCACGCACGGTGCTCAGGCTGCGCTTGAATTCTGGCTTGAGGGCTTCTCTGGTCTCCAGTCCCTGTGTGTGTGCATGCTGGGGCCACAGGCACGACCCATCCTGCCTGGTGCGAGTATAGCTTCAGATTTCCTGTTCCGGCTTGAGGCAATTTTTTGATTTTATTCTTCTTAAATTAAATATTGTTTTGTGTGTGTGTGTGTGTGTGTGTGTGCGTGCAGAGCTCCAGAGGCCAGCAGTGTGGAATGGGCTCTTTCCTTCTAGCTTTAAGTGGGCCTGAGCTCCAATCACCAGGTTAGTATGTCAAGTACCTTTACCTACCATGCCATCTCACCGGCCTAAATTTGAGATCATTCTAGAAGAATTGTCCAGTGTGGTTTGCTAGTTTTCAAATACCTTGTTTTGACCTTGGTTATCCGCTTCTCTCTGAAGACATTCTGTTTGAAATGTTTTAACCCCTCTCTTGCCCTCTTAGTACTGTCCTTTCTAACTTGTCAGTTATGATGAATCAGGCTAGCAGATGGAGGACCCCCAAGGGGGCACCTCCGGTAGTCTCCTCAGGAAACCAGCTTTGGGGATTGCTGAACCACTTTTACTTTCCGTGAGTCTTGTACTTTCCTGATTTTTCAGGACTTGGCTCTTTGCTGTAAAATTTCCACAATAACAGGTTCCTTAGGACACTCACTCCCCGCTGTTAACCATGTAACAGCTTCCCAGAGCTGAGTTTTCTGTGTAGCCAGTTTGAAATAGTTCTAACGTCTACTATCATTTCTTTAGCATTACTAATGTCTTTTTTTGGAGGACTGTAGAGGAGCTATCTTTATTATTGGATTTCTAAGAAAAAAAATTCTTTGCAGTCAGAAATATAGCTTGGAATATTTTGAAAATTGCAGCTTGCTTGTGTGCAGCTTTTGTAATTAAAGCCGTATGGACGTGCCAAGGATATATATTATATATATATATATATATATATATATATATATATATATATATATTGTTTAATAGTTGGCTGTGTTAAATCACGCATATTATTTTGACCTTTAAATATTCTTAGTTGTTTTTTTTTTCCCTGTTTGAGGTATTGTTTGCTGAGAGGTGTGCTAAAACTCCCTACTGTGCTCACAGGTAACCTTCACCCCTACTGTGCTCACAGGTAACCTTCCCCCTTTGTTCTGTCACGGACTTGTTCCTGTGCTTTGGGAGGGTTGTTAGGAGTACAGAGATTCATGGTGGGTGCATTTCCCCTTTTAAATTCTGTAACAAGTAGGTTTATCGCTAATAATATTTAATTCCAAAGTCCATTCCTCTGATAACATGTCTCATGAGCTTTAGAACTGCTAGTATACATGCGTGTTTCCCATGTTTTGCTGTTAAGCTTTTGCATTTCTTTTGAAAGAACTTACAGGTAATAATGCAGTCTGTCTGACTGTCTCTTTTTGAAGATTAATTTATCTTCATTTTCTTTTTTTTTAAAGATTTATTTATTTATTATTATATGTAAGTACACTGTAGCTGTCTTCAGATGCACCAGAAGAGGGCATCAGATCTCATTACAGATGGTTGTGAGCCACCATGTGGTTGCTGGGAATCGAACTCACGACCTTTGGAAGAACAGTCAGTGCTTAACCGCTGAGCCATCTCTCCAGCCCCTTATCTTCATTTTCTGTGTATGGGGTGTTTTGCTCACATGTATTTGTCTGTGTATCATGTGCATTCAGAGACCGCAGAGGTCAGCAGAGGGCGCTGGATCCCCTGGAACTGGAGTGATGGATGGTTTTGGGCCACCGTGTGGGTGCTGGGACTTGAACCCTCAGGTCGAGGAGCCAATGTTCTTATTCTGGAGCTCCCTTCTGGAGCCATCTCTCCAGCCTGTGTCAGACTTTTCACTGCAGGTTTAATCAACTTGCATTCCTCAGTCACGGACATAATAGCTTTTCTTTGTCTTGTTACTTTATATTTTTGTTATACTACATTTTCCTTATTTTCTTCTTGTCTTTGACCGTTGTAAACATTTAATGCAGTCATGTAATCTTCACCCCTGTAGTTCTAAAACACTTTCTTCATGCAAGATCCCTTATTCGTTCCTTAGGCGGTACCTCTCAGTCTCCTGACCTCTTAGCTCTGGGTATCTGGCAAGGTGTGATATTTCACACAAATGGGTTTGTGTGGTATGTGTGACCTTTGGTGCCTGATTTCTTTGAGGGTCAGTGGCACTGTGGCATGTTCAGAACCCATTCCTTTATGTGGTAGATTAGTGTTCCACTGTTTCTCCAAGTCGTTACTGATAGGCATTTAGGTAACTTCCGCCCTAGGGCTACTGTAATGCTGTGTGGACATTCCTGTTCGTGTTTTGTCCAGTTCCTGCCTTCAGTTCTTTGGCCTAGGACTACTCCTGCAGAGTCAGATGTTTAACCTAAACTAACCAAGAAGCCGCTGGCTGCTTTCTGGTGGCATGTCTGTTGGAATTCCCCGACGCTCCCCCTTTGGTTTGAAGATTACATACAGGTTATTCCACTCTCCGTAGCTACTCCTACATCTTTATTGTGATTGGCTTGGCAGCTCAAGACTGGTCAGTCTACTTGTCAGCAGGGAGATTTAGCCTGGCGACCACTTTCCCTGTGTCTCTGTCTTTACTGTTCCCCGTGGGTGTGGTCATTACTTCTTTTATTGCTTTTTTCCAGTCTCTTACCACAGTTCTCTTTTCTTTTTTCCTGAAACAGGCCCTCAGTCATTTACTCAGTGAAGGTCTGTGAGAATCAACTAGTTGTTTTTGCCTGGGACTGTCTTTGGCTTATCTTTAATGATAATTTTTAATGATAATGAAAATTCCCATTCAGTGGTTGTTTTTCTCTAATCACTCTGAAGGTGTCTTCCCGCCTTTATTGAGAAGTCTTTTGTTCAGGTTGTCGCTAGGCAATCTAGCTTTTCTCTAAGGACTTTCTTGTTCTCTGGCATTCTGACCATCTCAGCACAACACACCTAGATGTGAGTTGATGTTTACACGTCTTGTTGAGCCTGGAAATTCTTAGCAACTTCCTTTTTAAAGTATTTTCCTGCATTCTGTTCTCTCTTCCCTCCGGCCACTCCTTTTCAGGGGACACTGAACTCCAGTACTTTTCTCTCCAGCGACCTCTCATCTTCTCTTTCTGGACTGAGTCACAGCTGGTACTGTCCATTAATAGCTCCTCAGACTCCTCATTGGCTCCCATCTGCTGCTCAGGCTGACCAAAAAAAAAAAAAAAAGAAGTCCAAACTTGCAGTACAACCGAAAGCATGGTAAATGACCACCTGTGTCTCTGTCACCTACATCCAGCAGTTGCTAAGCTCTGTGTGCCTTTTTTCTTACTAATGTACATATTTGTGTTTACACACTGTTTTACTGAGAGTAAAGTCAGTGTCATGAAATTCAGCTCAAATTTCCTAAGGTCAAGAACATTTTCTTCCCATTCACAGGGCTGTTTTCCCCCTCTGGGAAGTTGACATTAATCCAATAGTATTATCTGTAGCCTTTTATGAAACCTGTAACGAAGCTGGCCAAGTGTTCAGTGGTGGGCACAGGAGAATGAGACACCTCTTTCTTTTTCCATCCTTTTATTAAAACTAGCTTCTTTTCTCATACAGTATATCCTGATTACAGTTTCCCTTCCCCCTGCCCCTCCCAGTTCCTCCTCGCCTCCCATCCCATCCGGAGCCACTTCTTTTCTGTCTCTCATTAGAAGAGAACAGGGTCCTAAGAGATAATAACAAAAGCACAATACATAAACTATAGTAAGATATTACGAAGCTATAATACTGCAGTTGGACAATGCAAACCAACAGAGGGAAAGAGCCCCGAGAGAGGGTGTAGGATCAGACTCACTCACATGCTCAGAAGTCCATAAAAGTACTGAACTGAGCTGTAATACACAGTGGACCTGCCGCAGACCCAGCAGGCCCCGTGTCCCTGCTTCAGTCTCTGTGAGCTTTGATCAGTTGATCTAAAGGGCCCTGTTCTCCTGGTGCCCTCCATCCCCTCTGGTGTCCTCCATCCCCTCTGGTGCCCTCCATCCCCTCTGGTGTCCTCCATCCCCTCTGGTGCCCTCCATCCCCTCTGGCTCCTACACTCCTCCTGCCTCTCTTCCACTGGGTTCTCTGAGCTCTGAGGAGACGAGTTTGGGGGAGACGTCCCATTTAGAGCTGTGTGTTTCAAGAACTCTCTGCATGATGCTAGCTGTGCATTTGTTCCCATCTGCTGTTGGAGGAACCGTCTGATGATGACTGAATAAGGCTCCGATCTATGAGTACAGCAGCAGCAGGAGTCATTTTATTGTTTTGTTTTGTTTTGTTTTGTTTTGTTTTGTTTTGTTTTGTTTTTTTTGTGTGTGTGTTTTCGAGACAGGGTTTCTCTGTATAGCCCTCGCTGTCCTGGAACTCACTNTGTAGACCAGGCTGGCCTCNAACTCAGAAATCNGCCTGCCTCTGCCTCCCAAGTGCTGGGATTAAAGGCGTGCGCCACCACCGCCCGTGTGTTGTGTTTTGTTTGTTTGTTTGTTTGTTTTTTACCAATAGTACTGTATTTGACTTTCCCCTAGGTCTCCGGGCTATCTAGAGGTCTTGGTCACCCAAGCAGTGTTTTGGGTAAGGGTTCCATCTCATGGAGTGGACCTTAAGCCAAATCAGACACTGGTTGGCTACTCCCCCTGCTTTGTGCCACCATTGCCCTCGCATATTTTGCAAACAGGACAAGTTGTAGGTCAAAGGTTTTTTGGCTGGGTTAGCGTTTGGTAGCGGGCAGAGTACCTTCCCATACCAAAGACACTAGGACATGGGGGCGAGGGCTCAGTGTAGGCACCATCTTGACCTCTCTGTTCAGTGAGTTGTGTGGGGGTTGTCTTTAGCAGTAGGCCTTGCTGTCAGGTTGTGGGGAGGGACCTACAGTCTTGGACGCAGCCTGGGTCGTTTGGGGATTTCCACAGGACACCTTTGGCCAACCTCTCAGTGGCTCTTTCTTTCCACACAAGGATTCAGTTATTCAGGGACTGAGTCCTGGTCCTGGACTCCTGAACACAGGACCCTGGCTCTGCTTGCCTTGTGGATAAGGCACAGAAATGGGGTGAAGGTCATCTGGGTATGACAAAATTCGTGCCTGTCATTGGCCCTTGATGCTCGCCTCTGAGTTATCTGTACAGTGGCCCTTGGAGAAAGCATTTTGAAGACTTGATTTATTGTTTTGTCTTTGTCATTTTAGTAGTTCTCACTCAAAGGCAAGAACACTCTTTTAAGCTGACCTTTTAAACTCCACAGCGCTTATGCCACAAAGGACACTTGAAAGGAACAATAGCACATTCTCCACATGTGAGCACACTTGAGGCCTCCTTTGGTGAGGAGATCTATGGGACACGGGCACAAAGGTTCTAAGCCTCTCCTTCGGCTGATGGATAGCTCTCCGGGTGGAAGTCCCATGACTGGGAGAGGCCCTGCTGTTCCTGGCCCAGGGTACATACCGTCCCCACCCTCTCAGGAGCTACCAGGCACATTTGAGACCGTGGCCTATCATCTCTAGCATTCCATAGAAATTTCTGCCAAGGGCAGCACGTGCAAATTAAAGGAGTGAACGGAATGGAGTGTTTGAAACCAGTGGCCAGGGTTCGAGTCCCTGTGTTGGCAGTTCTAAGTTGTGCATGCTTGGGTAAATCAATGAGTTTCTGTGAGGACTATTGCATCATTTAACATCCTCCGAGGAGCACCGGCTAGTGCTGGACACCCAGTACTCAGTGAGCCAAGAGGATGCTATGGTCCTGTTTCCCTCCTTGGTGCCACAGTAAGTCTCCCACTCTGTGGCTGAGCAACATGAAGGTAACATCTCAGTTCTGAAGGCTGAGGTCCAAAATCAGCTTCACCAGCCCAAGGCCAAGGAGCTGGCATGGGTAGCTCTTCCTCTGCACTCTTCCCCCTGCAAAGTGTGTCTGCCCACTGTCAGTGTTCACCACCAGATCTCCTGGATTAGATCTCCCTTGATTTGTGACACGTGCACTGTTTCTACCTCCAGACCCAGGGTCGTCCTCCCATCTCAGATCTTCCACATGCTGATTTTTGTTGTAAGATAACGGCTTCAGGTTCTGGCAGTTAGAATGTGGATATCTTTGTGGCCAAGCCAGCCACACCATCTTGCCCTTTTGTTGCCCAGGAGACAGACCTGATAGAGAGTACTTCATTTGTGCTGGGATGTGAATACATGCTTTAGGCGTGTGTGTGTGTGTGGGGGGGGGGCACGGAACACTGCAGTTTGGCTTCAGGGCAATGGGAATCTGTCGGTGTTCAGGGTAAAGTGGCTTCTCCTGAAGTTCTCAGCACAGGGCTGTGCAGGTGGAGTGTGATGGCTTAGCTGCAGATGCCCCTGGGCAGGTGACAGGCCACGAAGAGCCTTGCAGAGCAGTCTTCGGAGACCGGGTTTATATTTTATAAGGAAGTTAGGTGAGATGGCTACTGCCATTAGCTTTGGAGTAGTGGTTTGAGTTCGATTCCTGTGCTGCCTCTTGCTTAGTGCAAGCCATGGAAAACTGCTGAACCTCTCTTGACACTGAGGGAAATAACTCCTTCAAAAAGTAGTTTTGAGAGACAGAAAGCCTTTGAGGTTTTCAAATCACATAGTCTAGTGCCTGAGATAACCCAGAGAGCCAGAGAGGACCTTGTTGTTAATGCTGCTGCGGTTGTTTTGGTAAACATGGGATTGTTGTGGATGTTGGTGATGAGGGGGTAGCAGGGACCTTTAAGTAGCTGTGCAGTGGGTGCAGTATCACATTGTCTGTACATGCCATGGGAAGATGTGGGGACTGAGGACGGGCCACTCCAGTTATTGGGATAGTATTAAGAGGCTGCTGAGACAAGTAGGTTGAAGAGGGCCCTGGTGGCTTTGGCGTGCTTGCGGGATGGCCTTGCTATCCCTACCCGAAATGCTTCACAAGGACCACAGAAACCGTCGTGGGCAAGTGCCTGGGCCTCGTGCTCCTCGCCTGTTCCTGGGTTCCTTGTCTTTTTCATCAAAGTACCCCGTCCTCAACCTTTGCTGTGGGGCAGATGAGCTGGGGAGAGCCTGAGGGAGGTTTTTGTTGATGCAGCTTGCTTTTGCCTCATGGTTGAGGTGGGGTGCTCTGCATCCAGACCCCTCTTCTCAGCTTCCCGGAGCATCCTGCCACTGTGTCCCACAAGCCCCTGTGAAGTGTTGGGCACAGGGCTCAGAGATTCTTTGGGTTTGGATGGGATGGACACAGGAGTAACCTGCTTGGCAGGGAGTGTGTCAGAACTCTGGAGCCACAGAGAAGATGAGAGTCCCACGGAGCACAGGCACAGACTCTGAGAACCGTGTGTCTCACACGGTCTTCATACACACCCTTCATACATCTTCAGGAGGAAGCCAGTTCAATGGAGGGCCCCAAGGAGAGACTATGATTGTTGCTGCAGTCATATCTTACCGTGCAAAGGCGGTGGAGGAAAATATATTTCAATGCCATGTTCAAAAGAACTGTCATTTTCAATATAGCAAATGAGGTTTTGGAGGATGATGTAAGTGTGTTGCTTTCAATGTGTTCTGTGTCCTTCAGTTCAGATTGAAGCGTGATGGAGGAAAACAAACCTGTGCAGAGCTACTACATGGGTGGAGCCTTTCTAGAAGGCTCTGAATTCACACACATGGATAACAAGTCAGATCCACATTGAAACACCCCAGAAATCTTGTTTAAATGGCCATACATTTTTTTTTTTTTAACATGGAAGCTGGGAGAGAAAAAAGGAAGGGAGGAAGGAAGGGAGGAAGGAAGGAAGAAAGGAACCTGACTTTGAATCCATGAGAAATGTGGCAGAAACACGGATGATAAGGCCTGACCTTTGCCTGACCCCACAGTGTGTCCCAGCGACATCAGTGAGCTCTGCTGTCATGCAGCCTACTCAAGGCACTCTCTGGGCCCCAGGGCCCCGGGTCCTTGGGGTCTTCTGTACACTTTGAGTTCCTCTGGCAGGCTCCTCTTCTACACTCACATTTTTCTTTTTCTTTCAGGAAAAATCAGCTGGTGTCTGACAGGACGGGTGGTGAGCCAGATGCCCTGCAGCTAGGTAGGTGAGGCTCCTCCCTCTGTGCGCTGTCTCTGTGTGCTGCTCTAGTCCTTGTCTCCATCTACTGCCTGCCTTTCTTTTCTAGCTAGTTTTTAAAAGAGGGATTGGAAGCTGGGTGGTGGTGGAATATACCTTTAATCCTGGAAGCAAAGGCAGACAGATCTCTGAGTTCAAGGCCAGCCTGGTCTATAGAGTGAGTTCCAGGATAGCCAGGGCTATACAGAGAAACCCTGTCTTGAAAAATAAAACAAAAACACAACAAGCAAACATACAAAACCCATATATATATATATGTGTGTTATATTGGTGGATGGAGTCACATGCTTGTAACCCCAGCACTCGGGAGACTATTGCAGGAGGATCCAAAGTTCGAAGGCAGCCTGGACCATATGGTTAGACCCCATCTCCCAAACCAAGTCAGATATCCAACCGAACAAAGAATATATTGTTTGCCCAAACCAGCCCAGCCAATGGAAACTAGGTTGCTTGTCCCTGGATCTGCACTGTACAGCTGTGCGCAGGAGCTCTTTGGGACCATTTAGAATGTTTCTGGATGATAGTTCCAGGTCAAAATATGAGGTAGCTTTGCTTGGGGTGGCATGTCCGTATAAAAGGTTTACAAGCATGATTGAGACACAAAATGCACAAAGCAGGGTGAGGGACTCGGCTTCCTCGCTCTGAACCGTGCCTCTCACACAGTTGACTGTACCTGTGCCACTGCACCGAGAGCAACACAGAACATTTATTTCCACTTTAGCTTTGAAGCAGTTTCTTTCTGTCTGCAATCCTTGAAGGCAGAGTCTGGTAGTCTCTCGAGTGGAGGCTGACAGGGCCGGGTTGGGCCTGAGAGGGCAGACCTGAGTACTCTCGAGTCAGCTCTCCTCCAGGAAGCCAGCCCCTTTACCTGTTTGCCTTTGTTTGGCACATTGAAGCTATTCACTTGCTTCTCTTCTTTCTCCCTTTAAAGCATTTCTTTGTAAGCTGTAGGAGGAGAGCAGCACTCTTAGAAGTGCCTGTGCTGGGCGCGCAGCCCACTGAGCTTTGATCTAGCTGAAAGTGCAGGGCAGGCTCTGATCATGGAGGCAGGCTTGTTTATGCTACACAACACACTTCAGAGGTCCCAGAGCCTCAGAAATCACCAGGAACGGCTGGTGGAGGTGATGTGGCGCTGCCCAGGAAGGGCAGGCTTCTGTCCATGGCTGTGCAGATTGAAGGATGGAGTCAAGAAATCCTGACATCCAAAGCCTCTGGCCTGTGCAGCTCTTGAAGCTTTTTTTGATGAAAGTGACTCATGTTTGCAGATAAAGCAGCACGGTGCCTGGCCTTCAGAACCCCTCGGAAGGAAGGCTTTTTAGCAGTTCCCAGAAGCCATTTGAAGTATATGCACATGCTTTCTGGAAGGATGGGACCCTCTCTGCTGCTGGCTTGGATGATGATTCAGGCAAGGAGAAGGAAGTAAAGGATGGGAAGAGAAGCGCAGAGAGAGCTTGAGGGCAGGGGATGTGGGGTGGAGAAGAGGCAGCGCATTCAGGGAGAGGATCCGCAGGCCCTTCTGTAGCCTTCCAGTCTAGGGCAGGAGCCTTTGAAGCCCCCTGCAGGCATAGGAGAGGCTTTGCTGAGTGGAGGACATCTTTTATTCTTGGAGGGCTGAACTGGATGGGACAAAGGAGAGAAATGTGTGAACTTCAAGGGATACAGGAGAGAGTTCTGTGGCGGGCTCTGGAAGGCATTTAGGTTAGACTTTGAAGGACGGGCGTGGTCTCATCCAAGGAAGATGCGAAGGAACTGCACAAGTTGAGGCAGTATGAGAGTGAGAGAGGAGCAGGGCCTGAGGGAAGTGGCTGTCAAAACGGGGCTGGAACAGACAGGCAGAGAGGATTCTGAGTGCTGTGCCAAGGTTTGGACTAAATCACTGGGTACCAGGAGCTGCTGAAGATTGGGGCTATGCATTGGGCTGTGTAGACTTGGCATAGGACAGATTTCAACATAGGAACCCCAGAAAGGGCCTGATGAACTCTTGAGAGAGGCAGGGCAGAGTGGTGAGGTTCCTTTGTCCCTAGTCAGCCCTCAGAGTATTTCAAGACATGCGCATATACCATCTTAACAGGCTGCTTCCCTGACTCTGCTGCAGAAGCTCCGCCCAGGCTCCTCCTCCACTGTATTCACCATTGTGTTTGAGGTGCTGCATTTCTTTATCTGGGCTGGGATCTCTTGGAGAACAGAATGGTACCTCCATCCATTCTGGGCCTCTCTGTCCCACACTGTCCCATTCCATTGCATCCCAAACCCATCCCATCTTTAGTATATTAGCTATGGATGTTTAATAGAGCCTGGTGATGCAGACCTGTAATTCCACCTTCTTGGAAGTCTAGGCAAGAGGATTACCATGAGTTCAAGGCCAACCTGGGTTACAAAGTGAGTTCAAAGTCAGGGCAACCCTATCTCAAAACGTCAGCACTGTGCCTCTTGCTCTCTTTGGATCCCACTTCAAGGGAAATGTGACTCCTCCTCCTCCTCCTCCTCCTCCTCCTTCTTCTCTCTCTCCCCCCTCCCCCTCCCCCTTCCCCTCCCCCCTCTCCCTCTCCCTCTCCCTCTCTCTCTCCCCACCCACGTTACCCCTTGCCCCCTCCTATCTCCTTCCCCTTCAAAGGGTCTATGAAATGGGAAAACAAACCCCTAGCTTCTGTTCAACCCAACATTCATAAGTGGCCTTAAAAATAGCATTCTCAAACCACTGGCATTTGCAGACAGTTTGGTGTCTTGGCCAGCATGTCATTCCCCAGTGTTTTGTTTTTCCCTTGCATGGCGGTCTTGCCACATCTGGCCCTGCGGTCTTGCCACATCTGGCCCTGAGGCCTGCTATGTGGTCCTGAACCAGCTCCCTGTGCTGGGCCAGGTCCTCTCTGCAGAAGCCAAGGGAGGCTGCCTGTTCTTCAGCTCACCCCCACGCCCTATGTGTTATGGGATCCTGCTTCCTAGACACCTATCCTCTATCCTAGACTCGGATCCCTCCCCAACCCCCACCCAATATAACAAACAAAGTTCTCCAAATGAGCTTAAATACTCTCCTTTGTACCCCCCGAACCCCCCACCCTGGCTAACCCAAGCATTGCAGGGAGCCCTTGAGGGCTGGTAGCATCACTTAGGTTGCTCTGCCCGGTAGACTCGGGCCTCTGATGCCTGTTGTGGGATTAGCCACACATCTCTGCTCTCACCGCGTATCTTTACAAAGTCTGCCTGTCAGCATGTTCTTCTTCCTTTCTGCCCTTATTTCCCTTCAGCCCCCACTATCTTAGGCATGCGCTGCATCTGTTCCTGCACAGTCCGGGGCATTGCTTGGTATGCATGTGTCTTTATTTGCCATCTCATTTGATTTCTTCCTTTCCCTACGCAGCACCATGTCTCTAAAATCCATTCACATTGCTGCGTGAACATCTGGTTTCCATTTCTGGTTATTTTTGTAAGGCTATGGTCACAGGGTAACGTTTCCAGAGATTCAAACTAAGAATGGTCTCATTTAAATCTAGCTTCTTACTTAAAGTTCAGCCTTAGTAAAATATCCGTTGACAGTTTCATACATGTACAGAGCAGATTTTAGTCACTTTTACCCCGCTTGCTGTCTCTCATCCCCTGCACCCCCCCCCCCCCCCGCTGAAGCCCTTTCTAACGGTCCATACCCCCACTTTCATGTCTTTATCTTTTTGTTCAGTGGATGAGTTTTCCCTGTGTGGTGGCTGGCTCTCCCCGATGGGGTAAGAGGTCGTGGAGTGAGATTACAAGTAGGCAGCTGTCCTGGGCACTGAGGAGGTAGCCCTCCCTCTGTGCCCTCCCCCCAGTGCCAGGCCCACCCTGGCACTTTGTCTGGGGAGTCTGTACTCAGCTTCGCCAGCCTGATTGCCCCAGGGGCCTTCTCCTTTCTAGTGTATGTTTCACAGAATGGGGGCAGGCTGGAGGGTCTTGCTAGCTGAGGTGTCACAGGTTGCTGCTGCCACCGCTGCAGACTCCGCCAGGGCTCACTTTCAGCCTCAGTCATCCCAGCTGTGCAAGGACATACCCAAGAGGTGTCCTGAGGTCCCTTCTGGGTGGAGGTCCAGGTGGGTTGGGGTATCAGTTGGCTTGCAGTCAGCTTGGCTGGCATCCTGCCACTTTCTCCCTGCCCAGCGTGGGGCAGTTATATCACTGCCTAGGCCTTGTGCCCTTGTAAGTGGGAGTAGGAGTAATCAAACTCTCAAAAGGCCAAGTTGGAGTTGGGTGGCACAATCAAGTGTTCAATAAATAATAGTGATGATTGTAAGAATTTCCTATTGTTTTTACACAAACCTGACTCCTCCTATGCTGACCTCTTGTCATGTGTCCCTGTGGCAACAGACTTGTGCCTCATGCCCACCGTTTTAAAGAATGTGTCAGCGCTGGGCCTGGCTGGGTTTGATTCACTCTGTCCACCTGTGGCACAGTGAAGGGGTGGTGGTGTCCAGGAGCGAGCGAGCCTCTCTTTGCTATCTTTCCTGGTTGGGGAGTCCTGAGGCCTGACATAGAGGTTGATGTCCAGGCTGAGGCACTTAATTAGGTTTCTCCAAACTCTTCCATGTGTTGGTGGTCTAAGTTGGTCCTGTTGCATTTCCCTTGAGACACGCCATGGCCTTGTTTTCTTTCAGAGGATGTTGAGGATGAGCTGATAAAGGAAGACATTGTCTTGTCTCCACCTCTGTCAATGCTCAAGCTTCAGACTGTGTCAAAGCCGATTGACCTCTCACTGGCTAAGGTAGGTGTCGATGCTGAGGCTCGGGGAGAGCACGGTACGCACACCTGATGCTGACAGCATAACTTTGATGCCTTTGCCTCCCTTGTAATCTCCTGGTCACCGTGGAAGTGGGAACTTTGATGTGATGTATAAGGAACCTGATCTTAGAGTAGGGAAGACCGTTTTAGTCCTGGCTATTCTCCTGCCTCCTTGTGACAAAGGGGTGAGGCTGGGGCCAGGTTTTCCTATTCTAGATGCTGTAGGACCCTGCTCTCTGATGGCCCAGAGCTGTCCCAACTGCAGCAGTGGGACATTAATGAGGTAGTTATCCTGTGAGACTGGCTGTGTGCCTACACTGATGCCATGCAGTAGGCTCTGGGCAGCTGCAGAGCTCGGACAGGAGGGGTGGCAGTCCTTCAGCATGCCCAGGTTTGAATGTATGGCCTCCTGGATGGACCTATGGCTGCAGGACACAGGTTTCCTGCCTTATGACCCCCTTGGCAGAGGTCCCATGTTCCTCAGGACCCTCAATTGCTAGTGTGACTTGCCCCTCCTTTGGCTAGAGGCCACTGCAAGATGGAGTGTTGTGCCTGCTGTCCCACAGCTCAGCCAGGACCCAGAAGAAAATCTAGAAGCTCCTAGAAACACAGCCGGCTTCTCCTCATTCCATTGACCTGTGCCTACTTAGCACGTAGCTCATGATGTAAAGATGTTTTTAGAGTTTATTTGTCCCCTATGCTCTCTGGCCAGCGTTTGAAGCTACAGAGGACCAGGCATATAAAAGAGAGCCCAGAGCCGGCCACCCATGCTCTAACCATCCATACCCGCAGCTGTGGTTCTCTGCACAAGGCACTGCCACTTGGTGCTCAGCCCTTGGAGGCATCCAGAGACTGCCCAGCAAGATGTCCCAAACCAATCAAAGGGACTGGGTTTCACAGATGGGAGAGGATGGGACTTCAGCTTCTGCATTGTTGTTAAACACACTGGTGTCCCAACACTGTCCCTATGACTAAGAGGATAGCAACAGAGTCCACCCAAAAGACCGAGTCTGTAGTTTTCAGGCTGTTGGCAATGCACCCTTAGCAATTCATGGATGCACTTGGCACAGGAAGGGAACTGAGCCCTGATGGATGAATTCATTTTTCCAACGTGCTGGGAGCCACATTTGATGGCAACATGTAGACAAATGTTGCTGTCATAGAGATCCCTTGTACTAAAGGAAGAGATGAAAGAGTTGATTGTAGTAAACAGTGATTCAGGTTCACAGGGGGAGCCTGACCCAGGGAGGGGCTTCAGATCAGCTTGCTGGGTCCTAGTGCCTTCCTAAGGCTTCAGAGTATCTCCCTCCCCCATTATAAAACTTCAACTGAAAACCATAGACCATCACGGAGTGTCAGAGAGTGGAGGCCTGTCAGCGTGCAGCATTGGTACTGCAAAGCTCTGGAGAGAGGTACTTTGGTTAGTAGACATGAACCACAACCAATATCCTCTGAAAGCTACAAATGCTGGAGAACTGGAGGGATGGAGACAAGCCTTGGGAGGTGATAGGATGCTCTGTGGGTGGCAGAGTTTTCTGTAAGATTTAAAGGGAGATCACTTACAGTGGCATCCTAGAGAGAATTCTCCCCCCGCCCCCCAGAAAGCTAGATAACATGCTTTTGACTTTACTCAGGGCTGTGGTCTGTGTTGCAATTACTCATATCTGTTGTGATGTAGAAGTAGCCAGAGACAAATATAAACAATGCCCATTGTTGTGTGCTAATAAAATTTTATTTACAAAACCAGGTAGGTGCTAGATTTAGTTTATGGACTATAGTTTGCCAACTTTGTGCCAGAGCTGTGGCTCTGAAACGTTGTAGCGAAGTTGAATCATTTGGGACAGTTTAAAATCTGATAATCTGATAAGGCAGAAAGCCATGGCTTCCATTCTTCTCTCTCTCTCTCTCTCTCTCTCTCTCTCTCTCTCTCTCTCTCTCTCTCTCTCAAAGTAACAACAACAAAAACCAAACAAACCTGTGGCTACCCGGCTCTCATACCCAGGAATGTGGATTGATTGATTGACCTGGCCCGTGGCCTACTCATCAGGATTATTTTTAAGTGTCCCTAGAGATAATTTTAATGTGAGGCCAGGTTGGAAACTTACAGTCTTTCCGATGAAGGATCTGAAGATCCCTGGTGAAGCCAAAGTTTTATATTTCAAGTTCTGTGTAAGGAAACTCTTGGCCCATGTTAGCATGGGCTGGTGTGGCTTATAGATGTTCCAGAGGTAAGACCCTTAAGGTCAAGTTTGTCTTCCTCAAATATGAGAAGAATGGGCTTGCAAAATAGAGACCACTGCCAGAAAATGCACTTCCTCCTAGAACCCGAGACCAACTCCTGCTGAGCCCATGCTGCAAGTCTTGTTATTGTTCATTTTTATAAACAGCCAATAAAATGCTTTTCCCTCCCAGGAGATAAAGACACTTCTGTTCGGCTCTACCTTTTGCTGCTTCAGTGAAGAATGGAAACTTCAGAACTTTTCCTTCAATGATATTGCCTCGTTAAAATACGGCATTGTGCAGAACAAGGCAGGTTGCTCTCGAGGTCTCCAGGGACCTTTCTTCTGGGTTGTCTTGCACAAAGTGGGGACAGGATTCATATGGTGACCTCTGAGAGCACCAGTGGGGTGGTAACCTGGCCTACCACAGGGTACAGGCAATTAAAACGGGGCTGCTAGAGCGAGAAGAGTCATTCTGATTCTGGCTGGGGACATTCTAGTCAAACTCACTTCCTGTGACACTGGGATGTCACCACGAGGGAGCAGAAGGTGGCCTTGAGCATACTTGGAGGCTTCATAGGCCTGACCTTGGGAGGAACTGGGGGGTTCAAAGGTAGAGCTGGAGAGGGTCACTTTCAAAAATGGAGGCCAGAGCATGGGAGCGGGGAGTTCAGTGCTATAAGAAATGCCAGGGCATCGTGTGCAAAGCAGGTGTCGGAAGAGCGAGCAGTGGATGTTACAGAGCCAGAGGTAGGTGTGGGAAGCTCTGTACCTGCCCTGGATATACTCCACAGGATAGTTTCAAGAACAGCCTGAAGATGTTCCCAGTCTGTGGTCAAAGGCTGCAGGACCGCTCCATTGGCACATTCCTCGGGCGTGGAGTTTTCCCCGCCTCTGCTGTTGGAGAAAGGACCCTGATACTATCAGATCCCGCCTCCCTCTGCGGTGTGGCAGCCTCAGCTTCTCTTTTACTACACCTTCAAGGGCAACACTGACCTATTGCTCTTGGACATTGGCAGGAGTCGTATGAGTGACAGAAAAGCCATGGTCATGTCTCTAGCTTCACACCTGCCTTTGTAAATAGTCACATTCATCGCATGAGGAAGCAGCTAAAACCGACCTCTTCCTTGGAACAGGGGGAGGCCTGGGAGTCTACATATAGAGAGGTCACCTTGCCGAAGGCCCCCTATGACCAGGGCTAGAGGCTGGCAGGTGAATTGGAAAGCTTCTTGGGGCCATTTTCACTGTAGTGACATGTGTCTTTCTCTGCAGGGTGGTCCCTGTGGGGTTCTGGCAGCTGTTCAAGGCTGCATGCTTCAGAAACTCCTGTTTGAAGGAGATAACAGAACCAACTCTAATCTGTAAGTCAGTGTTCATCTCCCCTTCCTGAAGCTTCTTTAGAGTGTCCAGAATAAATAAGCAAGTGTGGGTGTTCTCTGATATTTCCCATCATCCTCCAAAGGTTAAGAGGGGCAAGGGGGAAGGCAGCTAGGTAGTGGGGCTCCTGCTGACCTGGTTAAATGGACATGGTACTTTTGGCTCTAGGAGCAGGCAAGGATGGTGAGTCACATTTTGCTCCACATGGCAAGTAACCAAAGACAGCTTTGCAAATGCACTGCCTCCTCAGACCCCTTGCTCGCCCACATGCAACCACTGACCCTCTGACTAGACCCAAGGTTTCCTCCCTCCCTGCTTGTCTCTTCTCTGTTAACAGCTAGAACTGCACATCCCAGCCAACTCTACTGTGCATGACTTTCTCCACTCTGTGACCGTATACTTTGTTTCACACACAGTGTTTGTACCCAGGCACCCCTGTTCATCTACATATAGTCAACACTTCTAGGGTACCTCTGTGCAACGAGAGAAGTGAGTGCTTTCTCTCCCTCCTCCCACTAGAGCTGTCAACCAAGAGGTTTGAGATTTGCTATTGATTTCTGATGAAGCCAGCACTACCTCTGACATCCAGAAGCACTTGACACTCCCGATGTGACAGTACCCATTGAATTAGGGATCCCTGCCAGTCTCAGCAGGGTCCTTGCCTGTTTTCCTTCTTAGCTTGGAGCATAAATCATAGGGCTGTGATAGTGGGGTACCCGTCTCTTCGTGGCTGCTGGAACTGAATAGGAGAGCCAGACAAAGAGCCAGGTGGTGATGGGGTCATGCATGTTGCCAAGGGTGGGGGAGCAGGCGTCCTGAAGGTACATTTGAATCTTACTGACCTCTGCAGAAGGAGGGAAGCTCCTTATTCCCCTCCACACATATCCACACCATAACTTTTGTTCCTCTAAGCTTTCCTGCCTCTTGTATACCCTCGAATTCTTTCCCTGTGTGCCCAAGTGGTTTGTCTACTGGTTCCTCTCAACACACTGTGAGTGAAGGCCTTCCCTGACCCCCATGGCCTGTCTCTAATCACTCCCCCACTCACTGTACTCTCATTCATTGGTGTAGTTAGATATCTCTATCTGCCTCCTCCCCAGAACACACACCCTGTGAGAACAGGGACTTTCCTGAGCTGCCTGGTCCATAGGCTGGTTCCTGGAATCCAGCACCGTGCCTGGTCCACAGGACAGGCCCTTAGGATTTTTGTTGAATGAGTGCATGAAGAATGAATGAGTTGTTCAGACAAACAGGGAGGGGAGGCAGAATGGTATTCCAGTAAAGAGAACAAGATGTGCAAAGGCCCTAGGGCAGGGAGAAGAATAGAGGTCGCCTGAGGTGGCCAGAGATGGAGTAAGGCCAGGCAACCAGAAGGGCCTCGGGACTCTCGGGAGTACTGGCAGCTTTGAGTAAGCCTTGACCATGGCCCCTGTGCGTGATGTCTCATGACTCATGTCAGCTTACAGCTCCTTCAGGGCCTCTTTAGATCCCTAGACTCATACATAGATGGTTTCGCAGTTGTTGGGATGCCGTGTTGAAGTTCCTTGCAGAATGGGATGCTGCCCAGGACGTAAGGCATCTTAGTTTCTTGTAGCCCACAGCAGAAGGAAGCCAGAGCTTTGAAGGCAGGAGGTCCACCAGGTTGGAGCCCAGGGTGACTCTGAGTCAAAAGGAACCCTACCACATGGTGGAAAGTGACACTCTCGCCCACCTCCAATCATGGCCTGTCATTGTTTAGCATCAGTCACTCACGTTGTTTAGGCCTGCTCTGTGCATTGCTGTACAGGCAGATTCACCTGCTCTGCGAGAGAGAGGAGCAGGAAGCAGTGTGGCCTCGGCCTGGAGCTCCTGGGTGCTGGGACCCAGAGAAAGAAAGTGGGTTCAGCCGGACAACCCAGAGGGCAGGCCTGCTGTATTTGTATGTGAGGCCGGAACATGCTGGCTGCTGGGGCCAAGGGCACCCATCTGTAAAGAGGATGGCAGTTGCTATTGGGGTTTATGTGACATATGAGGATTGTGTTCTATGTTGGAGCTGTAGAATTGAGGACTTGTGTTGTATGGGGAAGGTTGTGTTGTATGTGGTACAGTGTTATATTTTTGAATTACTGCATGTGAGTTGCATTTCATGAAAGAAGCTGTGTTGTGTATGTGAGTGAGTTGTATTATGTACATGTTGTATTACATTGAGGGGGTTGTGCTGTGTGGAGATTATATTTGTATGGGAATTGTGTAATGTAGAAAAGTTGCATTGTATGTAGGATTGTATTGCATGTGTGTGGATTTCGTTTTATGGGATAATTGTGCTTTGTTTCGAGGACATGTTATGTGTGTGATTATGTTGGATATGAGGGTTATGTTATGTGTGAGTTGTGTTTTGTGGCTGTGTCGTGGGTTATTTGAAGGTTATATTGTATGTGGTTTGTGTTGTACATGGATTATGTTGGGTTGTATGCAGCTTGTATTTTATGTTGAAGTGTTGGGTTGGGTTTGGGTAGGCTGTGTTGTTTGAGTGGGTCATGTGTTTAGGAGGTTTTGTTGTGTGTCGGTTGTGTTGTGTCCAAGGGTTATATTCTGGTTGGCATGGGTGATATTATGTATGTGGTTGTGTTGTGTTCTCAGGGTAGGTTATGTTGTATGTCGTTTGTATTGTGTGAGTATGTGATCCTGTGTATGTAGGACCTGCCTGTGGACGATGATAGTGCCTTCTTTGGGCCTGGTAGCTCTGGATGGTGCTCATGATTCCCTGCATCCCACATCCCCATGATCCTCAGGCTAAGTGTACAGGATGTTCTTTCCTGCTCAGTGAGAGGGAAGCAGGAACATCAGCTCTGTGAAGTCCAAGGAAACTTAGGGAGAAATGCATGGGCTGGGGCTGGTCAGAGGGCTATAGGTAAGGGAACCGATGGATTCTGCAGCCTCCAGCCAAAGAACTGGTGCCAGCTGCCTCAGGCAGACAGTTAGGGAAGGGGAGGAGAGCCATGGGGACACAGCTTAGGCCAGTGCTGATGCAAGCACAGAGCAAGTGGCTGTTCTGGGACAGGAGGAAAGCAGGAGCGCCTTTTGCAGTTTGTGCCTCTGCCTTGCGAGTCTTCAGCGAGTTGAAGGCTACAGTAGGTATCCTTGTACAGTGGGTGCCGTGTGCCCTCAGGGAGGGGAGTCTGTGCTAGGGCGGATGCTGCAGAGAACACAGCAGCTGGCCAGGACCTGGCTTACCGTGGTGGTGGTGGGGAGCTCACATCTCCGAGTTACTAAAGTTAGTAGACTCCTTCTCTGGTTGCGCTCCTTGAGAAAGTGCAAGCAGAGACTTTTGAAAGACCTAGTGCCATGCAAGTGAGTAGGCCCCTTGACTTCAGCCCATCACAGTCCAGTTGGGGAAACTGAGGCCCACAAATGGATTGATGCTAGCTCAGAGTCACAGTACCATTGCTAAGCCAAGACTGGCCCGTGACATCTTATCTGTTGTAGCATGTTGTTGCACTCTAGAAGCAGTGGGGACCAGAGATGGCAGGAGGAGCTGAGGCTGCTGGAGTGTGAAACAGCCGTTGGATGTTCCAGTACCCTCTAGGCTCTCTATTTACCAAGTGCTCCTCAACAGTGCCTCCCTTGCCCTGGTTTTCTAAAACTAGTATAGACAACTACAACCACACTGCATCTGGTGTATGTGCATGTGTGTGTGTGTGTGTGTGTGTGTGTGATACAATTATGTCTATTTTAGATGGTCCTCCTGGGTTGTGCATGCTAGGTCCCTTTTCACTCTAAAATTTCCCAGTTTCAAATGAGTAAATTGGGGCGGAGAGGAAGACAAGCTCCTCTTTTGGCCTCGGGATTGGGATGTGGTGTCTCAGGAGCTCTGGTAGCCCAAGGATCTTCCACATGCTCAGAGCACCTGGGCTGGATTCTTGTACTGTGGGTCTAAAGGATCCAGAGAGACAAAGTTCTAAGAGAGCAGAGCTGAGGGTGGGTGGCTCTTTCAGGGAAGCCAGGCAGAAATAAAGGCCTCTTGGCAAGGCCATGTGTTTTCTGTATGGCTGTCTGGCCTCATTACGGCTCAACCCATAAGGCTGGCAACCGCCTCCCTCAGCCAGGCTGACACAGCCAGGCGGCAGGATATGGTGTTTTTCCACTGGACAGGAGGAGCTGTGCCGCTTGGCTCATCCCCTCCATAGGCCCCAAGAGAGCCCTGGGGCTGGAAAGGCCTTTAGAGGCTGGCGGGAATGAGGAGAGGGATGAGGGGACCCGGGCCGTTGGCCTTGAACTGTGCTTCCTTTCTGAAGTCATAGGATTTGAGGTGCATAGAAGGAACGCTCGCCTCTAGATCTCCAGATCCATGGTTCCTGTGGACCCCTCCCCCCAGCCAGCCTTCTACCCTCCCCCAGAGGGGCAGAAATGAGGGAACTGTGGCTTACACACACTGCCAGCTTTATCCAGAACTTTCTATAGGCTTGGTTCACATGGGTACATCTTCAGGGAAATGTGCAAATTGTCCCAAGATAATTAAGGCAGAAGCGACTTGTCTGAAACACCTGGACAGGCGTAGGTAGCTCCCGACCCAGCCCTCCCTAAGCACTTCAGCCTACACTGCTGGAGGAATTAGACCCTTGATGAAAACTTCTGGTGTAAGAGCCTGGCTGGGGGCCAGATTCCTGGTGGGGCCGTGACATCTGTGTCTAGGCCATGAGGATCTTCTCTTGTCACCAGGGGGTCACCTGTTAAGCTGTTGCTCAGATAATGCTGAGGCTTAAGTCCTGGATATGTAGACAGGTACGGGTGACCCGTCCTTTTGATGTCACCTTTGGGATGAGTGCACATCCGCGTGCGTGCATGCGACACAGAGCCCTGACAGTAAACTGAGCAGCAGAGCAGGAAGACGGGGAGGGGTGGGGCTCCCTGTCACCTGAGGGTCAGATACTGACCCCGGACCTCTTGATGGCCAGTCACTGCATTCTCCAAGATCCTCTGTTTTATCTAGAAAATGAGAGCTCAAGAAGCCATGCCTCAGAAAGATGGAGAAGGCCCAGATAAGGTGGGGAGCTGCAAGCTGACCCAGACGAGGACTGTAGAACCAGGCCAGCTCAGGGAGGCAATGCTGCAGGCAGTGCCAGTGGGGCCAGGGAAGGACTGGCCCAGGACAGTGCTGGCTTGATTGTGTCACAAGGTGCTGGACAGATGGGCTGCAAGGCAAGTGGCAGGTCCTAGAACCATGGTTAGTTAGCGCCACCTTCCCATCTCGCCTTGATTCTTTCTTCCCTGTGACTTGGATAAATCACTTCATTCCCAAGACTTGAGTCCTTCATTTTAAAAGAGGATGACATAGTGCTAAACTCATTGATTGTATAACAGTTTCACATACGGAGTGTTCGTCATCAGTGTCCGACACTTGCTAAGGTCTCCTGTGCTAGTTTTTAAAATCTTGAATGATGGAGACTGGGGAGGTGGCTCAGTGGTTAAGAGTACCAGAGGACCCAGGTTCAATTCCCAGCACCCTCAGGACAGCTTGCAACTGTCTATAACCCCAGTTCCAGGACATCTGACCCCCTCGTGTATACATAAATACAGGCAAAGCACCAATGCACATGAAAAAAAAAAATCTTGAATGTCACTGCTTCCAAGCAAGGATTGCTTGCTTCCATCTTCCCTTGGGGTGCTCAGATGGGGTCCTCTTTCTCCTGGACTGTAGCTTTCTCAGCCATGGGTGCACCAGGCAGTGTGTTCTGTTTAACCAGGCTTTTACCTACCCCCCTACCAGTTTGAGAGTTTTCATCTGGGTGGAGGTGTGGGAAGAGGCCTCACCTCAGACATCCTGGTGAATGTGCACTGTGGAGCCAGAGGTGGTCTAGGGGAGAACAAAACTCATGGCGGGAGGGGAGTGACTGTGACTGTTCAGTGAAGCACAGGTGAGACAGAGCCATGAGACGCAGGGCATCTGGAGAGCCATGACACCCGCTTGTAGTTTCCGAATCCAAAGAGTAAACGTCCAGCCCATCTCCACCACCCAGGCCTCTTTGTCCCTAGCATGGCCTCTCCTGAAACCCAGAAAAAAATTTTTTTTTCAATGTTATTTTCCTAGCAAGTGCTGGCCGACCTGGGTTGGTGCTCCTAACAGCTTAGGCCATCCGTTCTGGCGATGATATGGCCCCTGTTTCCTGTGAAGAATATGGCAGGCTTCCTGAGTCTGCGGAGGCACCAGGCGGTCACTGGCTTAATTTCTTCGAGGCCAAGCTTCAGTGCTCGGCTTGCTGCCTCTGCCGCCTTGCCAATGCCAGGAGCCTAGTGGGCAGGTGTCAGGTGAACCCCTGCCTGTGGATGTGGCCCAGGTGGTGACAGTTGTGTTGGAACCAGTGACTGAAAGCTCCCCCACGCATCGGGGACCTGGCTTATGTGAAGCGTCTTGTTTCAGACTCCCAACACGGAGGGGAATTCACTGTCATTTTCAGTTTCTCAATGGGGAAACAGAGGCATCGCTGCGCCTTGTTAACCTTTTATTTTAAGGTAATTAGGTTCTAATTTACAATAACAGCCTGGCTGTGGATGCATGGCTCTGTGTCCCCCGCCCCCCCCCCCCATGATAGCTGTTTCGTGGTGTCCTGGCTTCTCTCCTCTTGCCCTGGCAGTGTGTGTGTGTGTGTGTGTGTGTGTGTGTGTGTGTGTGTGTGTGTGTGTAGATTCTGACATTCTCTCCGGCACACATCTTGGTGTGGAGGGCAGGCAATTTTTGGTGCTCAAAAACCTGGAGTTCTCCTGTGTGCATTCCTTTGCCCTACCCTCAGCAGGTCTTCATCATGTTGGTTAGGAAGAGACTCGAGCCAGCCTCTGTGAGAATACTGGGGAGATCTGCAGAGCACAGAGGAAAGCCAAGGGGCATAGCACGAAGGAGCCCTGGAAATGTCAAGTGGAAAGAAGCGGCTATATTTGGCCACTGCCTTCCTCCCTCTTATTCTTGCCGTGCCCCAGGAACCTCTTAGTCACCATTTTTATTGCAGAATGGCTCAGCAGCTTTAGATGTGGTGCCTGGCCGAGCTTCCCAAAGCTACCCTGTGCCTACATGTTGCTGCTCTGTGTCCTGCCACGCTCTCTGACCTTCTTCTCCTGTGTCTTCCTGCTCCCCAATTCCCAGAGGTCCACCCTAGTGGCCTTTTCTCTAGGACATCTCTGCCAGCCCCACTTTGCCCTTTGCTTTCCACGAATCTCACAGCTTCTCAAAGGGTTCACATGCACTTGGAGCGCAGAGGTCTCGGGAGGGGCAGTCCCCATCACAGAACGGCCCCTGCTGCCAGTCACACACTTGTTTCAGTTGGCAGCATGGTAGCATCCTTAAGGCCACCCCAGGGACCTGGCTCCTGGTCACTTGTGTTCTCATCTGTCCCCAGCTGATGGGATTGTGTGGAGGAGCCATCTAGACATCTCCCATAGGGTGCGCCTGTGTTACTCTGTGCCTTCATAAACCTAAACACGTCCCCTTTCTCATCAGCCTGCTGCAGCCCTCAGATGCCCAGAGAACTCGCTGCCTTGCCCTGGCCATTGCCGACATCCTGTGGCGAGCTGGAGGCAAAGAACAAGCCGTGGTTGCATTGTAAGTGGTTCTGAGGGCCATGTTATATTTAAACCCCACTTGTCCTGGCCTAGCTGCTGGCTGAGGCTGTCCTGGTCTGTATGCTGGGCAGCTGGGCTCTGCTGATGTCCAAACTCCAGGCTTATGTAGGAGGATGAGATCCTGCCTGCCTGCCTGCCACGCAGGACTTGGGAAGCACAGGAGAAAGCCTGCGACTCAATTCCCATTAGTGTTTCCCTGGGGCCACAGGCTGACTCAGCAGTGTATGCCACCAACCACGACCCCAAGGCATACTCTGCCTGTGTCACCATAACCTCATTACAGTGAGGATGAGATAGAGAGGTGAGCGACTGAGGCCGTGGCCTAGCCCCTGGATTCGGTTACCATGACCACCATCAGCTTGTCCCAGACACCTCCACCCTGCCCTGCAGTCCTACAGGCCATCTTCTGGATCTCCAGCCTCATGCCTAGGGTGGAATCATCACTGTCTAGCTCTGTGGCTAAGCTTTGGGGAAGGAAGTGGTTTGGGGATCAGTTTGATGACTTTAGCATAGTGCTTACAAAAGGGGGCTCTCTGAGACAGACTCTCAAAGCCATTGCTTGTTAGATGTGGAACCTTGGGACCTGACCTCACCTCCCTTGTTGACTTGTTTAGAAAATGGGGTGATAATAATGATGACTTAATGGTTGTGAGAACTAAATGAGTAAGTATAAATAAATGATATGTATTAGATATAATAACATTATCAGTATGAATCATTTATTAATGTAAGTAGATGGTGGATGATAAATGTGATATGCTTCTGGCAGTATCTCATCAGTTGTGGGCTGGGATGTCGGCTACGGCTACCTGCCTTTGGTACCCTACGACAGGTAACTAATTAACCTTGGCACCTGTCTATTTGGCAGCTCTAAGGGCAGAGGGTTCAAGAGCTTATGGAACAGAAGCCCAGAGAAGAAAGATGATGTGTCCCAGGCCACATAGAAGCTGGTGGCAAGTGGGTCCCACACCCAAATCCTACTGTTAGTCAGAGCTGCCCCAGGCTACACTCCCATTTTCGTTGCTGGGGGAGTCTGTGTGGGTGGAGAGGCTTCTAAAAGGATGGCTGGACTCCTTACCCTGGATGAAGACAGTGGCAAGTCAGCAGTCCTTCCTCTGCAGATGTGTTTGCCAACTGTAAGGGAGAGTCGGGCCTCCTCCTGCCAGACATAGGCGTGGTTGTTCCAAGCTTACCCACCACTCTCTTTTTCCATGCCCTGGACTTGTGGGTGAGTTCATAGCAGGAAAAGCGAGAAGCCCTTGGCTCTCTGCTCCTTCTGGAGCTGCCACTCCTGTCCCCATTTATTTCATGGCACATGTGGTCTTGCTGGCTGGAGAGTGAGCCTTTTCCTCTGGTAGAGGACTTACGCACCTTCTTTTCCTTTTTAGGGCTTCAGGAACACCGCACTTCAGTCCAACAGGGAAATACAAAGCAGATGGAGTCTTAGAAACAGTACGGCTTTCTGGAAACTATCGTGCCGTCTTTGGCTTTGTCTGGGGACTGTCTCCTTTCATATAAGTAAATCCTCCCCCAGCTGGGGCTGGCTGGCCATCCCTGCAGCCCAGGCCCCCACAATCCTGCCCTTTGGGGGTGGGGAAGAGCAGAGGCTTGGTGGTTTGGCATGGTTTGGCTCGTCAGAGCTAGTTCAGTGGCTGAGAGGCCCGGTGTGTCCCCTCATCCCCCTCCATGTGCATTGGTATAGAGGTGCCCTCAGTACCCTGCGTGCAGTGCTCCTTGCTGCGCTGACCTCCTGCTCCTCCCAAATCTTTAGTATCTTTTCTAGCATTTACATGGATGGGGAGAGGCACGAGAATGTAGAAAGTGGGGGAGGGGAAGTTGACAGTATGGGGCAGCAGCCATAGGCCCAGCCTAAATGCAAGTTAGGGAAGAACTAGGAAGGGTAGCTTGTATTATTGAAAACTCGGACACAGTAAAGAGACTCAAAACCTGATGCGCCTTCACTGTTTGTTCTAGCCAGTTGGTTTCCTATGACCCAGCCATACGCACATGTGACCCTTGAACCCTCACTCGGGACCTTGCTTGATTAATGTTTTCTGGAAATGTGTTTTTTCCTGACTTGCCTGAGAACAGCTTGTTGGGTTTGGACCTGGTTTGGCCATGGTGACATGGAGAAGTGATTCTTCCCTGCCTCTCTCATTCCTTGCTCTAGCCTCCACACAGGGAGCGTGATGCCTGTGCACCAGGTCGGGGGAGTACGGGGACTTTACCAGAGGACTAACCTATAACTCACCCAGCGGTGCTGGACAGCCCAGAATCACTCACAACATTCCATGCACTTTTTTTTTTTTTTTTTTTTGGTAGGGCCTGACCTGGCATGGGGCACAGTCCCTGGGGACATGTGGCTCACACTGTGTGTTTCTTCACAGCTCACACTGTATAGTTTGACCAGCTCTGAGGACCTGGTGACTTTTATCCTGCAGAGCGTTCATCAGGTATGCACAGTCGTTTCTTTGGTGGCATGAACATTGCTAAACATCCCGATTTCTCTTTGATGAGCGTGGTAGGTGGAGTATGGCGCTGGTCATCTCCACCCTGGGGTTGGCAAAGACACTGAGCAGAATGTGCTGATGTAGGTTGGAGATGGGTGAGTGCGGGTAGGAGGCAGTTTCCGTGACATCCTGTGAGGCTGGTCGTGATCACAAGGCCTAGGGAGCAGTAGCAACTGGGCTTCATCTGGCATCAGAAGCCAAGCTGAAGCTTGACTTTCTAGGGCTTTCTCTCTGCTGAAGTAAGCAGCCTCTCTGGAAGGCTGGACTCTGAATTAACAGAGAGAGTTCTAAGCTGGGAGGCGATGAGGAAGCAGTTCTCTCCATGGGGCCAGTGTCCTGGAGAGGCGGGCGGAACCACACAGGACCCTACAGGACCTGCTTTGCTCAAGGAGGGCTGCCCTTCACTGCTGCTTCTGAGGTTGGCTCATGGCCTATGTCCAGGTTGAACAGGGGAAAACCTAGGGCTCTTGTAATCCCCAGTGGGAAAGGTGCTATAGGGAGTGTGGAGGAGGTGTCCTACGTTCTAGGGGCAGAGGACGTGGCTCATGGAGTAGTCAGCCTGGCTTTGGATCTGAGAGGCTGTGAGACTCAGGATTCATCCTGAAGCTTTGTACCTAAGTGCCTTCACTTGGCACGCCTGGGTACCAGTCATGCCTGCCTCACAGGCTGTGCATGAGGCCTAGCTTCATGGCATGGGCAGATAAAGAAGGAGGTCCTTTTTGAACTATACCTGCTCCATGAGAATCAGGAATCGCTCTGGGGGGTTGAGTGCTGAGCCTAGGGAGGGAGAATTGGCTGGAGGTGGGATCTGACTTGAAGTCCTCACTGTTAGATGTCCTTTCTCAGCCGTTCCCCCCGAAGATCCTGAGGGTCTTAGCACAGCCCCAGAAGCATCCGGACCCTGATGTTCCCTGGGAAGGAAACAGTCCCACACCGAGACTAATGGAAGACGGGCATGGTCACGGGGCACTGGCCCCACCGAAGCCTGTTCATCCTAGAACTATTGCTTTCCATTCTGGGGCAGCGCAGGAGAGCTGGGGCCTGCCTGATCATCTTGGTTAGGGAAGCTTCCTCGGGTCTAGGCAGAGGGTCCTAGACCCACACTCACTCCATGAGCCGCATGTTGAGAGGGTCCTAGGATAGCTGTCTGTCACTTACACTATTTCTACTTCCATTTGTTTCTTGTGATAACTCCTCAGGGTGTCTGCAGGGTGTGTGGCAGTTTCGCACCTTTGTGGAGAGCAATGAGAAGGCTTGAAGCAAGGGCCTAGGTACCTGCTGGGCTTACTGCTGGCTGCATGAGGCCTTGGCCTTGGGAAAGCCCTTTTGAACCCCCATCTAGAAATAGAAGCTGGAGCAGTTAAATAGCTTCTATTATCAGTGAAGACTGATGAGCTCCTATGGGAAAATGTGTTCTACATGAAGTACAGGCACTCCGAGTGAGTAGAACCAGGGCTGCCTGTTGAATGGGGGTGTCTGAGGGTATAGCAGTGTGCTTGAGGGAAGCCCATGGAAGGTTGTCCCCTGGAGCAGATGGAACATGGAGCTATCCTAGCTATGGAGGGAAAGGGATTGAGGACCAAGGAGTGGCCATAGTGCAGTCAAGGAAAGACTTTGGGGTCAGTCACCTGTGGTGGTGACTCTTGGCACTAGGGCCTCAATCTTTGCCTGCAAGTGGGCTCTTGTGCCTCAGCCTGTGCCCTGGGATTTCCCTGAAGCTTGTATGTGACAGAAACCATGAGGGTGTTCAGAGAGAAGGGCCTGCCATCAGGTGAGGGTCCCTCAGTTTAACCTTCAGGCTCTAGGTTTGCCTCCTCGCCAGCTGTGGTTCCCCAGGGCAGCCAGTCTAGCCAATACCTGGCCCCCATTCCTCTGGAAACAGCCTCTTCCCCCAAAGCTTAATTTCTGTTTTTGCTGGAAGCAGTTGAGCTGCCTCAGCACTGAACACACCAAATCCATTTTTCATGGGCCGTGCTTAAGAGAGGCTCCTCGTGCCAGGCTGGGAAATGCATGCCACCACTGCCCAAAATAAACAGCGTCGGTGCAGCGTTCATTGCTGCTCGCCACTCAAGAGGTGTCTGGTGGCCCCAAGCCAGCATGAGGCTTCTGTCCAGCTGGACCTTGGAATACCTTGGTGGGCTCATGTCTTCCCAGGGCCGGAGCTGTGCTGGGAGAACGGCTCCTTCTTTCCAAGTGGCCCCAGACATTGTTTCCGGCCCAGGTGACCTTTCATACCATCAGGATGCCCTGAGGCCTCCCATGTCTTGGCAGTTTGAATTTGATGAGATAATTTTGATAAATATTTTCTGAAAGCAAGATGGAATATTGGTACCATTCAGCTGTGTCCAAAGAGGGCAAAACAGGCCAAGGTGGGTTGGGTTTTCAACTCCCTGGGAGCCCAAAGCAAGGACTGTCTGAGGTATCCTAAAGACTGGGACCACATCACACTGCACGGTAACAGCTTTCCACAGTGCATGGTGAGTTCAGCTTCAGTGGCTCGAATGCTCACAGTTCTACCACAGCCCTGCAGGGTGATGGGCTCCTCGAGCTTGGCCAGGGACATGGATCCTGAAGCCGAGGCTTCCCCTAGACCAAGAGGGAGGCCGTAGCGGAAGGAGAGACAGAGGGAGTGCTCCCTAAGGCAGCTACAAGGTGGTATTAAAGCTGCACACAGGATCTGCCACCCGCACTCCCCAGGCATGGATCACCCCAGGGAGGGACAGGGCCATCACTTTGCTACTGTCACTTCCCCAGGAGCTGTCTCTGAGAACGTGCACCATAAATAACTGGGGAAGTATGCAAGGCAGGGTCTTAGTTATCATTGTTTTTTTACTGTAGAAGCCACAAGTTTTAGATGTTTGATTCATTTAATTTGAGGCTCATTCATTTTTGTTGTCATAGAAAGAGCTAAGATCATTCATAAAATGAGCGGTGATTTTAGGGCTCTGTGGGCTCCCCGGGCCAGCCTCTGGGCCTTCACACTCGCTTTTCTTGCCTGGAACGTGGTTACATCTTTTAAACACCATAGGTCCAGAAAACCCTGGCAGAGCCTCTCCTCCACACTCGGCTTCCTGTGAGGCCTCCCGGGTGTTTTCAGAGGGGCTTGCCACCCTGTTCTGACCAAGCCGCTCTCCACACATTTTAAGTTCTTTTTCATTTTGAGCCACCCCTACCAAGCAGACACGCCCACCTGCTTCTCAGGTTGCAGTTTGTAGAGACTGGTCTCATGTACTGTTTATTGTTGAAAGAGGGTCTCTCTGTAGCCCGGGTTGGCCTCATGTTCATGTCTAGCTTGCAATGGGCCTGAGTCTCCGTTTCTCTCAGCCTGCCAGTGCAGAGATCCCAGATGCCACTCCCGTGCCTAGAGGAACACGCTCTTGGTACAGGAACGTCACTCACTATTATGTTTTTATGATCAGTTAACTGCCTGTTTGAATTACAGGGCGAAAACAAAGACCGCACTTTAAAGGGAAGATAATTTTATTAGAACCTTGAGCTGTAATAGTTTCCGAACTGGAATACTATATTTGATTCGGGGTTTCTTGGTGGCCAAGGAAAAAATGAAAATGTACTCAGTTACATCATGCTTGTCAAAAATAGCCTTTTCTCCTTCTAGCTTTAAGTCCAAAAATTATTGTTGACATACAAGGAGTACTATTATAACTGCATCTTCAAACACAGTTCATCCTGCCCAAAGTGGGACGAGCAAAATTTCATACTGGTTTGGGGCTGGGAGCTGTAGATTCTTCATTTCTGTGGACTACTGTTTGAGTTGGGGTCTCTATTGCTTTGATAAAACACCATGGCCCGCAACAATTTGGGAGTAAAGGGTTTATTTCAGTTTACAACTCTCAGGCCATACTCTCTCATGGAGGGAAGTTAGGGCAGGAACTGAAGGCGGGTACTGAAGGCGGTACTGAAGGTGGGTACTGAAGGCAGTACTGAAGGCGGGTACTGAAGGCAGTACTGAAGGCAGTACTGAAGGCGGGTACTGAAGGCGGGTACTGAAGGCGGGTACTGAAGGCAGTACTGAAGGCGGTACTGAAGGTGGGTACTGAAGGCAGTACTGAAGGCGGTACTGAAGGCAGTACTGAAGGCAGGTACTGAAGGTGGGTACTGAAGGCGGTACTGAAGGCGGGTACTGAAGATGGGTACTGAAGGCGGGTACCTGGAGCAGGAACTGAAGCAGAGACCACAGAAGAGTGATACTTACTGGCTTGCTCCCCATGGCTTGCTCATACTGCCTTTTTATTTTATTTTTAAAATTTTTTCGTTTTTACTCTCTCCCCTCTTACTGAAAATACATCCTTTTCTCATACAACACATTTGGATTACAGTTTTCCCTCCCCCTGCTCCTCCCAGCTCCCCCCCCTTCCCCTCCCACCTGGATCCACTCCCTCTCTGTCTCACTAGAACAGAACAAGCTTCCAAGAGATAATAATGAAATACATTATCAATCACCAGTCAAGAAAATGCCCTACAGACTTACCTACAGGCAGTCTGGTGAAGGCGTTTTCTCAACTGAGCATTTACTTACTGGGTGTCACTCTAGCTTGTGTCAAGTTGCCCAAACCCAAACCAAACCATAGTATACGAGAACCAGCATGAATGGCAGCAGGCCCTGTGCTGAACCATAGTGTACTATAGCCGCTGTGGGCGTCAGGCTGGCCCTGCTGCAAGTGCTTTACAACCTGCCTTAAGCAGAGACTCCTGATTTACCTGTATCGTACAGTGGAGAAAAAGTGGGTAGGGACCAGGAAGTTCAGAAACATCTCTCCAGTCAAGTGGCAGGCTCAGAGTGGCAGAGCCACACGGCCAGGCGGGGTGACTGGGATGAAGAATAAACCTGATGCAGCATCAGCAACATTTTCATACCAGACAAATCAAACCCAAGATAACCAGCTAATCACAAGTGGACATTTAAAATCCCCTTTAAAATAATAAATTTGTAGTGAAGGCAGGCACTCCTAGCTTCCAGTGGATATCAGCCCTGTTCACATCTGCTGTGTACTGGCTGACCACTCAGCTCGGCCCTTCTGTATCGGAGCTGTGTCAAGCAGAGCGCCCTTAGACCTCCAGCGAGTTACCCAGGAGCCATGTGGTCTCATTCTCTGACAGAGGAACAGCAGAGCTCAGCTCCCTTCTGTCAGGGTCAGAGGTGACAGTAGTCCCAGAATGGAATGTGTCACCACTGTTGTTTCTGGCTTTGGTGCCTCTGGGGTCACACATGAGCTCTATGGTGGTATTTCTTTCATGCAGGTTTTGGGGCTCAGTTCTGTGTTCCTCTGTCCTTTAGCAGGCCTAGCTAGGAAGACATGACTAGGATATGCTCTCTGTGGCTACTCACTGACTCTCGTGGCTGTGCTGGAAGCCATGAGGCCATGACCCCAGCAGGCTCTGTGCTCTGGGTCTGGCTGTACAAGTGGCTGGAGGGTGGAGATGGACATTTGACAGGTCCTCTTTCCTCCTCCCGCAGTTCGAAGCTGGACCCTACGGTTGCATCCTGCTCACCTTGTCTGCCATCCTGTCCAGGTCCCTGGAGCTGTGAGTATCCGCCCTCATCCCAGGACAGGGGCTGTCCAGCTTGTTCCCTGGGTGACCCTTGATGAAGCTACAAGGAGGGAAAGCTGGCTGGTGTGGAGAAGCGTAGTCACAGTCTATATACACATCTTTCCTGGGTGGCCTTCTATGTGGCCTTCACATATGGCGGGAATGGCAGGGAATGGCCGGGGAGACCTCCTCCCTCCCTCCGAGACCTTGCAGGCAGCTGCAGTACCTGCAGGCTTGAGCACTCGGGGAGATTCTCCTGAGTGGTGTGCGAGGATGGATAATGGAGGCAAAGACCTGAGCGTTGCCATTAGGAAACCCAGCAGATTAATAGCACATGAATTTTTTGTGAAGTACAATCGATTGATTCTCCATTCCTTCCAAGCATAGGCAGGGTTAGAGTATGGAACTCTTGGGGAGGGGGTGTTGTTAGGGGTACCTGGTGAGGGAGATTTGGGAGGTAATTCTTAGCAGGTTTGGGGAAAGGGCTGAGCCTGAGTTGCCTTGGCATAAAGAGCATTTGTTCCCCTGTGGATATCAGCTGTGCTGGCCGCCTAGTGCTGTCTCCCTGGGCTTCTGCTGTGGGTGGGAGGAGGCGAGGGGCTTTGCGGCCTCGTGCACTGGCCCCCCTGCTGCCTGCTGATGCTGACCTTATTAAAGCAGGGTGTACACAGCGCTTTCTAATGGCATTTTACTTCTAATCCTGCCATAATGATATGATTCATTCCTGGTATGGGCTCACGTGCACGGAGACCATAAGCCTTTCTGACTTCTCCCAGGCTTGGCTTGCTAATCCCTGGATGGTGGGGGGGATGGATAGGGGAGCTTTCAGCCTCAGCGAGGGCAGCTGTGCCGGACTTGTGACGCAGGGCGCAGGTTGTCTTGTCAAAGGGCGTGGTGACTGCTGCTCTCATTGGAGCACCCTGAAGTGAGTGGGAACCCGGACCACGTGCAAGCTCCTGCATGTAACCCTCTCCTTCCAGAAGGGACTCCGGGCACCACATCTAAGTGATCTCGCTGGGCAGAGCTGGAGAGCTGCTGCCTGACCCATCTGACCTGGCCAGGCAGGTCAAGGGCAGTCTCTATCCAAGCTGTCATTTGTGGGCATTCACCAGTGTGGGGATAGTATTACAGTCCTGACAACACACTCGTGTGCACACATGTGCACACACACGCCCAACTCCCCCCACACACAAATGGACACATACACACCAGATAAGCACACACAAGCATCTGCAGCATGAACACAGAGGTGCAGTCCATCTGACTCCATGGCCTCTGGGTAGCTTTCTGAGCCCTGTAGGCAAGCGTCTTGTGGTTCCCAAGGCATGGTAGCCTAGGTTCGACCTCTTCCTTCCCAAGGAGCTGAATAGGGACCTGCTGTGGGTTGGATTTTATCTCACAACAGAGGTCTCTCCTTGCCTTCCCTTAGAGCCCAAAGCAGAGGACAGGCCCATGCAGTGAGAATAATGGCAGCCAGAAGCTGATGCAGCTTCAGTGTGCCCAACCCTTTCCTTGACAGTCATACTGGAGAACATGGAGCCTGTACCCTGCTCCACTGGGTGGATCCACTATAGCCACTGTGGCTTTAGGAGGTGAATGCTTTGCCTAGGCAAGCTGGCAGCCAGCTACCAAGCAGGCTGGCCCCATGCAGCTTTTTTGCTTTGCTGCACACAGAGGCAAATTCTGATGATAGACTTGGAATCAGGCCTGATTGTTCCTTTGTGCCGGAGTTTCTTCCCCTAAGAACTGGAGATTTCTGGGCATCCCTCGTGGTTTGCCCCATCTTTCCTCCACAGGAAGCCTCTGGATCGTAGGTCAGGGAAGGTCATCTCTGCTTGGATGCTCCCACTTTGGGCAAACCTCTGGGAGCATGAAGATGGGCGGTACTTCTGCCACATGCTAGCCTCTAGTAGGTCACTCCTCCCTTCAATTCTGCCTTGGCACCTATGAGGTCTTCTCAGTACACACAGCCTCAGCATGACCAGGTCTTCTCAAGGCTCAGCCTTGGCATGTACTTCCCGGCCACATCTAAGCACCGTGGAGCCTGAGATGGGCCTGGTGGGAGGACTGACCCCAGGCCTGGGGTGACCAGTGTGAAGTGAACTTGAAGCAGCAACAGTTACCTCTGAGCCATCCAAGTACAACGAGGACTGAAGGCTTCACTGGGGACCAGGGCAGATCTGGGTGGCCTGGGTGGCCTCTGCACATGCTCTCAGAAGGCTGCTTGAGATGGGAGCATCCCAGCAGAACCAGCCTTGCATGCATCACTGTGATCCAGGGGCTTCCTTTAGAGGAAAGATGGATAGCCACGAGGATAGGAAGAGCCTGGACAGTCCTAGTGTTGCTCAGCTTCTGAGAGTGGTGTTGAAATGGCCACAGCCCTCAGCTCCCAGCTGACGATGATGCTCTGCTGGGCATACCAACTTCCCATTTACTACCTTGGGGTCAGCATCCCTCAAAGGCCTTACCTCGTAGACATCTGGACCCAGAAGTACAGATGTTACCCAGCTCAGGCACCAAGTGGCCTATTGGCGAAACCATGAATGCAAACCTTTTACAGTGTCACTGTAGATCAAGGGCACTTAGATCCACCATCACTCAGCGGCCACCTGGCTGGCCAGTGTCTTCACAATGCTTCTCCACTAGCGTGCTGGGGCTGATGAAACTAAATCTCACTTATTCTTCAGAAAAATCCATTTCCAAAAAGGAGAATAAAAAGCCATTTCAAAGCCTACTGTGAAGCAGGTATAGTCAGGTGGGCCAGTGAGCATGGTGATGCAGGGCAGGCGAGGCCTCTGCCTGCCCCTCAGCATCTGGCATGACTCTTCCTTGTTCCCAGTTCTGCTTAAAAATGTAGAGAGCAGATGATGGCCGAGGGCCTTCCTGCTCTGGGTTCCGAGTCGGCTTTGGAGAATCCTTTGATGCTGTGTCTGGATGGTCTGGTACCACTTTGAGTGGTAGTTGGAAACAGGTCCTAGGAGACCAGAGATTTTAATATCAAATTCTGCTTAGCCATGAGAGTGCTGGGTTGGGAAGGCCTCCCTAGTTCATTCCAAATATTCTCTCTCTCTCTCTCTCTCTCTCTCTCTCTCTCTCTCTCTCTCTCTCTCTCTCTCTCTGTGTGTGTGTGTACATGCGTGCGTGCCTGTATCTCTTTCTGTGTGTGTGTCTATATGTATATGTGTCTGAGGTGAATACTGCTGTCTAAGACTATGCAGAGGACAGTATGTTGACTGTGTGATGTGAGCGAGTGACAGAAGAGGCACACCCTGCCCTCCCTGGTGGGGCTCTCTCCAGCCCAGAGACTGCTCTTACATCACCCATAGGTCACTTGTGGAGCTAGGGTGCATGCTGTGGGCAGATGCAAACCCAGCATACCCAGGCCAGTCGCTCCTAGGAGCAGGCAGGAACGGGCCTTTGAGCTTTGCCTTCCCCGGGGAGGGAGAAGCTTGGGTAGGTTGTTTTCCCGCAACCTGATTTCAAGCTGTTTGTATTCTTTCTTAAGATCTGCAGTTATTTACAGTAAAGCCTGTGTTACATTTCATGCTCTCATGACGTCTAGACACTGAGCCATGCGCCTAGAAATTTCCCTAGGGAGTTCTTGCAACACCCCCCCCCCAGGGATGCTCAGAGCCCCATAATCAGGGCACTGCCCCAAGTCAAGCTTGGGTGACCCAGGGCTGGGGGTGGGAAGGGGTAGGGGGTGCTATGGGAAGCACAACCTGGCTCACAGTGAGGCAGCGCCCATCAGTGGCCAGAAGTCATGCCAGATGCCTGAAAAGATATTTTCTATCCAGGGCCTCGCCACACTGCATCTCACCATGTGATTCTTGCCCTCAAAACTCTTGAGATTAGAAACAACAGTGCCAGTGGAGTGGTTTCTTTTCCTTGAGAAAATATCCCTGAAGTGAGAGTCAGCCATGGATGGGGGCTCGAAGGCAAGCGATGGAACATCAGTCTGGCCACAAGAAGCAGAAGCCAAAGGTTAACTCATTCATGTGAAGCACAGGCAGAGGAGAAGGACATCCGGGAGTCAATGCTGTCCCTGGGACCTGGGTCCTCTGCGTCTTCTCTTCATCTTCATCCCTCTCTTACATCCCAGCTGTGCTCCTAAGAAGAACCAGACTTCCCACAGTTTGCACCCTGCCACGTGTCAGGCTCCCAAGCATTGTGTGGCTAGCCATTGTGTGGCTGTACGTGACATAGAATGTGATAAACTTGGGGTGGCCCCAGGAAGACAGTTCAAACCCAAAGGTTTGCTCTACTGTCCAGCCATGGCTTTGGTCAGGAAGTAGAGACATGGGGAGCGTACGAGCATAGGAGAGCCAAGGTCAGTTTGGGGATGGCCCCAGAGTCTCTTCTGAGAAAGAGATAAAAGCAGGCACAAAGCTAGCCTAGTTGCAGACCGCCCCCACCCCAGGGGAGCTGGGAGGCCAGAAACATGTGCAGTGAGGCTGAGAGCTAGGAAGCTCTTGTTGGGAACCTGCTGCCCCTCCCTGTTTCTTCCATTGAGGGTTCAGGTACCCAGAAGAAGAAAACGGACCTCAGAAGGAGGTGAGGAGGGCAGCACACTGAACCTTCTAGAAGGCCAGTCTGGGCTAAGGGTAGGCTGCTTAGTTATCCCTTCCTCAGCTTGCCACCTGGAATCTAGCTATTGGAATCTGTTATCAGGGCTTTCCTTCCTCACAGCCTCTCCCACTAATTACTTGCTGTGCATCTGCAGGGTCTGAAGCCCAGTTCTGGCTAGTAAGGAACCAGTAGGACATTACCTGGTCCTAAATGCCCCTGTTGCCTAGAGGGGCAAAGAGGTCATATGAGAACAATTGGTATGGGCCCTGGAGATAGGACGGACGGAAGGAAGGAGAGGAGAGATGAGGTATTTCTCTCTGAGGTAAAGAAGGGCTGGGTCTCTTTATGGAGGAAGGAACTCTTAGCAAGGCTGTGAAGATTGGCAATTAGGGCTTGTCAGACAGAAAAAAAAAGAAGCATTCTGTAGGAATTATCTGAGAGGAGTGGTGTGAGAACCAGGGAGAGATCATGAGTCAGGACGCACAGGCAGCGTGGGGATACACTGCGCAGTCGTGAGGATCGTGGGTCCCTTGGGGATGCTGGGAAGTAGTGAGGACCCTGGGTTCCGGTTCTTTCTTTTTCTTCTTCCTTCAGACAGGCCCTTCTTCACTCTGCGGAGCTTCCTTACACCATGTGCTCTCTTCTCACTGCCTGGGCATGGGCAGGACCCTCTTGATAAGATGCTTTCACAATGTGCAAGACTTCTCCATGGTCTGATCCCTCATTATAACAACCCTGTAGGGTAGCTGTTGTTATCCTAGGGGACCACAGCACCCGTGGAAGAAGAGGCCTGGCATTCACATATCTCACCACTGTCCCGTCCCTCTGGCCCTTCCTGAAAGAACCATCTCCCCCAGTCCTTTGTAGATGTCCTCAGCTACAGTGTGGCCTTTTTGAAGGCCCAGGTTCACCATAGGCTCTTGGCTGTGACATGAATGGTCAAGGTGGCAGGAATTGTGACCTCTCAGTCATTGTTTTCCTGTTTTTGATTATTGTGATTGTAAGAAAAAGGAAGTGACATTTACCACATGCCAGAGGCTTTATATAGTTTATCTTACTCTGTTCTCACAGTAACCCATAATAGGCGGCATCGCCATGCTCATGTGGCCTTTGGGGACATAGACTCCCAAGAAGGGACACATTTTAAATGGCAGCCTTTGGGCTTAAACCCAGCCCTCACCGATGTAGAGGCCAGATTCTCTCAGCTGTATTACAGCTGCCTGTCTCAGTGCAGAAACTCACCCCTTTGAAGTAGGTTGGGGGTGCAGGAGTGCAGCTCTTGGACAGGGGCATAAGAGCTCACCCAGGGACATGGCTCTGCAGAGCCCAAGTACTAGTGCTTAGGCAGAAAAGGGATGGCTGGTTTCCGTTCACACAAGGCTTTCAAAGATACGTGTCAGGGACCAACCACCCTTGTTCCCATCCCAGAAGTTCCCAGAGATCACTAATCTTTCCCTGGTCTCTCATTCCATCAGGCTAGGAGGGAGGTAGGGGTTGGTCACTTGGATAGACTGAGGTTGAGCTGGCCACCAACCTGCCTTTTTTTCAGGTAAGTGGGCTAGAGATGGGGCTGTGTCTCTAGGCTACATGTGCCTATTATTGTCCCTTCTGTTTAGAAGTTTCTGTGCCAAATGCCAAGTTCACATGGGAGACTTTTAGGTGAAGGGACAAGCTGGCTGGAGCCAGGGTTGGTAGAACCTAACCTAGGTGGGGCTTCAGGGGTTTGGCCTGCCTGGAGCTGGCTGGCCAGGCTAATGTCTGGCTGTATGTCAGACCACATAGAACACTGGCACTGCCAACCGTGTGGCCACACAGCAATGAAGTCCAGTCTTTTCTGGGACTTCAGTTTCCCCATCAGTGAGAGATGAGGGTCCTGCCCTCCTGGCCTCCCAACGCTTTTGAGAGAAGAATGCATTTGGAAGAATCTGCAGCTACAGATCCTATCCTGTGTTGTCCCGCTTGCTCCACAGTGGAAGCACCAACTGCTGTGAGATGGTCCTCTCCCAGAGCCTACCTTGAGCCCTTGGGGCTCTCCTAGCCCTGAGGCTCTCTTGGTGTATTCTTTGCCTCTGGTCAGTGGTTCAGGGTCCTCCAGATGGTGAAGAGATTGGAGGGGCTTGGTTTTTGCTAGCCTGCCAAGCAGTGCTCTCTGTGGCCCCTTGTCACTAGGTGACCCACAGGGCAGCTTTCTTGGTCCTGGCCCATTCCTCCCAAATGCTGAGGTGTTGGGAACAGTTACTGAGTCCCACCTGCCAGGCCAGGTTAATGGAGGCTTTCCCTCTGTGTGCTTCTTGGCCTTGCAGTTTAGGAAAGCAGAGTTTGCTGGAGGGACCTGAAGCATAGGACAGCTTCTGGCATATGGTTTGGCCATATGGATGGACCCTGGCCTCTTAGCTTTTGTAACTCAGGATCCTAGTGGGAATTATGGAGCAAGCTAATCTTTGCCTTCAACATAGAAGCTCTGTCCTTGGCGTCTATAAAGTGGACTTCTGCCCAGAAGATTTTGTTAAAAGGGAGCTTTAAGTCTACAGTGACATTGGAAGTCCCTTGTCCTAGTATCCTAGGCTGGTGCTAACAAGGCTGGGAACACACTGATGTAGTACAGATACAGATCCACTGGCTATGGAACCTTATTCTTAGAACTCTGCAGGGTGGTGGGGTCAGGACCCACCTTAGTGGCTTCATTTTAATATAAAGCACCCATTCAAAGGCCCTCACTTTCCCTAGATGCATATTGTGAGGCTCTCATAGTTGATTGGGACTTGAGTGTGTTTGTGTGCCTGTGTGTGTGTGAGTGTGTGTGTTTGTCTCTGTGTGTCTGTATGTATCTGTGTGTGTCTGTGTGTCTGTGTCTGTGTGTGTGCGCGCGCGTGGGCATGTGTTTGTGTGTGTGTGTGTGTGTGTACATGTTACTATACTGAGGATTGAACTGAGAGGGTCACATTTGTTGGACAAATGTTCTACCACTGAGCTAAACAATCCTTTTCAATTTTTAATTTTGAAACAGTCTTACTCTAACCCAGCTGACAATGGACTTCTTTCTTTTCTTTCTTTTTTCTTTTTAATTTTGTTTGTCAACTGCTTTGAGGTTATTTTTTAAGCTAGGATTTCTCTGGCCCTGGTTCTCGATCTGTAGATCAGGCAGGCCTCGAACTCAGAGACCTGCTTGCCTCCACCCAAGTGCTGGGATTAAAGGTGCAGACCGCAGCACCAGTTTGACCTTGGATTTTCAATCTTCCTGCCTCTGCCTCCTGAGTAACTGGGATTATAAGCAGGTTTGTTTCTTTAATGTATGGATTTGGGGAGACATAATTCAGTCAAAGACCGTTTTGCTCCAGAATGGGAGGCTGGGGCCTAGGGAGGAAAGGCTTGCAATTATTCTACAGTAGGCTGGCCCTAGAACTCAGGGCTGAATCGGGCTTCTGTGTAAGCTGATCTCTTGTGTAGCCAAAGCAGAGGAGGATGGCCTCTGACCAGCACTCCTCACACGTGGGCCTTGTCAGAACTCCCCAGGGGAGGACTGGGCATTGCTGGTTGCCAAAGTTGTAAATCTCTTAAGCCATAAGCTGCTCCTTGGCGTCTCCCGGGTGCCCTAATGTGAAATACACATGTCCCTCCCTTTTAAGATCCAGGCAACTTCTGAATTTCCCATCGTGTTTGCACCTAAGGATGCAATTACCATTTCCTCCCATTGTCCGTTCTGCTAGTCCCTCTTCTCCCAGCTGACGCAGGCTTTCGAGCCCGCTGGGTGAACACGCGGCTGAGAGCTTATGAAGATCGGGCTGCTTCTGAAAGCCCCAGGTGGCCGGCGGCCAGTGATGTTTATCAGTCCCCCCAGGACTGCTTTGAGGTTATTTTCTTCTCGTCAGAAGATGTTGTATATGCCACAGAGAACGTTTCCATCAATTCTTCTGCCTCAGCTAGCGCCAACCCAGCACTGTGCTTGCTGTGAGTCACCCCTTGCTGGCTCTGTCCCAGGCACGCTGGTCGGCTTCTAGTGGGCAAGACCTACAGACCTTCCCAGAGGACCCTGGGCTTCTGTGGTTCTAAACAGGCCTCTGTGGTTCTACCTAGAGTCTATCTCCTGAGCACCACTTTCCCATTTGACTATCAGGTATAAAACCACACACACACACACACACACACACACACACACACACATATCTTTGCGGGTGGGGGAAGTATGAAGGAGTTTGAGTATGTTATCTGGGAAGGGAAGAGGACTGGAGTGTGCATTTTGGGGACCTTAGAGTTGTAGCATCCATTGAGACCAGGTTCTTGCTTGTCTTCCACTAAATGGAAAAACAAGTGACCCGTCACTGAGCCCTTGCTACCCTTGGCCCTAGCTCAGTGCTTCTTCTGGGTTGTGGATGTAGTGAGCAGATCAGGCCCTGGGCATAGGGCCAGGGGGGCAGTGTGCATTTGGGTCTGTGTGTAGCCGTGGAGGCTTAAGCTCCAGGCGTTCTCACCTTACCATCTCCCAGTGGCCAAGTGTCCGAGCCTCTTTCCACATCTATTAAATAGATGTAGTAAGTCTTTCTTGCATGGGGGCCTCGTGATGTGTGTGGTCAGTGGCCATGGCTATTTTCCTGTGTGCTGGCTGACTGGCTCTGGGACACATGACATTGGTGCGTCAAGCAAGACTTACTTTAGGAGGCCCGAAGGACCAGATCCTATGGTAGGACTAAGGTGATGGCAGGAAGGGCTTTGAGGCTGCAGACTTTGATGCTTCCTCTTGGCCAGCTCTCATCCATCAGCTTCCTCTCAGCTTACACCCACTTCTCTGGTTTACAGAATTTCTTTTGGTAAAGAGACAGGAAGCGGGTACCCAGACCTTGGACACTAGCTGCCAGGGTCTTCCACTATCCCATCATCCATGAGCAAAGGACCTTTGGCAAGCCAGCTGTTTCTTTGACAGGGTTTTCTTGTGTGGGTAGGGAATCTTGGGAGTGTGTTGTCCAAAACAAAAGCTGTGCTCAGGTGGCAACGGCTGTTGTCACAGCCTCGAGTAGGCTTTCTATGGTAGGCTGACTTCTATTGCCAACAACTTCATACCATGGACATGGTCACTTTTAAATGAGAAGTATATATTTTGGCTTATGGTTCTGGGAGTTGAGGGTCTGGATCCCCTGATGATCTTCTTGCTGGCAGAGTCCTGAGGAGGTACAGGGACCACACAAAAGCAAAGGGAGTACATGTATGCCTCCTCCATCTCCCTCCCTCCACCTCTCTTCTTTCCTTTTCCCCTCTCTCTGCTCTCCCCTCTGTCTCACCTGATCAGTCTATCAGAAGGCAACCATAGTGGCTTCATCCTAATGACTTTACCCAACCGTAGTCTAATCCTAAAGGCCTCAACTCTAAACACCATAGTTACTAAGAGTCTACGTTCTTGGGCTAGGGAGGTGGCTCAGTTGGGAAAGTCCTCACTTCTTCAGTGTGAAGTCCTGAGTTCAGATCCCCAGGACTTGTGTAATAGAGCCAGGTGTGGCTGTGAACAGCTGTAATCCCACCACTGAGAAGACAGGAGGATTTCTGTGGATCCACGGTGCAGACAGTGAGCCCCACTGGCCAGCCTGTCTGGCCAGATTGGTGAGCCCTAGGTTCAGTGAGAGACCCTGTCTAAAAAAGAAAATTAAATAAGGCAGTGCCACCCATCTGCATATAGCCAACACTACCTGCACTTAGTGGGCTATCGTGAAGTTGGCAAGAGTGTGATTGGAGGATCTGGGAGGAGCTAGGACTAAAGGGGGTAGATATCATATTTCAGTGTGTGTGTGTGTATGTGTGTGTGTGTGCACACGTGTGAAATTCTCGAAGGAAATGTTTTAAAAGATAAAGCAGAGGCTGTCACGATGACTCAGTGGGAAAGAGCATTTGCCACCAAGCCTAGTGACCTGAGTCCAATCCCTGAATCCCACATGGAGGAAAAAAAGAACCAACTCTTGTTGGTTGGAAGTAGTCCTCTGTTTCGCTGTGGCAGGTGGTTGCATGTTCATGTATGTGTGTATTCATGTGTACACACATACACACACATAATCAAAAGGTGGAGAGTTATAGAGGATATCAGACATCAGCCCGTGGCCTCTAGTCATGCATGTACACACTTTTTACACTCTTACTACCTCACAATGGGAGTTACATTTTAGCACATGATCCCTTGGGAGACATACTCCAGCCATACTGAAACCACAGCAAAGCCATTAGAGTCCGTTCCAGCCAGTTCCTCCTTTTTAACAGACTGGCTCGACTGAGGCCCAGAGATGAGCACACACTCACACACACACACACACACACACACACACACACACACACACCCTCCTCACCACTGTACCTAGTAGCTGTGGTGTGAATTTTGGACATTGGATTCCCAGCCCAACGGCCCTTTACATTTCACTCACTAGATTTTGGTGTGATCAAAATGGAGGCCATTTTTGTGTCACCACCTCCCCAGAGGGGTCACAATGTAACAAGAATGCTTAGATTCTCAGATCTGAAATCCATAGCCCAGACCCAGAGAGAGCGCCTGGCTCCTCGGTGCACCACACACACACACACACACACACACACACACACACACACACACACACACACTAATGTCTCTCTCTTTCATGTTTTCTAGTGTCCGGCAGGACTTCGATGTCCCCAGCAGCCATCTCATTGGAGCTCACGGATACTGTACACAGGTCAGGAGGCAGTGGGGCTGCAGAGGGGAAACCTGGGAGCCTTCCCCATCCTGAGCGCCTTCCTCCGTTCTTCATCTCAAACACCCCCCGGCAGCCTTTGTGAGCCTGCCTCTGGGCTTCACTGCCATGGAGACCTTGGAAGAAAGCTCAGATTGCTTTCCCCATTTAGCACGCTTCCTGCTGACTGGTATTCTTAGAGCCACGGGGATGCAGAAGAGGTGGAACATAAGTTCCACTTCGTGCTGAACTGCACAGAGCCCAGGCTGTTGAAACATGCCCCAGCGTGGCTGGTAACCCTGGGTAGCAGCATGCATTGATTACACATGCAGAGGTCATTGCCTTCTCAACTGCCCTTCCCTCTGCGTCTTTACAAAAAAGCCCTGTTGGGGACCAGAGAGACCCTAACCTCACTTGTCATTCATACTCCCTGTCAGGTAATGCCACTAAAGAGCATCACGAGCCTCTCTTGTCTGCATGAAGACAGCTTCCTTTCCCAAGGCCTCTGAGAATGGCCGTGTGAGTCATATTAACATGTTGTCTCTGGGTACGCAGGAGCCAGAACGCACAGTCTTCTGCCCCAGCTAGGGAACCAGTTGTTCTGGGATTTTGACTCACTTATGCCTAACCCTGGAAGCCTACCTTAGTCCCATGCAAGGACAGGTTTGTGGTCTGTGGTCTGTGGTATAACAGACACCCACAGAGGGGTGAGGAGTTGGCTTCTGCCCCTCCCTAGAAGAAAGCTGTGGAGAATGTCTGCTCTTCGGGCTTGCCTGGTGGCCTTGCTCTCCTGGGTTCTTTTTCTTTGCCCCAAGGGAGCTTACTCTTGTTGAGGGGCAGAGAATGGAGCTGCCTAGGAGGAGGGGGCCAGAGGAGGCTAGACCAGCATCATCCAGGCCTGGGTTCAAGCCTGCTCTCACTACACTACAGAAGGAGGTGAGGTGTCTTCCTCCTTTCCTGAGCTCAACGTTCGTTCCTGTGGAAGAGGCATCTGGCCAGTCCATGGCTGCGGAGCTTTGGTTTGCACACCAGTCCCTGTGGGTTATGTTGAAAAGCAGGCTCTGACTCAGGCTGGGCTGGGTCTAGGGCAGGGAATTTCTGCTTTATTTTCTTCTTGTTCTTTTGAGACTGTGTCTTGCTACGGAACCCAGGCCATACCAGACCCTCTAGTCTCAGCCTCCTTAAGTGCTGGGATTACAGCCATATGGAGCCCGAATTTCTAAAACAAGTCCCCCTGGGCAGAAGCAGTCCAGAGCACACACTCTGAGTAGCAATGGACTGGATGGTGGCTAAGCTTTGCTATTGCAAGGTCCTCTCACCTAAGTGCTTCGGGGGTGTGGGGGGGGTGTGGAACGTGCTCCTAGCTCAAGACTTCCTGCTGGGAGGGAAGAGCAGGGACCTCTCTTCTCATTGAAAACCAGATGGGAAAACTTTCCAAATACACACACACACACACACACACACACACACACACAAAACCAAGACAGTACTTTTCTCAGTGACCTCTGACCTGAGGTACAGTAGCTCAGAACAGTTATTTCCTTTGAATTACTTTGTCATTTCCCCTTCAAGGACACAATGAGGCCCTTAACTGTCTCCTTCTAATGAAGGCCCCTTGGTGACCATCAGTGGAGGCCTAACTGTCACTGGGGCAGGGGTGTTTGTGTCTTTTACCCGGAACATCAGTTTCACAATTAAAGAGAAAACACTTCTCTGAACTCTGCCCTGCAGAGCATAGGTTGGGTAGAGATGGCCACGCCATTCCTGCGGCCTAGGAGACAGCTGTGTGCTTCCTCACCGGCCATGCTAGCCTTGCAGAGGGACTGCTTATCTGAATGCTAGGGGTGGATTAATCAGAGTCCATCCCCAGAGAGTCCTCAGAAGCTGCCACCTTTCAGCTGCAGTGCTTGTCTCGGCAGGATTGCCACCAGGGTAGCCAGGGTGACGCGGGTGCCGCACTCAGTAGGTGTCAGGGAAGGTTCAGCCCAGTCACTTTCAGGATACATGGCCAGGACAAGTCCTTTCTCATCCATCAGGCTGTTTATTTCTGACCATTGATGGGATGAAGGGTTCTCCAGCCTCAGTGCTCCACTGCAGTAGATGGATACTCCTGGAGGTGCCATTCAGTCATCGACACCAAGTCCAAGTCTGAGGTTGCACATTTGATGCTTGGCTAGGTGTGAGGCATGAGCCACAGGTCCATTGGATACTATCCAAGGCAGGCTCAACACCACCTTCTCACTGCCCTCTCTGCCTTTGCTCTTGCCCCACCCTGCTTTCCTTAGCATCCCTGTGAGTCCCTAGTAAGACCAGGGTACCTCCTTGGTACTACAGTGTGCAGGGTTGGCTGGCTCCCTGGCTAGGAGATGTACAGCTTCTCTGAGATGTTATCGTTGAGGGAAGCTGGGTGAAGGGTAAACAGGAACTCTCTGGACTATTTTTGCAACTTCCATTGAAGTCTAATGTCATTTCAAACATTAAAATGCTTATTTTTAAAAACAATTTTTCAAGACCCTCCCAGAGGTCACTCTCCAACAAAGCTACTTGGTTATGTGACTGTGTGTCTGTGTGGGGCAGGGAACACTGTGCACACATTTTTATAGTCCTACTCATATCCTAGACTAGGTTTCTACCTCACAGATACATCCTTGACCTCCCTGGCTGGCCCGGAGCAGGGAGCTGTGTTGTAGCGTCTCTAACGTCCCTCCACCTCTGACTGCTGACAGGCTCCTGTGTACAGTCTTTGTTTAAGGAATGCTTGCAGCTAGCTTGCTGAGTCCCTCAAAATGCTTTGATGGAAGCAGTTGGTAGAATTCTCCCATCAGAGCCTCTAGAAGAAGCAAGCCTCTGCTGTCCCAGCTCTGCACTCTGGTTCTCGCCTTCCTTGGGTTCTTTCCTCCTCCACCCTTTTTCCCTTGTTCTCAGCCTCCTGTCCGCCCGCCCTCCCAAGGCTGATTTCAGAGATCTGACGCAGCTTCCCCTTCTCTCATCAACAGGAACTTGTCAATCTTCTCCTGACCGGGAGAGCAGTGTCTAATGTTTTCAATGATGTAGTGGAGCTAGACTCTGGCGATGGGAACATCACGCTCCTCCGAGGCATCGAGGCACGCAGCGACATCGGCTTCTTATCTCTCTTTGAACACTACAATGTGTGCCAGGTACCCAAATGCACTCCAGAACCCCAGCGGCCTTATTCCCTGGACCCATGAGATGGAAGATGTGGAGGAAGGGAAGCTAGGCTCTGGTTCTCAAAGATGACTGGAGTTTAGGTCCAGCCTGAATACCGGGCAGCCTAGGAGAAATACGACTTTGCTGCCTATGTCACAGACACTTCAGACTCAAAGAGCAGATTCTGGGTTCCAGGAAGGAAAGCTGAAAAGAACTTGTAAGGGTTCATAATGTGGCTGTATATCAGAGTGGCTGCCTCTGGTGTGTGTGTGTGTGTGTGTGTGTGTGTGCGCGTGTGTGTGCGCGCGCACGCACGCGCGTGTCTGTCTGTGTGTCTGTGTATGTGTGTGTATATGCACGTGTACATCTCGTATTCATTGAGGGAGCGAAGAGCTTGATGTCTTAGGCTTTGCATGACTTTCTTAGGGCTGCCGCAACAAGAGAGGTCCTTTTGTTCATAGTCCTAGACCCCAGTGCTCCCAAACCAAGGTGTGCTCCCTCTGAAGGCCACAGGGAGAACCTGTTCATGTCTCCCTTGACTTGTAGTGCTCCTTGGCTTATAGGTGCAGCATCCAGGACCTTGCCTCTGTTGTCACTTGGCTGCTTGCTCCCTACATCTTGTTTCTGAGGACCTCAGTTGATTGAAGGGCACACTGTTCCAGTATGACCTCATCTTAAGCAGTGGCATGCACAGCAACCCCAGTTCCAGATAAGACCTTATTCAGAGACACTTAGGGTTTACATGTCCTTTGAGGGGACACAGCTTAGCCCAATAGCTTCATTTGGCCTATTTGCTGGGTGTGGTCCTTCTGCCTCCTGTCTTGCTGGGAAAGAGCGCTTGCAAAGGCCTAGGCTTTAAGTGAATATGGTGAAGCACTGTGACTGTGCCATGGCTGGCCACCGGTGCTCTCGATCAGACCCGCTGCCTCAACTGCATTCAGTCCTTCTTAGAACTCACTCTTAGTGGCTCCATAGCATCCATATTCTCTGGCTGGGATGTGAGGGGCACTATCCTGAGTTTAACAGGAGACTACTGACACCACTCAGACACCAAGAGGGCATAGACGATGCTTCAACATTGCTACAAACCAGAAGAATGTGAGGTAAATGACTTTGCAGGGTAGGAAGGGGCTGGGAATTTTGTCCCACACTTCCTGTGTGACCCGGTTGTTTAGGTATGCTGTCCCTTGTTCATGGATCATGTGATTTGCCTCTTCTTGACCCCCTATCTGAATGACATCCAAATCGTCAGATTGTGGGTTCTAATTGCCTGGAGAGGAAAGTTCCTTTCTGGTTGTGTTGCTGTCAGGAGTAAGGCCATGTTTGACCATGTGGCCAAGGAGAAGCGCCGAGAGCCTGGTGGGCTCTAATACTCTTCAGTGTGACAATCCATGGGCTGAGCAGGATTTACCTTGCCCAGTTTCATAGACTCCAGGCTAAGCATGAGCCCTGATGTCTTCCTATGGTCCAGGTTGCCTGAGAAAAAAATAACCTGTTTGATCAGTAGGGAGCAAATGGTGAGAAAAACAGTCAAGATCATTCTTCCTTCAGAATGAAGGAACTGTTGGAGCAGCGTGGGCCCAGTGGGTGTTTTCTTGTAGATTCCTTGAACCCACATGGGCCATTTGCTGATCAAGCTTGGGAGTACTGTCCCGTGTGAGGACTAGATACTTTCCTCTGCTGTGCCATGGCAAGCCCACTAAAGAAGGAATTCTAGATATGCTCACTCTTTCTCTCAAGAAGTCAAGGCTGGGTCTTGGCCTCTCCTACTCCTAAAGACCCAGGCATGGCCTGGCAGCCTTCACCTTCTTAACACTACCTCTCCTCCCCATGGCACCAGTCCTTCTCTCAGCCATACTCAAGGAAGCTGAACACTCAAGGTCTGGACTGAGACAATACTTGGCCTAGCTGGCCCCATTTACTGGATAGCAATATCATAACCAGGAGGAAGACCCAGGATTTGAATATCATTGATCCTGACACCCCCATTTCCCGTCCTGCCCCTTCACCAAGGCAGTGTAATCTTTAAAAACATAGATGCAATCACACCATCCTATGCTCAAAAGTAAGGGCTCTTCTCTTTGCAAGACTATCATGAGCTACATTGTGTCCACTAAAATTCACATATGAAGTCCTGACCCCCGGGACCTCTGAGTGGGACTGTATTTGGTGATGGTATTTAAGAAGGTGATTAAGTTAGAATGAGGTCACCAGGATGGCCCTAATCCACACAACAGCGTCATCATAAGAAGAGATTAGTGCGTAGACACAGACAGACCTTGTGAGACACAGAATGGCAGTCAACCAGAAGCCTGAGAGAGCTATCCCTGGCAAACAGTCCAGGTGTTGACACCTTGATTTCAGAATGTTCCAGAATTTTGAGACAATAAGACTACATTGTTCAAGTCATATACTGTGTGGTCTTTGCTATTGTGGTCTGAGTACAAATAACTAAAGCAGAGATTAAAATCCAGCACATGCCTTAACTTATGGCCCTCCCAGTGATGGCCCCTCCCTCTTCATTTGGCTCCGGATGCTGGGCCTTTATCTACACCTGCCTCTTTGGGGTCATTCCTTCCTCTGGGCCTCTGCATATGCTCTCCCCTCCACCTGCTCTGCCCAACCCCATTCTTCAAGCTTTGCCTTAATGTTTCTTTCTGAGAGGGAAGTCTTAGTCACCTCTGTCATCCCTCTAAGTGAGGAGCGTCTCTCACCTTGTCACCTTCCCTCCAAGCACCTGATTCCTTCATAGGCCTTTCCTTGATCTAAGCATCATACTTTATTCCCTCTAGAATAGGCGTTTTCTCACACTCCAGTCCTTCTGAAATGACGGCACACTGTTCTAGCTAGGGGTGTGTCCACACGTGGTCAGCAGCTGCCTCTGTTGGTTACAGGAGACATGGTGGTGACTGACAGGGTGGGGTGCTGCAATCTGTATTCGCTTGAGTGATTTCTTTCTGCTGTCTTCATTGATCTCATTTTCTCTAGCACGGTGTCCCCATAGTCTTTTGTGTTGCCAAGGATACAGTGTAATTGCATCAAATGACTGCTGCCATCACAGACAGGAAGGTCATTCTGCTTGTGGTCAAGTGCTGATCCTTAAGGACAAGTGCTTGGATGCCGCAGTCTGTACCGACTGGAGCCACTCACCACTTCTGTGAGAGATTAAGATCCAGATTTAAAGAACACCACTGAGAGCGAGCAAGATGGCTAGGCAGGTAGAGCACGTGCCACCAAACCTCCTGACCTGAGCTCAGGACCCAGAACCCATGAGGTAAGAGGAAGGCACTAAGCCCTCTGTTGTTCTCTGATCTTCGCATATATATGCACCCACACACATACAAAATAACTAAATGTTTAAGAAAAATAAAACTACCCCTAAAAATTCATATGTGGATGCAGTGACCTATTCAGAAATAAATATAAACCAACTGAAAACCACTATAGTCATCTTCTGAAAGCTTAGAAAGATGATTGGATATAGCACACACACACACACACACACACACACACACACACACACATAAAAACCATACTTGATAAAGAGAATGCAAACCCAAAAGGATACTTTTCAAAAATGAAAAATTAAAAAAAAAAAAACATGGAAATACTAAGGACTAAATATAACCAAGGTTATTCAAGATTTCTAGATAATTTTCTGAAATACAAAGAAGATGAGAGTAACATATCAAGTCTGACTAGTGAGATCCAGTGTGATAAAGATACTACTGTCCCTAAACTGAAAATTAAAAGTCCCTAACAGGACTCACGCATTACTCAGTATAGAGCACTGGCCTATCACACTCAAGATACTAGATTAAGGCCCCAGCACATGAACAGAAGAAAATCCCAAAGGCTTTGCAGAGTAGTTTTAAGAAAGGACACGTGCCCAGGAGGAGTCAGGTAGTTGGAAGTACATAGTGGAGTTTGCAACCACCAGCACAGTGAAGACCACAGTAATCAAAACATAGGCCTAAGAATAGACAAATGGATCCGTGAAAACACACACGAACATGCGCACACACCCCCACAATGGCTAGATTGCAAATTAATGGGGAAAGGGTAGTTCACTTAATATAAAATATTACGGGAGACCTAGGCATGTGATATTTGCTTGTTATCCTAGCACTCAGGAATCTAGAATTTTAAGACCAGCCTGGGCTACATGTGGAGTTCCTGTCTCCATTCAACAACATACAAACAATTCCCCCTCCCCCCCATCAAATAAAGACTAAAAATAAACCCAAACAACAAAACCCAAGAGAATTCGGTGGCAGTTCATGATAAAAATCTAGAAGTCTACCAGTCATTTGGCACATGCTCACATGAGAAATGTTCCCAGCACACCAGCCTGACAATTGAGATTAGACCAGCTTCACAGTTTCAATAAGAGCGACAAGAACGAGATGAAAAGGGCATAGAAGCTTGTGAGGCTGTGAAGGGAGCTGGCCTTTCTGGCCATAGCTGCTGGGGGGAGACTTTGGCATGCTACAGCACATTGAAAGGTAGGATCCTTGACCTCTGAGTCTGAAGCTATCCTGAGAAACAGTACACCCTAAAGCACACCTGTGGCTCAAAAGCCACCCATTTGCGTGTTTAGAATCAGATCATTGTTAAGGCCGATCTTACCAACTTAGATGGTGTTTGTCAAAACTCACAGCATAGATGTCTCCTTGCTGGTGTGAAAAAATTTGAATGGCATTAAATAAAATCTCAGGAGCTAGGAGTGTGGCTCGGTGGCAGAGCGCAGGTTTGCCATAATCTCCTGAGTTTATTCCTCAACAGTAAAAGTAGGTTTAAAAGTTCAGAACAATAAAAGCAAGCAAACAAAAACAATCTATTAAAGTGTATCATGGCCCCCAGGAGAGAGCCTGGCACCCACTAAGGAAATGGCACACCCAGCTCCCTAAGACCCCTGAGGAAGTCTCTTTGGAAAATGACTCCTCGTGGAAAAGGCTTGTGAATGAGCACTCTCATTTATGAGCCCTCTGGGTAGCTGCTTTGCTCTTAATCTTTTGACTCTTGTTTATAAATGGCAAACTGCCCTCTGTCCCTCTTTGGAAAATTCAGGAGCTGATGGCGCCCAGGCCTGCCGATGGTGGCTGGAGGCACTTTCCCTGCCTGTACTGAGTCAGCACAGAGCCAGGCCATGTCTCTCAAGAAAAGGCTCTTGTGAGCACAGAAAGGAAGCTAAGCTTACAGAAGGGTTAGGTGGGGGTCAGGTGTGCCCAAATGCCCCACATCTCAGGAGGAGCAAGCTTGCCCTTAGGCAAGGGGACAGAGTTTCGCACACAGCTGAGCGGAGAGGGGCTTTATAGTGTACATAAGAAAGCAACTAGTGCTTTGTGAATGTGGTTCCTACACTCCACTTAATAGGCAAGTCCTTCATGGGGGACTTGTGCACAGCTCCTCTATCCAGGCAGCTGTAGCTCAGCATTACCCCTGAGGTGGGACCTGACTTGCTACTCTGTGGTGGGTCCTAGAGCAAGTGTGCCCTTCTCCGTGTTGGAAAAATAGCTTAATTCTTTCCTTAATCCACAACGGAGACTAAACACCTAAGCAGCAAATATCTCCTCTCCTGGGGGGGCTGGGGGGGCTGTGGATTAGACAGGCCCAGCTCATCCATCGTTGCTGAATAACCTAATACCATACCTAGCCGGTGCTGCCTGGGACGCTCACAGAAGCGTATTATAGAGGGCTGCCTGCCCAAGGGCTCAGAAAGCAGTTTTTTTCTCTGTAGGAAGCATCTTGCCAGTGTTCTGGGGGGTGGGGGCACATGAGTGTTAGCATTCTGTCTTAGCTCCACCCCACAGCCACAGCCAGGTAGGCCTGACCCACTATAAAAGGGGCTGCATGCCCCCTCCTCTTCCCTTCTCCCCCCCACCCCCACCCCCGTCCCCTCACCCCTTCCTCCTCCCCTTTCCCTCCACCCTCTCTCTCCACATGTTCATGGCTGGTTGGTTTCTCTCTCTCTCT
>NC_034591.1:73908641-73991210 GCF_900095145.1 Mus pahari
TGTGTGTGTGTGTGTGTGTGTGTGTGTGTGTGTGTGTGTGTGTGTGTGTGTGTAGGGGGCTGTGTGTGAGTTCCCTGTGATCCTTGATGTGGGGTGGTCACCTCTAGAAGGTGGGCCTGTGGTTTGGGCAGCAGGCAGGGCTCCTAGCATCACAGCAAGGCTCTCTGGGAAGCAAGCCTCCCCTCAGCTGGTCAGCCTGTTACCTCGGGCCTTTCTGTCCTTCAGGTTGGCTGCTTCCTGAAGACGCCAAGGTTCCCCATCTGGGTGGTCTGCAGTGAGAGCCACTTCAGCGTCCTCTTCAGCCTACAGCCAGAGCTCTTGTGCGACTGGAGGTCTGAGCGGCTCTTTGACTTGTATTACTATGACGGCTTGGCCAATCAGCAAGAGGAGATACGGCTGACTGTTGGTGAGACATCCGAGTGCATCTCTTCAGGGAGCCTCCAGGCTGCTCCAGAAGCAGCCCTAACATACCTTCTTGGGATAATCATGGGTGGCCAGGGAGTGATGCTAGCCTGGCCATCCTGTAAGAAAGGGCCGTGGGCCTTGAGCGTGCCATGGCACTAAGAATGGAAGATGAAGTTAAGGCCACAGGAAAGTGCCCTGTAAGCTATGCTGATATGTTTGGATTTGCATTTCAGGCAATAGGGTGTCATAGGAGGTTTTAGGGTAGAGGAATAATGAGATCACAATTGCTTTTAGAAAAAATATTTTGGTAACTGAAGTAAGGCAAAGGTTTGGTGAAGGCTGGAGGGTAGAAGCCAGTGCACTGGTCTTGGTAAGAATTGACCAAGACGAAGGGAGGATCCAGTCAAGATGCAAATGGATCCATCATACCCAAGGGTTGGGATGGGCCCCCGGAGTTGCCCCAACTGGCCGCAGCATCATGGCATATCCCTGAGGTGACAGTGCTCTTCCCCCTTCCTTCCTAGATACCTCCAAGACCGCCTCAGAGGACAACTGCAGTGACCTTGTCCCTCCTCTTGAGCTCTGTATCAGAACCAAGTGAGTGGGGCTGCCTCTAACTTCATAAAACTCACCCAAGAGGCCAGGATGGGCATTGGGTGGGGATATTAAGCCTGTGGACAGGAAGACGAATAGCTTCCGGAGTGGTCTGATTTAGAAGGCTGTGGTCAGGTAATACCTGCAGCTGATTAGACACTGGCCTGGGGGCTTACACTGAAGCAGATGTCTCCACTGGGCTGCTAGTTTGCTGACTTTTCAGGAGCTGAAGGACTGAATAGAATTGGGAGAGGGGATGGGGTAGCCAGAGCATAATGGGATGTGGGTGACCACAGCAGCAGTACCTCCCTACCCTGTGTGGCAGAGCCGCTCAGAACACCGAGCAGCGAAGCCCCTGTCTCTGAGGCACTTGGTGGGTCCTTGATACCTCATCCTGACTCTGCATCTAGGGAGGCTGCAGCCCGGGCTAGAGTTGGGAAAAGCCCATTCCTTTCTTCTAGGCTTTGTTGTGCTCTGGGCTAGGGCTGTGCGCTGCAGAGTCTGTGGGCCATCTGGAATAGAAGCCTCTGGCTCATTTGGGCAGCTCTTCTCAAAGTCTGCAGCAGTGACTAGAGATCTCAGTGTAATAGGGAATCAGGGAGGAGTGTCTCGGGAGGGAGACAAGGTTCTGGTTGCTTTCCCAGGGATATAGTGCATGTTGTGTGGTTCTGAGCGTGAGTTCCGGAGCCAGCCTGCAGGCTGACTGTGAGACACTGGACCTCACCTATCTGACTTACTTTGTCATCTGTAAAGTGGGGACAATGACAGCTTGGAGCCCATGTGGCTATTCCTAAGTGCTTTCTAGCATTAGCTCTCACTGTCATTGTCCTTGGCACTTGTGACTTGTGTCAAGAAGAATCTGTTTCCCAGCTGGGGCCAGAGTCACAGCACCTGAGATACATGTGGCAGGCCTGGAGTCCAGGCCTGTTGCCCCTTGTAGACAAACAAGCCTTTGAGTGGGACTGGGGAACAGAGTAAGGACTGCCTTGGCACTGTGGAAGCATCAGGAAGGGGAAGTGGGAGGGCTGCAGGCACATCCCCATTGTGCCAGTTCCCTGTCCTCCCCCTCAGGGATACAGCATTCCTGCAGGGTCATAGGCTGGCTGCTTTCATCAGAGGATTAGGGGCACATGCGGGTCGCTGTCCTTTCAAGTACAAAGGGCCACTCATTCAAGGTGATGAGTGAAGGCTTTGAAGGGGAAAGAAGGTGATCCTAGCTTTGGCACCTATGCAGGCTAGCAGAGGAGGCCACAGGATGACCTTTCTGGAGAAGGGCCCCAACTGGCCCCTAGGCACAGCTTCTATCCCTTTCAGCCTGGGATGCTCCTTGAGATCCCTTTTGGACTTTATCTTTGTACCCCTCCCACCAATAGTACCCCTGAGTCCTTCAGTGCCCTTCTTTGACAATAGATGTCTCCCGATTGGCCAAACAGCCCTCCAAACCCAGCCTTGACTGGCTTTCTGAGCTCAGTCTGATGGGCAGTTGTTTGAGAATGGCTCAGAGTTTTGGCCTACCTTGAGGGTAGCCTCTTACCTGAGATGGCTGGCACGGAGCATAATTCATGGTCATCATCATGGAGGGTGGGCTTGGACCTGTTCTGTTGGTGCTTTTGGCTCTTAGGAGGGTCCCAAGCCCATCCCCACCCCCCAGTGATGCCTGCCGAGGTGCTGGAGAGCAGCTTGCGTTGGGGAGTGGGGCCTGGCTTTCCCTGCTCTCACTTCTGATCCCTGTCTGGGGCTTGGATGAGACAGAGCGACGGCTTCTTCAGAAGTGCTTCTCAGTGTTGGTCACAGAGAGAAAGAGGACTGCTTTTATAGCACACAAATAGTCAGGGTTTGGGACATCAGGCCTAGGGACTCTTAGGGGTCCCAGACACCACCCATCCCCGGGATGGCTAGGGGAAGCCAGTGTGAATTCTGGATCATTCACTGGGGAGTCTTGCCCCAGAGCTTAGGTCCTAGGATTGTAGACATTAGCTTCCTTTGAAGAATGTGTTAGAACTGGAACCTCCAGGCCAACCGGGGCCTCTGTGGGGAGACCTGAGGATGTGAATTCCTTTGCAGTTACTGGTTGCGGCTGCCGCCACAGCCCTAGGATCACTTAAGAAAAGATTCATCGATTCGTGTTTACTCTGTGTGTGTGTGTGTGTGTGTGTGTGTGTGTGTGTGTGTGTGTGTGTGTGTCTGTGTGTGTGTATGCACACGTGCATACCTATGCATACTATGGAGGCCAGAAGAAGGCAGCAGGTATCCTCTATACCCTCCCACCTGGCACCCAGTATCTTTGAGGTAGAGTCTCTTGATGAACTTGGGGTTCATGTTTTCTTGGACAGTCTAGGTCAGCAAGCCCCAGCAATACATATGTGAAACACCTGGATTATTCCCTGGGTGCTGAGGTTTGAACTCTTGTCCTCAGTATTTCCAGCAGTCACTCTTAACTGTGGAAGCATCTCTCTAGGCCCTACTTTTGAGAAGTGCTGTTCTAATGATGGGTAAGGGCCTCCCTGGCTCTGTCCACGTCCATCTGCCTTATGCGCCTGCTCTTGCATGTCATTTGCCAAGGGAGGTACCAAGCCTGTCTGTATGACTGCCAGAGGCCAGGGAACTTTCTTCCTAACACCAGGTCTTTGCCTGTTGTATGTTCTCAGTGCATTCGCCATGGTGGGTCTACCTGGCCAGTTACCATGGGAATACTTTCCCAGAATTTTCCCCAGAATTATTCCCAGAAGGCTGAAGGGGTGAATGAAGAGTGGAATGGCTGGGTCCCTGTCCCCTTGATTCATCAGATAACAAGCCACTGTAATGGGAAACAGCAGGCCAGGAATCCTAGGCCAAGGGGTTGAATTACAAAGGCTTTGCGTTTTGTTTTTGCTACAGATTCTCAAACAGCTCAAAGGAACTTGGGAAAGTAGCCTCTGAGGTTACTGTGGGGAGCTGCTGGCCTGGCCTTGGCCATGGGGGTGAGGTCATGGGGCAAACCCTGCTGCCTGTAGGGCACACATCATGCCATCGTCTATACTTAGGTCACTGCCAAACTCAGAGTCAGATTTCACATACCTGGTGAGGTGCAGCTGAGCCTTAAATCCTCCTGTCTGTGTATGAGGAGAGTGGCTGGCTGCAGACCTGGTGAGTGGAGTTTCCTTCTCAACATGCCAAGGATCATGGAAGTTCTGTCTTGATTCTTTAGAAGAAACAGCTGGGTAAGAATTTGTCCTCACTCTCAGAGAGTTCAATCAAATGGAAATCCAATTCAGAACCAACCATGATCAATCCAGGGGAAGATGACCTCTTACCCTTAAGCCCAGCCTTCCTGCCCTGCAGGAATCATGACCCACCCTATAGGATGTGCCAGCCCTATACCTGGCCATCTGGCAATAGGCTTAGTCCATAGAGGCGTGCCCAGCACCCCCTTCCCCCAATCTAACCTTTCTTTCATAGATGGGGAGGTGAAGGTTTTCCACATAGCGCTCTGCCAAGTCACCTTGGATCACCATCAGCTTGGACCCTCACTGTTGCAGCCGGGTGGTAGGTCACTGAGCGGACAGTGTGACTTCCTGCCACCTGGCTCTGTTGTCACGGAGGCGTTGCACAGGCCCAGACTCTGGGTTTTGCCTTCAGAGAACAGCATCCTGATTAGAAACATCGCTAGGTCCTTGTGCGGTCCCTGTTCTTTAGTGTGACGCACATCTCAGCCCCACAGAGGCTCATTACCTTTGCTGTGTCCGGAATGTGGGATCCATCTCTTGCCCCTCCCCGTTGTTCTGAAACGACATCAGCAGAACCAGACTCTTTGGGGGTCAGTTCCAACAGCAAGGCACTGACCTCTCCCAGGCTTGCATCCTCACTGGAGTGAGAGAAAAATGAAACACTTGTCAGCAGGCCAGAGATCAGAGGAAAGAGCCCGTAACCGGGCCTGGGGCTAGGGTCCAGATGTTTCTGTTTGGAGGCTCAGACAAAAAATGCAAACTAGTTCCAGACTGGGTCAGCGTCTCTGTGGCCTGGAGAATGTTGACCTCCACAGGGATGCTCTACCCATCTAAGTACCCCCTTCCCTGCTGATGCCCTGGCCTGGAATCCCACCCTTCTGATGTGCTGTGGTTCACATATTCCCACTTTGCCCCGGCTTGTCTCATTATATGGGTTGTCCTCCTGAACTCACTTCTGCCCAGCTGTCAGCCATCATTTTCTCTTTCCCGAGCCACTGTAAAATAGAACATAGAACCACAGGTGTATTCCTGACCTTTACCGGGGGCTGTGAACAAGCAGGGGAGGTGGGCAGGAGAAGGATCCAATGGGGGAGACAGCTTGGAGGTGAATACCAGACAGTGTGGTGAGTTGTGTGAAGAGTGAATATTCAAAGACCCGGATTTCCCTGCCGAAGATTGGGAGGGGAGCGGGCTTCAGAGCAGGAATATAGGGGGAGAGCTGGGGTGGATGAATGTCTCCAAACCTCAGAGCTCTGGGCAACAGCTACTATCAGCCTTCCTGAGCCTACCACAGGAGCTGAGAGCCACCTCCAAACCAGATCTCTTCTGCCAGCGGCCTGAATCTGAGACCAGAGAAGGTGGGACGGGCCAGGAGGAGGACTAATCAAGGGCACAGGTGGCAGGCAGCATAGTGGGCTAGCTCTGATTTGAAATGGCCCGAGTGCAGGGACAGAAACTTGCATACAACCTGTTTGTCTGAAAAATCAAGACCAGCAAACGGATCCCTGGGTATGTCCGAAGCAGTTTGAGGTGTTATAATAGGCCTGCCTTCTGTTTGCTGTGGTTGGGCCCATGTGGGATCCTCTCCTGTATAAAGTACATCAGGTCCAACAGTGGTCTGATGAGTTCAGACCAGAGCTCACTGTGCTGTAGTTATTGACCTGAGGCTGGGGGAATGGGTATTTTCATGCCATGGCCTTCTCTGTGATATTGCTATTGACTTTTGAGCTCAAAGCTCAACTATTAAGTTGGCAGTCCTTTGGTGAAGTGGTTTTACCCCTTTGGGATTATTTGGCAGTCTTTAAATACTTTCAGCAATTATAGTCAGGGAGAGGGCACAAACTGTCCTACAGTGAACAGAACACCTCCCACACCAGAATTATCCAGTGGCAAGGTGGTTTTAAGTGTACCATGGGTCTGCCTCCTGAGTTACTGTACATGACAACATGGACTGCTGACTCCTGCTGTATAGTCAAGCACCTCTCCATCTCACCTGCTCACTCCCCAATTCTCCATCTCATCCATTCGTTTGCTTCCCTGCAGTCCCTCATTGCTGCTGCAGCACTGTAAAAGCTCTTTTTACTCTAGACCATCCAGATCAACTGTCGCGCTTGCCCTTCCAGCATTTCACATGGCCCTGATTTCCCTTCCATAGGAAAGCGCTTCTCTCCACTGCCTTTGCACCTGCGGGCCAGGATGGGAGGGCTAGGTAGATGCCTTGTGAATAGCTTCAAAACCAAACACAGAACTAGCCAGCCTGCCAGGGAGGCTCCGTGACTGTCGTGATGCAGATGTTGTTCAGTGGTGGGTAAATATGACTCACCCTGTACTGAAGACAACCCCCAGTTTGTGTCCTGGGAGAGCCCAAGCTTGCCTGCAAGTGGGGAAGGTGGAGTCCAGGGTTGAGAGGCTATGAAGAGGGTGCTTGTTTGTGTAGTCCCTGGGGACCAGGCTGAGGGTGGATCTGTCTCTCTACTTTGTGCCCCCTTTCATCACCATTTGGGGATCTCAACCACTGAGCCATCTCTCCAGGTCCCTAAGATGTGTTCTTGTTACTCAAGACATTGATGCTTAAATATAAATCTAACTAGAATAAGAAAAGGTTATTTAATGGTGCACCTCAAAACAGCAAAGATGAATAGGAAAAGATAATTACAAATTTCAAAAAAAATATTAGATTGTTACAGATACTGAATCACGACTAACTCAGTAGCTGCAATAGATCAGCCCTACCTTTTGGAACCTGGGCTCAGCACCTCTCCACCTATAGCTGTTCAGGGTACCAGTCCGAGCAGGGTCTGTTTCCCCTGCTGAGATCTATGCTGTCTCCCCTGGAACTTCATGAGATTCCCCCAAAATCTTAGCAACAGAACACTCCTCACATAATAATTAACTTCTCAAGTTACGTCAAGTTACCTAGCTGTATGGTGGCCATGTCTATCATTCCGTGAAGGCAAATGCTATGGCTCTGCTGTGTTCCACCAAAGTGGATGTTTTCTATCTACGTGACCAAACCTGATAGAGTCCCCTGGATCTACCTGATGAACTAGAAGCTGGGGAAGGGGTCTCGGGCAACAGAGATCCCTGAGCCACCTAGCTCTCCCACATCTAGTATGATCTACTAGATTAACCCTTGGGATTCCACACTGACGATCAGAGAGAAGCTTGGGCAGTGCTGGTTGCATTGGTGTTCGATTCCTAGCACGGGGACGGCTGGAAAATGGAGTTTACGAAGGTAATTCTTTCAGCATTGGCTCTCAAAAGGTCTCCTTTTGGATTGTTTCTGAGTCCTGTGACCAAAATGGAACCAAGTGCCTCTCCTGCAGGAAACCAAGGGTTGACTGCCAAAAAGCCGAATGCCCCTATAGAGATGAGTTCTTTCAACATTGCTGGGTAGCATTGCTGGGCGCCATCAAATGACACCAAAGAGAACACAGAATTTTGAGAACATTTCCTCAAATTAACATTTATGCCTTTGCTGCCTTTCCCCACATGCCTAGTCTTTTAAGCAGATTGGTTTTTACAAAAATTTCAGAAACCCAGCTTTCCTGGAACACTGACTAGGGTATACATTCGGGCAGCGTTCTGTCTTGCATATTCGCACACCTTCAGAGGTTTAGGAAGTATATCTTGTCCCTTTTGTATCCTGGTGGGGCAACAGCATGATGCTAATTGTTCCTTTGTGGCTGTGTGCAGCTACTATCTTCCATACTGAAACATTCCATGGTAGAAAGAGAGTTTCCAGCTAAGATTTGTTGTCATTTTGTTTTGTTTTGTTTTGTTTTGTTTTCAAATTACAAGAAATCTGCTTATTTCTTTAATGAGATATGTGATCAGGGGAAATATAATTTATAAATCTGCTCAAAAGCTGCTTATAACCTACAGGAAAGTGAGTTAGAAGACATAGGGAGTACAAATTCAGCTACCTCTGGAAAAAGTGTAATTTTCAGCCTAAAAACTAGAGATACCAAGGCAGCAGTGCAGTGAGCTGAAGACGACAAAGAGCTCTGAGGTAGAAAATGGGGGTTGAGTTGGAAGATGAGCTAATAAGGGTGAGGACCACTGGGTCCAAGATGAACCATTCAGTTGTTGCTCTGCATTGGTGGGGAGGATTCAGGACCACCTGAGAATATAAAGATCGGAGGCTGCTTAAATCCCTTCTTTAAAATGCCATATAGTGCTCGCACGTGGCTACACATCTTTCTGTATGGTTTAGTCTCTGGGTATTTATAATATCTAATTTGCAAGCACTTGTTATACTGCATTGTGTACAGAATAATGACAGGAAAAGTCAGTTAACGTGCTCAGTATAGGTTTGTTCTTGGCCTGGGGGGGGGGCGGGGGGGTTTGCTGCTATGGTTCCTTGATATCTACAGATGGTTGAACTGTGGATGGGAAACCAGAGTGCTTTCGATGTGTTCTTGGTGCTGGGACCACAGTACCTAACAAACAACTTAAAGGGGAGAAGTTTCACTTGGCTCATGGTCTCTAGGTGCTGAGCCTGTCCTGCTAGGGAGGGCCTGTGTGGGGAAGCAGCTTGGCTTTAGTGGCAGGAACGTGTGTCAGAGGATGCTCACAGCATGGCAGACTAGAAAAGTGAGTCTGAGGGAAGCCAAGGGTTGGATATCATCACCAGAGACCTTCTTCCAGTGACCTCACTTCCTAAAGGTTCCCCAACTGTCACCAAGAAACAAGAATTCAAACCCTGAACCTGTCAGGGACCTTTCTAATTCCAGCCATATCTCTATAAATAAGGCCTCCTGCTTCCAGTCATTCTGATGGGAAATACCGCACTGTTAACCCTGAGTGGGTCTCTTTTCTCTCTTGCTGAAGTTCCAGTCTTGGGATTTTGGACTTTCACAGAAAGTTGCTGAATTAAAACAAGAACAACTTCTCTTTTCCCCTTGACTGTGGCAGTTAGGGTTTTGACTCAACGTCTGGTTTTGAAACCCTAACGCTAGTCCCCTCTCCAAACTTCATACACTGTGAACACTGTTGAGCCCTAGTCGGCTGCTCTGACTATAATGCTGCCTCGCCACATTCTAACTCAGGTTGTTTTAGAATCCATATACAGGCAGGCTACCTTCAGCGGTAGATTTGCATAATTCTCCATCTGCAACAAATATGATTCCTCTCAGTTGTTTAGAAAATCATCTCTACAGGTGTTAGGAAACCCCTTGGTCCCACCTACAATAACTGTTCCATTGGATCTGAGATACCAGTACTTTATCTACTTAGTTCATCTTAAGGCTTTATAAATTAGTTTTCAAAACCTGTTTGTTCCTGTGGTACTCATGGCGCTCCCAAGCTTCCTGTGCTCCATAGAGCAATGTCCTGACCTATTGTCAGCTGTCCAGTTTCCTCTGCATCTTTCTTCTTACCTTTCTTGCTCCTCTCTTGCACCATGAACATCCCAGACTATCTGTTCCCCTGGTCCTACCCAGGTGCCCCTGAAGGGCCACTGCTGGACAAGAGCTGGGTCTGGATGTACGTGGATGAGTTAAATCATTAGAAAGCTGTAGCGTCATCGCAAGATACAGTCAGCTAGGCCACAAAAGGCCAAGTCTCCTGTGTCTTCCCTGTTGTTGCCAGGGTCCTTGGAGTCTTTTATGCATGCCGTGTAGGTATTTAGGTTGGATGAGAGTATGGGAAAGCGAATGGGCAGGGTGGGGTCCTCAAAGCCTACTTCCTGGGTCCCTGCAGCTCTAACACTCTCCTGTCACTGTCTTCATAGGTGGAAGGGGGCATCTGTGAACTGGAATGGCTCAGACCCTATCCTGTGACCCTTGGATACACGGAGTTCTATGGCTTCAGCACTCATCACTGGGATGAACCCTGGACCCCAGGTCTCAGGGTCAAGTCTCTTAGAGGAGCCACCATGCCTAAGTTTGCATGTCCACAGAGGCATGCTGAGACTTCCGGTCCCTTCCATGAAGGGCCATGGCAGGGTTCTGTTGAGGTTCCCTCCTGGCCCAGCTGTGCCTGCCAAAGACAGGAAGGAGGGAGGCCACCAGAGACCCGACTGCCTTTCGTTCGCATCCTTCCTGGATAACCCTCTCTCCAAGGCCTCTGGTGTCACTGGCTTTGGGGACTCAGGAGTCTTATTATTGCAGCTTCCATAAAGCAAGAGTCATGCCTATGACCAGGGCAAATTTGGACTGTGGTTGGTTCATTGGTGTGCGTGGAACCCAGGTCTTCTCTCATCATGTCTAAAATGGGACAGGGAGGTGGAGGCCCAGGATCCCGGTGTACAGCGTATCTCCTAGCCAAGATGTGAGGCCAAGCCCGGCCCTTTGTCCCAGAGATGCCCTTGTCTGGGAGAAGCAGCGTAGTCTAAGATACAAGCTACCAAGAGCAGCCAGAGGTCTGGAGAGCCCACTTCAGGGAAGACCTGGTTCTCTTGTGAGGCCACATGAGGCTGGGGTGGGCCTAGAAGGAGGCTGGGATGGACAGGGGTAGAAAGGTACCCAGGGAATTACTTCTTGCCCAGGTGAGCAAAAAAGATGGGGACAAGCAGAGGGATCCAGTGTCCACTTTCCTGTGGCTGTGGGGAGAACTGACTGCCATCATGAGTGGGCAGGGCCTTGGAAGTGCTCACATTGCAGAATAAGGAGAGAGATTAGAAGGGAAAATGGTGATGTTCTGCGTTTCACCTACCACATGGCGAATATCCTCTGGCTTTCGTCAAGGAACATGATAAAGCAGGAGTGGATAGCTAGGGAAGAACTCCTGGAGGTACTGGGTGGTTCAGAGCCAGAGTCCAGGGCTGCTTGCAGCAGTTCACACCAGGAACCTCGGGCCGAAGCTCCAGTCCTCAGAGTCCCTGTCCTATGGCTATCCAGGAAGAAACAAGCACCAAGACAATGGTAAAGCTTGCAGGCGCCTCCACCCCTAGCCCGGCAGCCCAGCTTTGGCCTCCATGTGTCCCCATGGGGTTTAGGAGCCTAGCTTCTCTAGGTTGTGTCCCCTGCAATAAGAAGTCCCCTTGCTGTAAGGAGAAACCCCCTCCGTTAAGGAGTTATGGGCTTGGTGGGGACAACTACAGAGCTTGTCTCGTGTTCTTGTGGGCAGGGCACACACTGTGTCCCAACTGCAGACCTTTGGAGAGGCAGGGAGGAGTCAATCATGCCATAGGAGAAGCAGAGGGTGGGAAGGGCTGTGTCCTGCACTAGGCTCCCACGGGGCTTGCTGTGTAAACTTTAGTGGCCATTCACAGCAGGTTCCCAGTAGAAATGCTTCCTATATCTCCTCGAAATGTTTATGCATTTGTTTTCCTTGGCCGCAGATGGGCAGCTGCAGAGTGCCTGGCTGAGGAAGTTGGTTTCCCTGCAATGGCCTTGTTTATCGGTCTGGGGAGGAAAAGTATCTCTTCAATGAAACCCACTTGGTCTCCTTGCCAGGGGCTCTTTGGCAGAGCTAGAGAAAACAAACAATTCCCAGCATTACTGCAGAAGGTTGACCCAACAAAGCACAGAGCTTGCTCTTCTAGGAGGCCAGATTTGCAGACACACAAGTACTATGCCGCGGAGAGGAAGGTGGGCAGAGCTGGGTACAGCCACTCCCAGGCTTGAAGCCTTAGCATTCTCAGTAACACTCGCAGGACCAAAACACCTCATCACAAGTGGGCATTGTTCTCTAGGGGTGCAGAGGTAGGGGACTGTGCCTCACAGCCCTCTCCCGAACTGTATTAAAATCCTTCGTGTTCCCATGCATGTGTGCTGAGGGTCAACAGTTTTCTGTCTCCGTTGCTCTGTGAGGATGGACACAAGTTCCTGGACAAGCCAGCTAGTCTTTTCCTATTGACTTTGCTCACTTCAGCTCTTGCTCCTTGATCTAGAGAGGGACAAACAAGCCATGACTGTTGACTTTGGACATATCGAAGAGTGTGTGGAACCAGTGTAATGACCACTTAACTCCAAACTCCCCAGAGGAAACACCTCCCTCCCCTTGGGATGCTGGTTTGTACAGGTTGCTGTGGCAGCCTGTTTTCATTTCCCAGCCTTGCTCCAGGAGCCCTCCAGACCCTGCATTGCCCCTGGCTCTTCCACAGTCAGCCACAGTTGGTTATTTGTTGTTTTTACTTTTTATTGATTCTTTGTGAGTTTCCCATCATGCACCTCAGTCCTGCTCATCTCATATCCATCCTTATGCCCTTGCAACCTCCCCAGCAAAAAAAAAAAATACAAACAAACTCTAGCATAAAGAAAAAAAAAAAAAAAAAAAAAACCTCACAAGAAAAACAAAACACAAGACAACTCCCCCCTCAAAACAAAGCAGAGAATACAGCTCACTGGGAGCTGCATTGTGTTACAGTGTGTCCATAGTATACCCTTTTGTCCACACATCTTTACAGGTAAATGTTAATTGCAATGAGTCATTAGTCTGGTTTGAGCTCTTCTGTGACACCATCAATATTGGATCCTCACTGGGACTCCTTCCTGCTGTTGCCCTGTGTCATGGAGGTTCTGCAGCTTCAGAACGGCAGGACTGGCCCTTTTACTTGTCCCAGCTGCTCACAGATGATGCAGACTTGGGGGTGGGTTCACTCAGAACTCTGCATCTGGGCCTGGGTTGTAGCTGAGCTGGCCAGTACACCGGCTTTCCCTTATCTGCACCACCAGTGCGATCTCTCCAGCATTGCTCTGACTAGGGCACCCAGTGCCACCATCAGCAGGAAGCAATGTTGGCTCTCCTGCTCTCGTGCCCTGGGGCTGGCTCACCTGCACCTACAGCTCCAGAGTCAGCTCCACTGTGCTGCCCAGTCAAGGTTCAGGGCCCAGTCTCCCAAGTGCTGCAGCCTGAAAGGGGTAGGGACGGCTCTCTTGCTCTCATGACGCCTCCCCTACCCCGCCGCCAGTTCTTCTACTGTTGCAGGTGGTGGGGGATGAAGGGGTTAAGGGCATTACCCCTGCACCCACACCACCTCACAGCAGACCAGTGGCAGTCCCACTGTCCCTCTTAGAGCTCACACTCTGGGGCCAGGTCACCACACCCCTGGTCAGCTCTGCTGTGCTATCCAGTCAAGGTGCAGGGTCACAACCCTGAATGCTGGTAAGGGGCCGGACTGATTCCCCTGTGCTCAGTTATCTCAACTGCTGGAGATGGCGAGAGGTGAGGGAATCACCTCTCCCATACCCCAGCCACCAGGGCCCATCCCCATTGTGCTGTCTGGGTGAGGTGCAGGACCCTTTCACTATCGGTGATAGATGGGGCCAACTCTCCAGAGTACCACAGCCAGTGAGGGGTGGAGCCAGTTCTGCACAACCCCCGGATGCCCATGTGGTGGTCCCCAGTAGCTGCTCCTACCATGTTTTCTAGTGGTAATAGGAGCCATGGGCGCCCACACTGATTCCTGCAGCTGCACAGCCACAGATGCAGACATGGCCCTGGACCTTTCCATGGCTCCGGGTGACAGGGCTGGTCACCCACAACAGGCTTCTTCTCTCCACGCTCCAATCCCCATGTCTACCTCTCTTCATAATGCACACTGAGGTGGCTCTTGCATCTAACCACCACATACTTGCTCATTGTGGTGACTCCTGCTGCCATCTGACCATGTGCCTGGCGAGGCCCTGGGTGACATTCACCATCAGCATTGTGTGGTGTGGTAGCAAACAGGTGCCAGTGCCATGCTCCAGAGGGCAAGAGCCAGACAATTCTTACCAGTATATTGCAGCCATTCTAGAGGCAGCTCTTGGCCAGCACTGGGCACACAGATGGTTCTGGCTCCTTCATTTCTCAGGATGCCTTCCTTATGCTGGAGAGTCCTCCCCTATCTACTTAGGGCAGACCAGCTCTTCAGTGAGGACAACCTATCCCCCATTCTTTGTGTGGAACACCAAGTCTTTTCTCCGTGGAATCCATTTGAGAGCCATATGAAACCACACATGCACTTACATGTATACACCGGATCAGCTCTGGGTGTGTGCTCAGTGCCTCAGCTTTTGCCATAACTCTCCCCAGGTGACTCAGCTGCCTTTCCTTCCATCACGAGTGGGCACTGACCATTTGGACACATTTTTTTTTTCAAGACAGAGTTTCTCTCCGTTTAGCCCTGGCTGTCCTGGAACTTGCTCTGTAGATCATCAGGCTGGCCTCAGACTCAGAGAGACCCACCTGCCTCTGCCTCCCAGATGCTGGGATTAAAGGAGTGTGCCATCGCCGTCTGTCTGGGTGCACTGTTTTTCTAGGGATGAAGTCAATGGGTAGGCTTCTGTGGCCCCTAGCCATTTCCCAACCAGTATTAAAATTGTAAATGCTCAATGCATGGGTGTTAAGGATTTATAGCTGTCTTTCTGTTGATCTTCTTGGAGATGTACTCTGAACTCTGCTGCAAGCTTTACAGACTTGTCCTGGGGACTCTCTCACTTGGCTTTAGGAGCAAAGACATAGCCCTTTCTGTCCTTGCATCTGATGCCTCTGTACAAGACACCCTTGCTAACCATAGGACCCAAGTTCCCCTGTGGCCAGAGGGTAGGGATGGCCAGCTTGGGAGGACGTTGGCTCTATTCCCTCGGGGTGTCACACAAAGCCGTTTCCAGGACAGCAAGAGTCCCGGCGGTCAGAACTAGGCCAGGGCATGGAGGTGTCCTAAGGTAAGGGTGCATTCAGACTTTGTCTGATTACCCCCAGTGTCTCTGTGTCACAGGGATGGCACCAGCCTGGCCCAACCAGAATCTGCATTTCAAAGTGGTGGGACAATTTTAGTCTGAAATGTTCTGGTATAGATAGAGCTTGTGGCTTTCATGAAGTATAGAGGGACACACAGGAAATTCACCCTGTTGGTCCAGGAAACTTGACTTGTAGGTCTGAGAGGAAGAAGCTGCCACGGCATCCATGTGGCCTGAGGAGCTTGCTGAGCTTTTGTGTCTTGGGTGTGAAGCTGCAGCCTCCAGCATTCTAAGACAGAGCGAGATGGCACTCAGAAGCACTTAAAACATTGTGGGGGCTCAGTAGATGCTGCTTGCCAATCTCTTCAATGGACAAAGAAGAAACTTCTCCAAGCTACTACCTTGGGCCTTAAAGCACAAGTGAATAACTGAGTGAATGCTCATTCCAGACTGAAGGACACTGTGAGCAGACAGACATGGCAGCCACGATGTCTGTCTCATTCTGGGAGAACAGAGGACCACTGTTGGGAGCCAAAAGCTGATGAGGACCCCATATAGGCCAGAGTGGGTCACTTTCCTTGAAAAGGGGATTTGCTCAGAGTTCTATCAGGTCTCTGTCCATTCAGGTGTGGGGAGAAGCGGATTGCTGGTGGGAGGGCGTCACAGGAAAGGAGCGCATGCGTGGGTAAGGTGGTTATGTCCTGTGCAGGGCCCTAACACGGCCACCAAACCCTCAAAGGATCCTCAGAGTTACAGGAGGCAATCAAATGAGGCTGCCAAGCCTCTTGGCAGGTATTTGGCTCCACCGACCAGAGTCCTCCCTCCTCCCTAATCATGCCCTACTCCTCATGGGACTGTGAGAGATGTGATTATCAGGCAAAAATGCCAAGCATCTGTGATAATGAAGATTGCTTCATGCACACGGCAGGATGGGAGGTTGGCGGGTAAATGGCATAGCCAGGCATACTATGGCCTTAACTTTTGTGTTAAGTTCCCAATAGGTCTAGCAATTGCAGAGAGAGTTCAGGACCCCACCAGACAGGCCGAGGGCTGAGCGATGACCTTAGCCTGCAGGTAGCCTCACCATGCTCTCTCTCCTGTGCCCAGTCCCACAAATACCTATTATGCCCCATTCTTCTCCAAGAGAGGCACTAAAGACCTTGTCTGTCTCTGCAGATGGGGAAACTGAGGCACTTCTCCTTTGTGGCAGGCTCTTGGAGCCAGACGACCAGGTGATACTTGAGCCTGCTTCTTCCGGCCTCCCTCCCAGCGCCACGTGAGCTCCGCCCACCTAAAAATCACAGCCGCAGTGCTCACTTCCCCACCAATCTGTCACTACTGCAGCCTTCCCTTGCGTTCCTTACTATGGCTGGGTCCTACCTTGCCTGTTTTTTCCCCAGGTCCAGCTGTCACGCCCTACCAATCACATGGGTTGTCTCCAAAGCCCGCCTTGGGAAGTCCCTGAGGTACTTTCATGATGCTCTTGACTTGTTTGTCACCACTCCAGATCCTTGGCAGAGGGTCATGGTCAACAGGCTCCCCTTTAATACGGAAGCCACCACACACGCATACACGCGTGCAGCCCACCTCGTAGGCAATGTGCTGCCTCTCTTCTCCTTCAGCCTAGGACCCTTCCTTCCTTCCTTCCTTCCTTGCTCGTGTGCAAATCCAGCTGAAGGTTATAGCTACATGCTTTGAGAAGCCCTGCCCTGTCACTCCCTGAAATGTGTCTCCACCAACAGCCTGTCACCGAACACTGGGGCTGGGCATCTAAACCGTTGGCTCAGGTTGTTCTGTGATTAAACCTATCGCTTTTCCTGTGGCCTCTGATAAGTGTGACCCTGGGTATTTGTTTTAGTTTATTTTTTTTTTAGTCCTCTGAGTCTAAGAAGTCTGACAAACTCCAACTTCTCCCGGAGGCCTCAGAGCTCTTGGTGATAAGCAGAGTGCCTGGCCACCTCCCTGTAGCCCGCTCACTCTCAAGGTGCTTAAGACACTTGGTGTCAATACCATCCCTGAGCCTTGCCCTGCCCTGCCCCTTCCTGCCCCAGCACGGGAAGCACTGGGACATGATTAATAATTACACGAAGACAGAGCATAAACATCACTGCATGGGAACCTTACACTGAGGAACGGTTGTTCACTATCGATCTCCTGACCTGTGCCCTACACATTTGCAAGCCCTTCTTGGATGACTGGGTGGAGCAGACAGGGAGTGCACCGCCCACACTATGGTGGGTTTAGGGTTGGGAGAAGCAGGGACATAATTATCGGGTGGAAGGAAATGAGGAATCTAGGGGATGGGAGCTAAAGGCATCAGAAAGGAATCAAAAAGGACTTTAAATGGGTTGAGGGGTTTGCTTCTTCCATGAGTACTGGGGACCCATGGAAGGCTTTAGGATAGAGGGGGTTCCAAGCTATCTTCAGAAGATACCAAAAATGTGGACAGTAGACCATAGAGAAGAGACCGACTTCAGCACTAAGGCTAAAGGACCAGGTGAGAGAGAATGGGGCAGCCTAGGAACCAGGCGCATGGGGCCATGTCCTGGATTCAAGTCCTGCTGTCATTCCTATTAGGCAAGTGAGCTTGGCTTGGAGCAGCTGCCCCCTCTGTTGGCTGCTTGGGCAGCCACAGGTCTCCCAGGAACAGTCTGTAAAACATCCCAGTCTCAGATGATGGTTTCCTCTACTTGTCTGCCTTGGCAAACCCCGAAGGAGGGGCCTCAGCTCAGGGAGGTGCCAAGCCTTTGTTCAGATTCTGTCCATGCCTGGACCCCCTGCCCATTGTTTCCCTCACTGTTGATGACCTTGGGTCTGATGGCAAGAATTGCTTGGCTCCTGAAGGCCAGTGTGGAGAATACAGCCAGGCAGGCAGGATGGTTCTCAATCCCTTGGGCACACTCTTCCCATGGGGTCACTTGGTGTCCCTATCTGTGTTCTGAAGGTGTGAGAGCCCACCACCACCCTCTGGATGATTGGGGTTTCAGAGGCCATTGCAGAAAATGCTCAACTCCCGAGGACCAGGAGATTCCATCAGATGTCAGACTTGCAGCCCCAGGATGGAACTCTGACCCTTGTTCAGTGTCAGGCTTGCCTAGAGCCCTGGGTTAGAGGCCCACGTCTGTCTCCCCTGATGTCATCCTGGGTTTGGGGCATCCTTGCTGCACCAGTCATGGGCTATGTGCTATAAGACAAAATAGGGAGATGGGATACTGGAGTGTTTTGGATTTGGAATATGGAATTTGCTTGGTTTAAGTCTTAGTCCCCTTTTCCCATTTATGTCATCTGAATTAAATTACAAAACAACTGGGGCTGTAGCTCAATTGGTATTAAAGTCTTAAATTCAACTCCCACTACTACATAAACCTGTCATCCCAACATTTGGGAGATGGAGGCAGGAGAATCAAAAATGTAAGGTTGTCCTTGGCTACAAAGCAAATACAAGGTGAATACACACTGTGTGAGACTGCCTCACAATACAAACCGAAAAGCAAACAAGTGAGATAACTGTGCCTCAGTTTCTCTACTCTTGTGATGGCAACAATGGGAGCACATATTGCCCCTCTGATGTGTAGATGCTGCAGAGTGCTTAGAATAGAGCAGGCAACTAGAAGTGCTCAGCAATTGGTTCGCCTTGCTCCCGAGAGCTAGAGAGAGGGCCTGAGATGCAGATGTGACTATATGAGATGTTTCCATGAATGAGGCCGGCTGGACCTCATGCGTGCATGCTGGCTGAATCCTGAAGAAGAGTCTGACCCCGTCATTCCCAAAGTCCCCTCCCAAGTGGCGGGTCATTTTCCCTTTGACACCTCTGACCTGCCCTCTTGTGGCTCCTGGGCTGCATGGAGAAATGCCTTCTGTTGTTTGGTCCTCCCATACCAGGCATTGGTCTCTGGTTTAGAAAACGAGAATGGGTCAGATGATGGGCCCTGATGCTGGCCTCTGTTCCCCGCAGTGACCACTTCTGAGAATGAGCCTGGAGGCCACCATGACAAGCTCTGGGTGCAGTCTTGAAGATCCTGGGTCCAGATATGGAAACTAAGTCTTGTGATGTTCATCCTCCCTCCTTGCTTAGCCGCTCTGTGCAGGAGCAGTGGGTGCTCCAGAACATCTCCCAGGCTGAGGGTGGGTGGAGTTTCCTGCAGCCCCTCCCCTCTTATCTCCCTGGTTTCCTGAGATTCTGGGAGCTCGTGTATCTGGGTGTCCTGATTCCACACCCAGGCCCTATTGTGCGGGGAGCCCGGTCTTTCCTTCAATTCAGCAGTGAGCATTCTAGGGAGTGAGAGATCAGCAGCCCACAGACCCCGGAGGAAGCCAGCCAGCTAGCTTAGTCCTAGGTATCTGTGAGCCTGCTTCCTATCACTCCAAACCACTTCAGAAACTGCCAAGCGCCTCCCCTCTTCCCGGCCACAGCACACACAGCTGGGGTGCACTTCCATCAATCTCCTGTTCCCTGTTCAGGAAAATCATCAAGGTCTAGGAAACTGCTCTCACATGAGGGTCTGGGAAGCTGCTCTCATATGAGAGTCTAGGAAGCTGCTTTCACATGAGAGTCTGGAAGGGACGGACGTGTGCCAAGGACAGTTGAATGCGTAGGGCCTGCTCTCTGTTACCCTCTCAGGTCACTTGAGTGTACCTGCTAAGAATGTATTTTAGAAGGGGCTAGGCAGAAGTTGCCCATGGCCTCTCAGCATGGACCTGCTTAGGTCTTCTCTCTCTCTCTCTCTCTCTCTCTCTCTCTCTCTCTCTCTCTCTCTCTCTCTGTCCTACCACCCTGTGCTCACACTCACCTTCTGAGAGCTGACTCTTCACTCAGCTCTGCTCCCCCCACGACTGGTCAGGTGGGAGGAGTAGGCTTTCTCCAGCAGAGAGCCTCTAGTCTTTCCACCTTCCAGCATCTCTAGCAGTGTGTTCCAGACCGGCTTGGGCCTCCTTATCTGTACATAGCAGAGGAAGGGGTTGCAGAGATGGCCACTGCTAAGAGTTCGAGGAGTGGGAAGAACGCAGACTCACATAGTAGGGCAGTGAGTCCCTCTCTTAAAGTCCCTCTCTTAGAGTCAAACCCAGCCGAAGCAAAGAGGCCTCATGGGAACCTTGTATGCTCCTGGCTTGGCTTGAAGGCCAGCCTTATCCCTTCTTCTGTTTGGACCTTCCTCTCCCTACACCACCACCTCCCTTCCTTGATATAAACAAAGCTATTGCCATATTCCCTCCTTAGGAAACCTTTCCAGATTGCAGAGAAGAGGTGGGGCTTTTCCACTGCCGGAAGACCCACGTTACCACTTCCCATCCCCTGGCCTGCGTCTTGCCCATCCCCTGCAGGTGGAGCATCATAGACATACACTCCATCCTGTTTATGGACAGGGGTGCTCGACTGACTGGGGTCCAAGCCAGTTTGCAGTGTATAGCTGTCCTCCCTGAGCACCAATGTCAATTTTGGCAAGGGCGGGCACCAAGAGCACTATCTTATCGTTTCTGAACCATCTTTTGGATTAGCATATTACCTTACTGAGCCCCAGTTCCTCCCATAGCACACCCAGTGGGTGCACCGTCTGCTCTTCAAGTCTCTGACTATAAGATATGTTTAGTCAATTCCCTGGCAGCCAGAATCAGGAAAATACTTTCTACTGATAACAGACAGCTCACTGGTTATCTCAAAGTAAGAACTATCGAACAGCTCTTTCCATTCCTTCAATGGCTAGCTGCTCAGATGGAAGTAACAATACATTGTATTCAATCACTGGGTAAAATACATTGTATCCAGTCGCTGGGTAAACAGCTGGCTGTGTCTGGGAGTCTTAACAACTCAGTCCCTTATCGCTCATGGTGTAGCTCTGGGGCTAGTTGGCATTCCCTGGGTGCCTGTTAGAACATGGAACTCTAAGTCCCAGTCAGACTTCGGAACCAGAGGCTGCAGTTAAGAAAGCACCTAGAGAACTCACATTCCTGTGAAAAGCTGAGAAGCACTGGTGACTCCTTAGATGGATGTTTCTAGAACAGATGTGACAGTTCCATAAAGAATGCCTGTTATGGCTTTCTTGTGTCCTCTGCAGCTTCCAGCCACCCTCAGGCTTCTTGGTAGCCCTCCGGTCTGTGCAAAATCAGCCTGGCTTTAACTGACCCTTAGACTTTGCTCTGGCATGGTCGGGTTCCAAAAAGTCTGGAAGCTTTCTGCATACACTGTGTACTCTACACCATGGTTTCTTAAGGATGAGGCAGGATGCCCCCCCCCCCCCCAGATCAGGAGGAACTGGCTGTCCTCTGTGATGACAGGCTTTCCTCATGAACCCACGGTGATCATGCCAGGCTCAGGAGCTGTCCTGCTATTAGGATAGGGCAACCAGCTGTAGAGTTCTGAAGAGGCCCTCCAAGAAGCTGCAACTTGAGAAGATAGACCCCCGAGTCCCCATTCTGCTCTAAAGAGCTGTTACTTACTGTGGGGAGGTGAAGAACACACTTGGACTATGGCCTTGACGTGCAGCCCTAGAACAGGTGGCTGAGTAACTAGGACAGGAAGAAAGAAGCCGCTCAGAGCCCTGCCATGGAGTAGGCTGCCTGGAAGGGAAGATACGTCACTCAGAGGACAGGGCTCACCAAGGGGGCTTTCACATCTGATAATGTATTTATAGTCCTTCAGTTCCAATTCATTTGTGGTTCAAACCCTGCCACCTCCAGGAAGGCTTCTAAGGCTTCGGCCTCACAAACCAACCAATTCCCAATGACATCGGTCTGTTCCCTGATCTCTTCCATCTTTCTTATGAGCGTGGGCTCCCTACAGCTTGCAGACCAGGGCTCGGGTCTCCACTTGTGACCACCCATACTAAGCCATGAGAGTGACCAGAAAGGAGGGGATGAGCCATTCCTGGCTCACGAAGTGGCAGGTCCTTTTTGGTGTGCCCAGTACCCTGCTAGGCCTGGCAGAGGGAGGTGGTGGCCTTCTCTGTATGGTATTTGGGGAATCATTTGAGTCTGTAGCCTCAGTTTACCTATGTGCAATGGGGTTGCAGTGGTCAAAGCCCCAGCTGCCTCCATGTTCAGATGCCCTGAGAGTCAGAGGAGGAGCTCAACACAGATCTCCTGGAGAGCTCAGGAGTAGATGACAGGGAGTCCCTTGAAAGTGACTTGGTAGGACCAAGGGACACAGTAACAGAGCAATACCCCAAAGCAGGAGGAATATGCATGGCTCTGGGGGCTGGACCCGGACAGGCTTTACAGTAGGGATCCATCTCATCATCTTCTTATTAGATGAGACAGTGATTGCCTGTAGAAGATGCTCTTGCTGGCCCGGTGGGCTCTAGGAATGTTGGCTTCACATGAATAGAATGCTCAGATGGACACAGTGGGAGGGGTCTCCAAGGCAAAATGGGGAGGGACCAGCCCTACTCACTCTACCTTCCACCCCTAGAACTCAGCCCACTAGCCTGGCTCGCAGTTCCGTAATCCTGAGGAGATAAAGCATGAACAAGAATGTTCTCATTGGCGCCCTGCCCTGTCTTTATTCCAAGGGAGCCTAGCACTCATTTAGACACAGGCTGGCTGATGGGTTAGAGATGCCTACTTCCATTCAACTTTGAGAATGTTCCCCAGATATCCTGTCTGCAGAACCTGTTTTCCTCCTGGCTATGGGCAGAGGATGTTCAGGGTGCAGAGTACTGCCAGGAGATGAGGAGAGACTAGCACACCTGTAACAAACAGTGTCCCCCAGAGAAAGGCGGATCCTGGAAGTCCCACTGCTGTATTCCTCTTCTTGTGGTTTGTCCTCTACATCATTAAATTCGGCTCCATAGAGTGAATGAGGAAAGTCAGGTCCCTGGATTGTGAGCCACAGAAATGGCAATAACTGTGAGCACTTGGAATGGGTATGGGACAGAAGTAAGGGACCAGGGCTACTGATAGCAGGGCCACAGTGCATGGTGGAAGAGCTGATGTATGAAGGGTTAGCTTATTCTTTGTGGGCATACTCATGTGATATATGCATGTATGGGTAAGTAGGCATAAATTATGCCTGCTTGTGTTTGTGTGCTCAATTATGCAAACATGTGTCATGTGCATGTGTATATGTGCACGTAAGTGTGTGCATGTGTGTGTGCCTGTATGTGTATGCATACATGCAGTCCATAAATAGTCATAGAAAGGAAGAAGGGACATTGGTCTATAATGTGACATGTGGTAGTGTTAGAGAAGGAACAGCCCTGGGTCTGGACGTTTGGGCAGACTCTGTGGGGATCGTGGAGAGTAGGGGACAGCTTGGGTGTGGGTTGATGAAGCCTTCAGAAGTTGAGCAGACAGGATGACGATGGGGGAGCTGCTGGTTGGGAGGGACAATTGAAGGCTGCTCTGTAGGTTCTAGGTCTTTCTTCTGGCCCTGTATTGTGGTATCTTTCAAGAAAATCTCTTTTTAAATCCCATGCAGCTGTATGAGGAGGTAGCCTTCCATCAGGAAGGGAAGAAGGGGGAGCTGGGTCTGGCTAGCAGATCAGAAGAACGCAGAATGCTAGACTATTATTAATCCACCCAAATACCCTCACCCCAGGCTCTGAACCATGCTTCCTTTCCTTTCTGAGCCGCAGTTTCTAAAGGACTTGAGAGCAAATGGTTTCTGGATCTCTTCTCTTGAAGTTCCATAATGTAACGAGGCAAAGACTGGAGATGTCTAAAAACGGCTAGGGCGGCAGGGAGCAGAAAGCTACTGCCACAGGGCTGGGCCCAGAGCACAGAAGGAACCCAGAGTGAGGAAGCCCTCCCAAACCACTTACACACATGACACTTCCTCTCAGGGTCCCACACAGCAGCAGAGCCCCTGTCCTGCCCTGCCTTCTCCAAGGGTGCGGTCTGGCTGCCCGATTCAGAAACCACCAGCAGTGGAATCCCATCAGGGATTCCCACTGCAGAACAAGGCTTGAGAAACTGTGACTATTCGCTGTCATGCAGGTCTTTGCCAGCCCTGAGTGGGTTGGAATAGAGGCAGGGGCAACCCTGCCACCTCAGGCGCCTCCTTGGACTTGGGCCTGTTGCCTGAATCTCCCTTTTTATTCCTGGGCATGATATAAGGATCAAAGCTGTGTAGGCTCCTTCAGGCCAATGGCAACTTTTTTTTTTTCCAGTGACTCTTCTGCTACGGAGAGTTGCTGGTAAAACATTAAAATAGAAAACCCCACTGTCCAGAAGTGGCTGTGGCATTGCCCCTCACCCCCAAAGACAAGAAGCCCGGCTTGTGGCTCAAGGCAAGTAGGGGTGAGGGCGAGGACGGTGAGTAGGAAACAGAAGCCCAGAAAATTATTAAATTGTTCCATCCCTGCTGAATCACTGGGGGCCTCCTAAATCCGTTTTTGATTTAAGAGTGATCACATGATGCCTAAATGCCCGGGTGCTGCCTCTTAGACAAGGAGGTTCCTCCCTTCAGATTCTGGGAGAGGCAGGTGTCCTTCCCTTGTGAGCAGGAATAGTGGACAGAATTCCCACCATACCCAGCTCTCCGCTCAGCGTCCTTAGGGACCCAACCTTGGTGGGATGGTCCAGGGTGGCATCACAATGGGGGTCTGCAGGGGTATCTAGGAAGGAGGAGGGATGCCCACTGAATGGCCTCAGAAGGTGTGGTGAGTTAGGGCATAGGAGTTGGGAAGAGAGAGGCTGTCATGAAGCCATATTGGGCTGTGAGGACCCTGAGCACTGATGTAGAGAAGCCGAGCTTCCGAGGTCCTGAGCAATCCTATGTCAGAGTTTTGAGCTGACCTTGTCTCCCCCACTATTGGAGGGGCTGGCCTTGTCTCACAAGGAGGACGGCTCCAGATTGGCACCTCTGACTATGAACACCTAAGAGGACCAGCCTCTCTGGGACAAGCCAGAGAGGCATGGCTGACAAGTCCTGGATCAAAGGCAGCAGAGGGATGTAATCAGGTGCCCTGCTGGGGAAAGTTTCAGACAAAGCTGGGATCCCCAGTGGGTAAGCCAGGAGGGGAAAGGGGTCCATTTTCCTCAGGCCCATCAGGGGAAATGCTATCTTTCCCTCCTGCTTCACTGTTCTTGCTTCCAACCCAGGAAAGCCGGAGCAAGCCTGGAAAACTCATCCAGGCTGGTGGGGAGCTTATGCTGGCTGGATAGTTACGTGCGTGCCAAGTCTCCTCCTACCACACACTCTATTCCTGGTGGGCCTTCTGGAGGGAATGAAGCCATTGCATTCTCTGCCTGGCTCATACAGAAACCCTCTGCTGGCAGGAGCTTGAGTCCACCCTTTCAGCTTCTCTGCCCTGCATGTCACCAAAGCTTCTAAGTAGTGAAAGATGGACCATGCCCAGCCCAGGGACCTAAGCTTCCTATCCTCATCCTGCATCTGAGGCTCTGGTCACCATCCTCTGAGATGGAGACTGAAGCTCTATGGAACTCCGAAGGAAGAAATAAGGCAGCCCCCAGATCATCTTGTGAACTGTCAACTCTGACTGGCGTGGGCCTCACTGGGCAGCTCCGGAGTGAGGCACATCTGGAAAAGCACTTGCCAGGACAAAACGGTGGCTGCCACCAGGGCCTGAGAGACAAGTCCTGCCTGAAGCTTGGGCACTAGGATGGAGGGTGTCTGCTGTATTTAGTCTGGCCTGAGCCTGAGAACCTGTTCACGGGAAAGACACAGGGGCCAGCCCTAGGGCATTGGGACACTCTAAATGAGAAGCACAGCCAGCACCAGGCCTTGGACCTAAGTTCCCAGGGATGACTACATCACATTGTAGAGGCCCTGGCTACATCCTGCTCCTCTGTGATTTCAACTTAGATCGCTGCTGCCCTCTCTACCCCAGCTATGCATGGAAGATGGAACTAGTTTCACCAGCACCCCTGCCCATCCTGAGGCTTGTAGCCCAAGGTCTGTGCCTTTGTTCTGGGATAGTGAACTGGGTAGAGTAACCTGGGCCTCAGGGGCCTTTCCTAGTGGAGGTGGTACTTAAACTCTGAGATTAGGATTAAGTTGTGGAGCGTTCTAATCCCAATGTTCCTTCCCTCAGCATATCACCGACGGCTACCCCAGGCTCAACAAGGCACTGCCTAGTTTTCAGTCTGCCTCTCCTGGCCAACCAGCCTGGATTGTGACAGGCCGGGGTGGGGGGGGGTGAATGAAGTATAAGGCCTTCCTGCCTGACATACAGCCAGAAACCTTTCCACTTTAGCACGCAAATAGCCAGTTCAGAATTGCAGGGGCCCCTGGGCATTGTGGGAAGTAGTGACAGAAAAGGTTCACACTGAGATTTCAGGCAACGCCTGCATTCTGATGGCATCTCCTTTGCCCAAAGAATGAAGCTATGTTCATAGGTTCAGTTATTAGTGGGTCTAAACAATTTATGAGCCTTATGTGGCAGAAGGGAAGATTCAAGAAGACAAGGGGCTGGTCTTTGTGGCCTATGGGTGTTCTTGTGGTCTCCAGAATGGTCTTTAGCATGATATTAGTGCTAATAGAATACTTGTGCTAAAGAATATATTAGTGATATCCAAGAGAATCTCACCACTGTTTTATACACACACATACGAACACACACACACACATACACACACACACACGCACACACACGCACACACACATTCACACACACATACACACATACACACACACACACACACACACGCACACATGCACACATGCACACACACACACACTAGCATACCACATACTTCAGCTACAAACCTGGTCTGGAGGTACTGCCATAGACTCTTGGGACAGACACGCTTAGGTCCACAAAGGCCTAATGTTCTGATGTACTGTTCTGCTACCAGGCCCCACCAGCCTCTGGTGCGGGGCCAGCTCTCCCTACTGTTTTCCTAGAATCCTCTTGATTGAGTCCCTGAGCCAGACAGCATCAGATCTGAGCCTTACACAGCCTTGCAGACAGATCTTTGATTAGAGGACCCTGGACCCAGAGAGTGAGTTCCTTGAGGGGGCTGTGTCCCTGGGAAACCTCTCAGAATATAGGATGTGGTAGAGCTTCCAGGAAGTGCCTGCTCCATCACCCTGACCGCCTCTCCAGAGGGTTAATAAGTCCCTGATTGCATCCAGCTGCCAAGCAGCCGCTACACCACCTTTCTGCTCAGAGGCACTCCTCCTGGCCGGCTAAGTGTTTAGGTGTGTGGTGGTAAATTACTTCCCAACCAGCCACCTGCTCCCATCAAACATAGCACAGGATTTCTGTAGGTCACACCAGGTTCCAGGACTGCTGCTGGATACAAGCTGGCCCTTGAGAGACAGAGTCATTCGCTGCAGGATAGAAGGTGCTTGGCCCTATCTTAACAGATGTCAGACTCAAAGACATTTCTTCTTTCTCAGTGAGCATTGTTTTTCCACCTCTGATGGGTAAGAAGCCAATGGTTCTGATAAGGACTAAGATGGGAAGAGAGGGGACCAACCATAACAGGTCCTAACTTGTGGCCACAGAGAGAGCCTCCCTATGGGCCTGGTGTACCTTCCAGCACACTCAAACAGTAGGCAGGTGACCAGTCCTCTGGTCTTTTACTCCAGATTTTGGGGGAACATAGGAAGCATGGTGGGTGCTTTGTCTGCACCCACCTCCTCTCCTCTCCTACTGGTGTTGGTAAGGGCCTCTGGTCCCCTACCTTCTTCTCTCCTTTCTCTATCTCGATTCTGGTCCAGCCCTGTGTCTCCTCTGCTCAGTCTGTCTCTTCCTGTTTCTGGCGTGCTGTTTTTTCCTGTGATGCTAATGACTGAATCCAGTGCCCAGCTGAGTACTGTAAGAGTGAGCCTGTCCCTAGCTCTTGCCACTGTCTCCTGCCTGGCTGGGAACCTCTTCCACCATCACTCGGATAATGCTTCCTGCTGTTCTGCCTATCATCCCATCACTGCATCTGTCTCTCAGTCCCAGCCCATGTCTCCCATTCTATCCTTTTCAGGTCCAGCCGTCATTCCTTCTATCTCTTCTATGACCTGCTAGCTACTTTATCTATTAGAGGAACAAAAAAAACCTAAGCAACATTATCTTCCCCACCCCCTCCCAAATCATGGGCTCAAATTGTTTTACGTTTGAGGAGTTGGGGTAATTTTCCAGCAACCTTGCCTGGCTAAGGCCTGCCGTTGCCTGCAGAATGATAGGTGGCTCCTAGAAAGTTTCTCTACTCCCATCAATGAGGTCCGGGTGGTGAGGGCACATCCCCAAAGTGACATGCAGCTGCTTGGCCCAGGCCAGGACACTGGAGGCCAGACTGGCCCACAGATTTCTGGGCCTGAGAACTTCAGATTGCTAACTCTGCTCAGAGTGGGATGGGACAGGCAGGCAATTTCTGGTGCCACCTCCAGGGAGGGCAATGTCCGTCTGGGGAGTCCAGACAACCCCTATTCCCCACCCCTTCTAGAGTGCCAGCCTCTGCCCTCGGGCACCCTTGAGCTTTGCAGGCTGGGCGGGGACACCTGGATTTCTCTGGCCCCCTGAGAAGGGCCAGCTTGGAAAAATTTCCCAAAGCCTATTAGAGCAACGGTTGCCTCCTGCCTCCTCGGGCTGGGCAGGGCCCAGGGCTGAGGCGGGTGGAGGGAGCAAGGGAGGGCAGGAGGGGGAGAGGAGGAAGGAAAAAGTTGGCAGGCAGACAGCAGAGCCCTGTCTGCATCCATCGCAGAGAGGAGGCTCGTGTGGTGTGGGGCGGGCCAGGAGCAAGGAGAGGCCTTCCTCCCTTTGTGCTCCCCCCACCCAGCCCTATAAATAGGCCCAGCCCAGGCTGTGGCTCAGCTCTTGGAGAGAGTTGAGCACCAGGCATCCAGCAGTTAAGTCGAGCCCCCTGCCAGCATGGCCAGCGAAATCAAGAAGAAGCTCTTCTGGAGGGCTGTGGTGGCTGAGTTCCTGGCCATGACCCTTTTCGTCTTCATCAGCATCGGCTCTGCCCTAGGCTTCAATTACCCACTGGAGAGAAACCAGACGCTGGTCCAGGACAACGTGAAGGTGTCGCTGGCCTTTGGTCTGAGCATCGCTACTCTGGCCCAAAGTGTGGGTCACATCAGCGGTGCTCACCTCAACCCAGCAGTCACACTGGGGCTCCTGCTCAGCTGTCAGATCAGCATCCTCCGGGCTGTCATGTACATCATCGCCCAGTGTGTGGGAGCCATCGTTGCCACTGCCATCCTCTCGGGCATCACCTCCTCCCTTCTCGAAAATTCACTCGGCCGCAATGACGTGAGTGGGGCATCTCAGGCTTAGGGGGCTGTAGGAGAAGACAGGGAGGGAGCTGGCCCCATTTGCCTACTGTTCAAGGGGGATACTGAAGAACAGAGGGAAGGATGAAGGTTTCTGGGGTCATGCTGAGATCTTGGGCCAGAGCGCAGATGTGCTGCAGGGTCTCTTTGCTGGTTGGTGCTGTGAGCATGGAGGAGCTAGACAATATGGTTGTGCCAAAGTCCCCTGCAGACTAACTACTGCCAGGAATGAGCTGGAGGGGCAGCTAGTGTGTGCCAGCAGTTCCTCCCCTTCTAGGCCCTCTTCTGAGCTACCTGAGCAGCCACTTTTCCCCTTTGCAGCCCCGTGCACTAGGCAACCCCTACCTACTGTCCCAAGTACACTTTATCCAGATATCCAGTGTGTTTAAAGCCACATCTGCAAGTGTCTGAGTGTGACTCTCTTGATAAGTTGCCTGGGCTTCTAATCGCCTTCTAATCCTTACCCGGGTCCCCAAATCAACTTCCTCAGAAAGTTAGGAGACAGCCCCCTTTCCTTCCTCTGCCCCCAATAATTAGACAAAGTTGAGGGACCAACACTCTCTCCGGAACTCTGGGAGAGTTTTCTAGATATCAGTTCAGGAGAAGGGCTCAGCTCAGCAGTCCCTGGCCACTGAACCGTGGGGCATGCTTGCTTCTTGTGTGCGGAGGTGGAAGTGAAGGTGTGTGCGTGTCTGCCTGGGTCCTGAACTTGTGTAAACTATTTTCAAATTGATGCTGTGTTGTTGGAGTGTGTAAGCACTTGTACCCATTGTTCCTGGCTTTAATGATAAGCAGACGCTGGCAACAGTACGTGGCAACTGTTCAACATAAATGTCCTTAGGCTACTCCACATGGCTAAGTGACCTCCAGGGTGACTGCCTGGCCACAGACCTTTTCCAATTTCTTAGCTAAGTGCCCATGATGACTGAGTGCACTTGGATTTAATGGGGACTAGTTTAGCAGGAGTGTCTGAGTAAGGGTGTAGGGTGTCTCAGAATGGAATAGGCTGAAGTCCCCCACCAGAGGCAAAGACTAATGGCAGAGTGGCAGAATAAGGCCCGGAGAAACGAAGCTGGCTGGACCCCAGCAGGGCAGATTCATAGGGATAGGAGCAAGGGTGTGGGTCAGGACTCCTGTGAGTTGGATAGCTACGCGTGATTAGAAGTTCAGGTCCTGGAGATGCAGACCGGGTGGAGGGAGGTGAAAGTCAGGTGCAGAGGGCAGCAGCCATGGCTCTGCTGCAGGGATGAGCACTTCTGTACCACAGTGACACTTCACCATCACACTTTTAAGTCAACCTCTGCTCAGCTGGAGGTTGAAGATTAGCCCCATGGCTGGAGTTTAGACTTTAGCTGGAGAAAACTTGGCTGCCGTAGGCATAAGGAGCAGGGTTAGACAGGCCGTGTCCCTCTAGACTTCAGTCTCTCCAATAGGAGCAGGGCTAGGTGCCTTAGTGAATTCCTTTGAGGAGGTTCAAGTTCCCACCGAGGTGGGGGCTGGGGAGGATGGAAGCAGTGCCTGCTCCCTCCTAGCTCTTGTCTCTTCCAAGTCAAGTGACGGGCAAGACCTATGCCCTGGCTAGCAAAGGCTTTGCATTTCTAATATGGTCACCAAGGCAGAGGCAGAATGTGATTGCTTCGGCAGGCAACACCTGAGCCTGGCTACACCCCACTTTGGACTCCTTACCCCCTTCCCCAGTTTTCCAGAGGTGCCAGAGTATCTGTGTCAGGCAGGATCTATACAGCTGAAGGAGAAAATGCTTCAGGCCAGTGAGAGAAGAGCTTGGGGAAGAAAGCAGGCACCCTAAGCCCTGTTGGTTGTTAACCACCGAGTCTTCCTGGAGGTGAGCATCCTGAGGTTCAAAAGGAGCCTAGGTTCTGGGGTCATTCCTGCTACTTCCACATTACTAGCTTATATTGTTGACTGGAGCTAAATTACTGACCCCCAAAGGACTTGGCTAAGAGGAGCCCCAGCAGCAGCATCATATAGGAGAGACCAAACACTGTGCTGAGGTTCCTACTACCCCATCCAAACAAACAATGGACCTTTGGCATGAGGCTCTCTTGGGGCACTGGCTCCTGGTTAGGAGGGGCTGGGAATGGTCTCAGTGACTTAGAGGAACAACAGTCAGTGGAACAGGTGGCAGTCTCTTCCCTCTACATCTCTGGGGAAGGCTCTCACAGTCCCTCTGCTCTTACCCTCACCCTGCCACCAAAACCTGGGTGGGGTGAGTTGTTGGCATGGAGATTTCCAAAGAAAATAGAGGGGAAAGCGGCAGGAAGTGGTTGGGTGAGTCAGGGGGTGTCCCCCAGGGACATGGTGGGGACAACTTTCTCCTGACTAAGTCAGGGCTCAGGAAACGCCCTTGAGAGACCATGGGCCTCCTATCGGCCCATTGGTCCTTTCTGGGTTAAAGAGGTAGAGCCTAATTTACACCCCTGGCTACAGGCTCTGAGGCTCCCTGCCCCGGGCCAGGCACCTGTACCCTATGTTGCTCCATGCAATAGGCTGGGCTTAGATGGCCCTAATTCCCACCTATGAACCTGTGAACAGGATACAAGAGGCTGTGGCTGGCTTTGGAGAGTTCAGGATGCTGGAGCCTTAGCTTCCTGGCGTCCTGGCTGTTTTCATTCTTCCCCTTTCTGGCCCTTATCCTGCAGAAATGACTGGGGCTGTTGGGTGCTGAGGGCAAGGCTGGGTCAGCCAGGCTCCCCACTCTGGGTAACTCATGGGCCTGAGACCAGATAACTGCCCAACTGCCTGTGATACCAGGCAGGAGGCAGGTGAGATAAGAGGTGTCAGGGCGGGCCAAGGAACTTTTGAACTGAAAGGATGGGAGGGCTGGGAGAGCTCCAGAGATTGCCCTGTAAGAACCCAAATGTGGACTGAGAAGGGGCTTCTGGGTAGAGCTGAGGCAAAGGGGCAAGGGATGCTGAGGAGTAGAGGTGGTCATGAAATTAGGGCAGGCTGGGGACATGGTAGGAGGCTGGATTTTGAAGGCAGTAGGAGTTCTGGACCTTGTCTGATCTCTGTTTCTGGAGGAGACTAGTTTCCCAGAGCCTCCCAGTCTAGCCTCCTCGGGGTCTCAGGCAGAGGGTACACCTATTCTCTTCAGGGTCATCTCTAAGTCTTATTGATTTGGGACCCAAATACTTGGAAATGCTTCTGTCTGCTATTCCAGATTGTTTGTGTGTGTGTGTGTGTGTGTGTGTGTGTGTGTGTGTGTGCCCTGAATGCTTATTCCTCTCAGTTTCTTGGGTGTTAGCTTCCCCAGCCATGAGGAGAGAGGGTCTCTCTTACCTGTAGGCTAACCAGGGTTGAGTCCCTTGACACCTCTCCTAGGGCTTAGGAGTAGTGGGCTATGGAAAAGAAGCACAAATTTCCAATGCCCTGACCAAGTCCAGCATGGCCAGGGACAGAGCTGGGGGCTGGGTGTAACAGCATAGCTGGGACCTGTAATTATTGTTTCCAGGCAGAAGCTAGGAGGGAGAGAGCAGGGGGGGAGAGTATATAGAGGCGGAGCTTTGTGGCAGGGCAGACATTCCTTCCCACAGAAGTTCTGAGGCTGGGTCCTCCGCAGCATCTGCTGGATCCATACGGCTAGTGTGGTCCCCTTGGGACAAGCATTTAACAGGCAACACTCCAAGAGGGCTCATGCAGGTGGCATCTGAGGAAAGCTGCTCCCACCCTTCCCCCCCACCCCTACCCCAGCGTCAGCCACTCTGCCCTGGTGCTCCGCTTTCTAGCCTGAGCAGCTTTCAGCAGCTCATCTGGAGACTCCTACTCAGACCTACTCTCTAGGGCCCCACTCAGGGTGTTCACCGGTCACATTATCCCTCCCAACACCCCCCCCCCCACACACACACACACCGGAAGCCTTTCATGGCGGCAGAAGAGCCTTAAGTTCTCGTTGGTAGCAGTTCTCCGTCCTGGGAACATCCCCACTCTTTAGAAGCACCTGTGAGTCTCAGGGCTCCTGGACAGTTGAAACTTGAACCTCATGCCTGCAGAGAAGGGCAAGAAAATGTCCTTGAAGCCTTCAGTGTTCAGGGACTCCTCTCTCTGATCCTTTTTCTGGAGACAGAGGAGTTCCTCAACCACAGTATTAGGATGAGTGGGAACAGTCCAAGTGGAATGAGCAGAGGTGTGTGTGTGAGGGTATCTTTAATTATGCAAACAGCTAATGTTTCCAAGCATCCTTGGGATGGAGACTAAATCCTATAGACCAAAGACATCGGGCAGGTGTGATCAGCCTCTTTGGGGGCTTGAAATTCCAGAAGAGACTCTCCAGAGGGGAGTTTCTGTTCTGTATAAAGGATTATTTTTTAACTCAGGAAGTGGCTTCCTCTAAACAGATGAGCCCCCTATCTCTAGACGTATGTGGGTTAGGCCCACCTGACAAGGAACTGCTCTGGGCAAGCTTGGCTGTGTGGAGGTGCAGTGAGGGTTGGGTAAGAGGTTTTGTGCCACAGGCTTTATGCCAAACTGAGAATGGGAGATGGAGACTTGAACTCAGGCTTCTGAATGCTGGCTAGAGAGTGCCTACCTGACTTCAGGCAAGGAGGAACCTGAAGATTGCTTGGGGCTAGAGTGGAGGCCAACGCCCGCATTTTGCTATTGGGAAAATGAGACCCAAGCAAGTTATAGATGCTTGTCTAGGCTGTACAGTGGGTTGTGTCAGGGCAGGGCCGTGCTCAACCTTCTATAAACATGTACGCACACATGCACATATATGACATAGGTCAAAGAACATGCTGTCAACCCTGCTTCAATCTGTGGACATAGGAGGGGGGAGGTCCTCACAGGAAACTCTTCCCCTCCTTGCCCTGCAGTAAGGAAAAGGAAGAAAGGAAGCTGGAAACCTTTGCTTTGTGTATTGTTTCTTGTCAGAAAGATAAAATGACTCTGGGAGCAAATAAAGGGCCTTTGAGAGCAGCTGCCCTCGCTCAGGGGGTCTCTCTCTTCCCTCCTCCAGATAGTCGTGGCACCACCCCTGTGGGCATGGGGCGCGAGGGACATAGTGACGCATTCAGAAATGCCATCAGACACACCAGTGCAAACACACAGAAGCCAGCTGGGACTTTGTGCTGCAGAGAGCCCCTGCTCTGCAGAGCATGCCCAGCATGGAGTCACAGCGAATCCTGGGCTCTGCTCAGGAGGACTTGGCCAGGACCTTATCAGCTTGTGTAAATGTTCCCCGGGGACTTAAAAAGGCTGACCAGTCTCTAATCCCAAGGCGAGCGTTGTCCCTACTTTCCTTTAATCAAGTATGGCTGCCTATGTGGTTTAATTCTCACTTTAATTCTCTTTGTGTTCTTAGCCTTTTTGTTTTGGACTGGCTCATTCTATCAGTTTCTAAGGGAGGATTATTAAAAACATTCACGTTGGCTATAGTTTGATCTGCTTCATGAAATTGTGCTTTTTTTAAAAAAATAATTTAATTTTAGTCAAAATTGTTTTTACTGACTATAGGTCTAACATTTTGATAGTTCTTAGATCATTTAATTATTCTGTAATAAACCTGTTAAGGTCTAACAAAAAAGTCAAGGCAAAAACCACTGCAGACACACTGCCCTTTGTAGACACAGCCGGCACAGACCCACGCAGCTATACACTGCGCACACGTAAGTGCTGTTTGAGAGGTGACGAGGTGGGGCCCACCACTCCCTGGCGGGCCAGTGCTGAGTACTGGAGACAGTGCGGTGGGCAGACAGCCATGTCTTTTGAACTGTTCCTTGAGAGCAGAGGCTCAGCCTCAGCCAGGCCTGGCCCTGGACTCTGCTGCTTCTCAAGGGTGGGGCATAGGAGGCCCTTACCAAAAGTCAGGGCACCAGGCCTGGGACTTTGTGAGCTGTCCTGGTGGCCTGCCTTCAAGTGGCAGGGAGGGTTCAGGTAGCATGGCACGCAGAGGAGTCCACCCCGGGCTAGGACACTAGCAGTCTCAGAGCCACCTCCTGCCAGCAACCCATTTCAAGCTGGGATCAGTCTGGTCCCCTATAAGCCTGGGGTGACATCAACCCTGAGGCAAGGATCCAGGCCTTGAGCATATATGTACCTGCTCTGTTCCCTCACAGTGAGCCTCAAAGGCCACTGGTTAACCCTTCATCTCCCAGCTAACCTGTGAAGGCGTGGGCCCTTCACTCTAAAGGCTTTGTTGGAGTCAGCTATTACAGAGAGGCTGGGGGGGTCTGGAAACTGCAATTTCAATGAAGCCTCCCCTCAGAGGTGTACAGAGACCTGGTAAGGCTCCCAGACCAGGAGGGACAAAAATGCCCAGCTAGGTGGCAGGTGGACACCCCTTCTCTGTGATGCTCTACTGCTCAGATGATTCCAGGAGGCTGTGGCAGATGGGGGCAGCAAGAAGCCTAGTCCCACAGAAAGTTCAGTGGAGCTGGTGAACCATACCGTAAGCCAGGAGCCCGCCAGGGTCTGATGGTCAGCAAGCTTTGAATGCTCCACAAGAGCTGTGTGGCCTGCTCAGTCACTCACACCTGCGTTCACAAAACCGAGTGTCGCTCTTTGAACTCTAGTCCGTGAAAATCCAGGCAGCACTCTGCACACATGTGCAAACATGGATCTTCTCCAGGGATAATTGACAATAACTGGGCTTGGGCCCTGTTTAAGCAGTCGTTTGAAATGTAGTGGGCTGTACACGGTTGCTGCGGTTGACTTTTCTAACCTGCTCTTTCCCGGACAGAGAGTTTCCACAGACCTTTATCGTCTCTAACCCTCTTACTGTTTTGAGGTGTAAGTAGCTCAAGTCCATTAAGTGGTGGGAGAGCAGGCCTCATGAGCTGCTGAGGCAAGTGAGGCGGCTGCTACTGGGATAGTGATGGGCATTAGAAGGGGAAGGCTGCCAGCCTATGTCTTTGACCCTCAGGCATCAGATCCCTTCCAGAGTCCCCTGGCCAGATGGCTGTCTCCTGCCTCCAGGGAACTCAGACCTCTGAAACCAGGGCCTGCTCTGCTCTGTGTAGACAGAAAGTGGTACCTTGAATAAGGCCTGGGACTCAACCCTAATTAAGAACCAGGGGACGAGATAAACTGGCTCTGGCTACATCTGGGAGAAGGGCAGGGTGGGGACTGGATCTGAGCAGGAGGCTTCGGGACAGCTCCATTAATTGGTGAGGAAGTGTTTGTCCCAGGGTTTCTGCCAGCCAGCAATTAGGCCATCCTAAGGGAGATGGGGGAGAAAAGCCATGAATGCCAATGAGAGCTTTCCAGGCAGAAGTGGAGATGGCCATTATGGACTTCTAGCTATTCTTCCGTCAAGCCGTCCCAGCTTCAGGCAGCCTCTGCTGGCAGACGCAGCTTTTCTTCACTTCCATCTCCACTGCCTGATATTTCTCACTTCTGCCTCCTTCTCCAAATGTCCTGTGACCTTTGAATCTTCTGGAGGCTCTAGAGTCTAGATGGAGCTGACACCTTAAACCCATTTTGCAATGGAGAAACTGAGGCCTAGAGACAGCCATGTTCATGGTGCCCACTAGAAGAGTAAAAACCCAAACACTGGGATTCTACCTCTATTGCCTCTACTATAGTCAAACGATAGGCGGGCATTGCCCCAGAAGACTCACTGCGGGTAGGGGACACAGCTTTGGGGTTGGCCAGGAAAGGCCCAAAGCTGGGGCTTCAAGGCAGTGGAGGGGATGTGAGTCACTCCCTGAGAGCCAGCACTGCAGACAAAGGCGGGAAGAGTATTGTTCTTGTGAGATGGCCTCAGGGCTGAACTGGGAAGACGCCCCCTCCCCTATCCTGAGAAAGTCTGCTGGCTTTGGAGATACCACCACGCAGTTGGGGAGAAACTGGAAGTGAGCCTTCAGTGTCAGCTTTTTGGGTGGGGCTCAGTTGTCCTTCTTGGGAGGGAGACCAAAGAGAGGCATCCCTGCATCCTCACCAAGATGCCTCGGCTGCTCCATGCGTGGGGTGAGCCTGGCCTCAGCCCCCCACCTGGAGCAGCTGTCTGGATCCCCCGCGAGGGTCTTCTCAGGGCAGCTGCAGGTACCACAGCGCTCCAGAGACTTCATGGCAGTTCTCACTCCCTTCTTTTTGCATGAGTCATCTTTCCAAAAGTGGCTTAGGAGCAGGGGCAGCCAGACTACACACAGTGCTTGGGCTTGTGTAGCCAAAGAGAGGGAAGGCAGGCCGGGAGGGAGAAGAGGGGGGAGAGGAGATGCAGAAGGGAAGTGAGATGGAGACAGGGAAAGAACTGGACTTGCAAGGATGAGGCAGGACCTCCACTTGATTCTTCCTACCCACATCTCTCTTCTCCCAGACACCCCTGACCACCTCCCATGTCTGACTCTCGCCTCTTACCTGTAACACGGGACTATGCCATGGAGTCAACAAAGAGACCCTGTGTCACCCCGGGCCTCTGAGCAGTCTAGACAGGACTGGGGATGACGTTAGAGCAGCAACAGGTGTGGGAGGAGACAGGGCCTGATGTTCATTGTTTGTCACGTGTATGTCTGGCCCCTTCTGGGGTCACACAGTGAGAAGCTCAGGAGTAAGATGACATGGTTGAAGATTGTCTCTTGGTGCCTGGGCCTGGTGCTCTGGGAGTCTCGTTACGATTGAGACCTGGGCCTTCTTGCTTCTCTTCTCTGCAGCTGGCTCGAGGTGTGAACTCCGGCCAGGGCCTAGGCATTGAGATCATTGGCACTCTGCAGCTGGTGCTGTGTGTTCTGGCCACCACTGACCGGCGGCGCCGAGACTTAGGTGGCTCAGCCCCGCTTGCCATTGGCTTGTCTGTGGCCCTTGGACACCTGCTGGCAGTAAGTAAGGGAATTCCCAGGTTGGGATCATGGGGAGGTCAGGGCCAAGGTAAGAGGTGGTGATTAGGGCTCTGTGGGTGTCTGCAGTACTCAGGATGGAACATCCACGGGGTGGGGGATGGCAGACCCACTCTGGTGGCACGGAAAGGACACCGGGACCTCTGATCATGCCACTTTCTCCACTGGGATTGACTTTCCCCTGGTCTGTTCTTTCTGTCTCCCCATCCTTCCTGTTATTTCTCTTACATTCCTGTTCCTTACACGCTCTCCTTTCAGATTGACTACACTGGCTGCGGTATCAACCCTGCCCGGTCATTTGGCTCTGCTGTGCTCACCCGCAACTTCTCAAACCACTGGGTAAGTCACCGTGGGCAGCCAGGTGCATGGTGGAAGCCAGTACCTTCCACCTTTGAGGGATTGTTTTCCTCTCATAGAGATTCAGGAAAACAGGTAGGACAGAGGGAATCAAGAAAGCAAACCCTGAGATGAAGGGAGGGGTTGAGATCATGAAAAGATTTGTGTCGTCTCTACTTTGGCAGCTCAAGCCTACTGCCTTGCCCCATCATCCCAACAGTGTGGTGGACATCGGGGGTCAGATCTTGACCCTGCCACCTTTGGATTTAGCAACTTCAGGAAGGTTTTGTGTCTTGGTTTCCTAGACTTTGAATGAAATGGGCTTAGGATCCTTGCCTCTCCCATCAGGAGAGGACCCATGTCTGCAAGCAGAGCTATGAGAGAGGACACATCATGTAGGTTTTAGCTTTAATTACTGCTGGTTTGTGTGTTCCTGGCCACCTTTCTATTAGACTAGCCCATCTCTGGGAACCTTCCAAGGCTAGGGGAAGGGAGTAGTAGCCATCTTCAGGAATGGGCTGTTACAGAGATATATGAGCTCTGTACAGTGGCAAGGACATGTCCCCACTACACACCTTGGTCTGGGACCACTCTGAGAGGGCACTGGGATCAGAAAGTAGGGGGCTGGTCTGTGTGCTTCTGACTCAAGACAGAGGGGAGGGGGAGACTGCTAGGGGGAGAGGGAGTGTGGCCAACTGTCCTCTAAACTCTCACGCTCCTTTCCTAGATTTTCTGGGTGGGGCCATTCATTGGGGGTGCCCTGGCAGTGCTCATCTATGACTTCATCCTGGCCCCACGCAGCAGCGACTTCACAGACCGCATGAAGGTGTGGACCAGTGGCCAGGTGGAGGAGTATGACCTGGATGCTGACGACATCAACTCCAGGGTGGAGATGAAGCCCAAATAGAGGAGGCTTGGCCTGGGCATCTATATGGGGGTGGGGCAGGGATGGGCGGAGGGAGGGGAGGGCTGAAATCATATTGTAGACACTCTGACAAGCTGACCAAAGTCACTCCCCATGACCTGCCTGACCCACGTGGTCTAGCCTTGTCTGGGGCAGTAATATCACTGTCTTTCTTTCTGTTTCCTGGTCTCAGAGCTTCCTGGGGACCAAGATTTATCAACTCAGCACCCCACTCCTTTGATATCATGGAGGAGTGAAAGGGAGGGACTCACCGGCTAGTTGTCCCCTCAGAGTGTGCTAAGAAGTCCCCCTCATTCCAAAGCTGCCCAGCAAGTCCCCCACCTTAGGTGCCTGGGATTCTGCCAATGTTGCTTTGTGCCTTTGATTGCAGCCTTCCTTGGGGTAGGCACCTTATCCCCAAAGGCACTTTGAGGGAGAGGAGGTCCCCTAACTTTCCCCTTTGGTCTGACTTACCTCCAGGGCCCTCCCCCTTGAACTCACTCTTGGAATTGTCCCTGTGCTGAGGCTTCGGTGATCACATCTGTAAAGTGGCAAGGAAGGGACAGCTTTGGGGATTCTGTAAGTGTGGCCATGCCACAGGTTCTAGAAGGGACAGTCTCGCAACAGCACTGCTTTGTGTACTTGGCCTGAGCTTTTTTTCCAGCATCCACAACCCACGAGCACACGTGGATGGGCCATGGAGCAGAGAAGCAGTGTGGGATGTAGGATGTGCCTGTTCACACACAGAGCCTTCCTGTAGACGGGTTAGCTGTAGCAGAAGGAAGGTCATTTTGTGGTGGAAGAAGAGCTCACACTCTCTTACCTAGCTTTAGTGGGTCTGCCCATGTAACATGTCACCAACTGGATGTTTATTTCGGTCCTCCAGTCTCCCTTGCAGTATAGATCTGGTGTGTGTGTGTGTGTGTGTGTGTGTGTGTGTGTGTGTGTGTGTGTGTGTGTTAAGAGCACTGGGCTATGTGCAGTGTCATGTCTGAGGAGAGAAGCAGATAGCTATGCAACAGACCCTGGACAGATGCCCGTGCTGGGCACGCAGGGGTTTGGATGCCCCTAGTTCATCATGAGCGAGGAGGTCATTCCACTCTGGCCCTGGCTTATGAGCTCCTGGCTGGATGAGTGAGATCAGAGCTTGGTCAATCTGCAGAGGCTCACTCTGTGACTCCAGACACAGTCTTCTCTCTGCATTGGCCCAATGATACAGTTTCTGCTGCAGCCCGAGGACAGCTCAGAGTGCAGTCAGCTCAGGGGTTGCATTTAGCTCTAGGTTATTTCATTCAATCCCATCAATCCAGAGCGGCTCTACCACTGTGCCCTTAACCACGTTGTGAACCGAGAGCCACATTCTTCAGGTGCTTAGAAGCAGCAGAACAGTCAGGAGGCCATTGACCACTGGCATATCACAGCTGCACACTCTTCTCCATTCCCTAGCAGGCACTGTACCCACTTAACAGATAAGGGCACTGAGGACCCATATGCCCAACTGTATCATATTGGATCAAGCTTAGCAGTCAAGGCCATGTTTGGCCACCCCAAGGTCAATGAAGTGGACTCCTCTCACCTCCAGCTTCTCAGTTTCTGCCTGGGCAATGGCTAAGGGCCAGGGATGAGGGTAGGGGCAAGGGTGGAGGTGGAGGTGGTGAGAGCTGTGCTGGAGGGGGCAGGGCAGGCCCATCCCACCTGGTTCTGGCCATTGTGAACCAGGACCCTGTATCTGTCTGCTCTGTGTATGTTTCTTTGCAATTGAATTTCATCTTATGGTAAGAAAATAAAGGACAATGACTTGTAAGGTCCTCCAGGCCTCCTGTGGTTTTTGCTTTCTTGGTTTTGCATCCCCACAAAGGGACTCCTATCTGTGGGGGAATTATTCTCATTTCTATGCCTCCCAGTGTGACATGCCCATGTGCCGTAAAGAAACCTTGGCCCCAGGAGATGGGTACAGTTATACCACAGACCCTAGGAGGGACAGGGTCTTGTCCTTAATAAGGAGTCTTCTGAAGCTGTGGAAATCTACGAGACAACTATGGGAAGTGAAGGGAACGTTCAGGCCCGTTTAAATGGGGTGATAGGAGCCACTTTGGGTTCTGAACGATGGGAGAGTTAGGGGAAGCTGGGTTAAAGTCATAACCCTCACAACTCCTGTGTTCTCCTCAGGGCAGAGCTGAGGAGCCACAGCTCTGCTTACCCTGGAGGCTCCACCCATACTTATGTCTTGGAACCTCCAGGAGTCCAGTGCTATGCTCAACAGAGATTTAAACCCGAGGTCCTGACACTGACCCCATGTGTGACATTGAAACACTTCAGGGGCAGCTGTGAACTTAGCCACTGGGAACAGGCCATACCTCGGCAAGTCTGCTCCTTCCCGCGGAGGCTTGCTCCAGGAGACACAAACCCTCAAGCTCATGAAACACTCGCCATGTGGCAAGCACGTGTGTCACCAGAGTGTAGCCTGAGAGGGAAGGGGCACGAGGAAGGCTCAGCATGTCATCATGTTTCTGGAGTGATGGCCTCGGAGGTGACAGCAGAGCAGGCATAGTGTAGTGTTTCTAACTGACTGCAGTGTACAAGGACCCTGGAGCTACCTCAGCCCATGCAAACTTCCCTGGCTTCTTCTTGGTGAGGTATGTGCTGTTGGAATGAGAGACTGCTAGGCTGTAGGAACACTGGCGAGGCTAGCCCAAAGCCCCACAGACTCACGTGTGAGGGCGTGTCAAGATCTCTCACAGTCTCTCTTAGCCTGCCTCTTCCTTGTCCCATCCCCTAGGTCTCAAGTCCCCTCAGTCTCTCCTACCATGGTGGACTCCAGTTTCTTAATTCCTGATCAGCTCCTCCCACCTCTGCTCAACCCCACAGTATAGCCTTCCTTGCATGACTTCTGGAATCCTAGCGCACAGAGGCAGACCCTGGAGAAGTAGCTGGAGTTTCTGGAGTACCTATGAAGTATTGTGACCTCGCTGTGACTTGCACTATTAGAAGATAGAGCCATCTACATTTACAGAGGTTGCGAGGGATCCTGAAGGTGAATCCTTGGCTCAAGCCTCACGGCAGGATGGCGCTGGGACTGAGGTTCTGCAGCTCTGCCTGGCTTTAACAATTGGCTGTCTCCATTGTACATTATGTGATGCTGAACGTTTTGTTGTCACGGTTTGTAGAGTTAGCCCTGGGAAGCCAGGCTGAGCTGCAGCCGCATCCATTCCTCTAGGGTAACAGGGAAGCAAAATGGGAAAGGCTTGTCCTGGAACCCCCAGCACTGTGAGAAGTCTGCTCCTTCTAGACAGACACACATGGTCATGGCTTGAGGCACCACCAGACTGAGGCTGCTTCCATTAACCAGTACCTACTCCCGACTGGGAGGGAATAGGGTCAGCCTGTTTGTAGGTCATATGAACAGGGGAGGCCAAAACTGCACCGTGAGGGATAATAATGCACCAAACTAAGCCTTAAATACACAGTCGGTTTGGGTGCAACAGCTTTAGGGCCAGACTGTCTTAGACACTTCCAAGGGATCAGTGCTCCAGGCATCCATCTCCCAGCTTCTTCAGACTTTATTCTGCTCAAGTTCTACCTGGCCCAACACAGATGAGTAGATTTGGGAAGTAATTGGAATGGGATGGGATGGGGTGGTGCTTCTTGAGTAAGCAGGAGTCAGGTATCAGGTCTGTTTTAATCCGATTTTAACACAGGCAGGAATTTTCCTGAAAGCCTCCAGGACTCAACCTTTGTCCCCAGGCTCCTGAACAGTCAGGTGACTTGCACATGAGGTGCCTTGGTGGGGGACACCTGTCACCTGCCTCCAACTGTGACCTCGCTGAGACTAGACTACGGGTCACCCACCCCTATCAAAACTATCCACAGCCTTAGCCCGAGGATGATTCAGACAGCACGGAAGGCTGTGCCTTCTGCACCTGGCCTACAAGGAAGCAGGATATGTTCTAGCAGCCACTGAATCCTAGAATATTTGTCTTTCCATTAAATTCACAAGAGCAAAATGCTGCAACACTGCGATTGCCACTCCCCATCGGAGGCTCCTGATCAGGCCTGGTGCCGATTAGAAGACTTTCCAAGCCCCTTTGCAGCGAGGACCAGCCATAGCCCTGTGTTTAGTGTCCTATCAGTGTGAGGTTTAGGGCTGGGTAAATACTCTGTGTTTCTAAACATGTAGAAATCTGGAATCTTTGCAGATCCTTATCCTCCAATCCCAGCCTGTGTACATGTGTATGTGTTTGAGAAAAAGAGAGAGAGAGAAAGGGAGTGAGTGAGTGAGGGAGAGAGAGAGAGAGAGAGAGAGAGAGAGCAACGTGGTGTGTGTGTGTGTGTGTGTGTGTGTGTGTTGGTGTGTGTGTGTGTTCACGTATGAGGGGTAGGCATGCCACAGCATTCTTGTGGAGGTCAGAAGACAACCTTCAGGTATCAGTACTGGCCTTTCTACCTTGTTTGAGACAGGGGTCTCTTTGTGCCAGGCTCCCTGGCCTCTATACTTCCACATGGATGCTTCCAACTCTGTTCCATCTTGCTGTAGGGGAAAGTTGGGTTTATAGATGTGACTGTATTCTTTCTTTCTCTTTTGTTGCAGTTGTTATTTTGTGTGTGAATTCTGAGGATCATGAACTCGGATCATCACTCTTTGGGTGGCAAAGTGCTTTTACTCGCTACGCCATCTCCTCAGCTACCTCTTTCTCTTGTAATAGCTCGAACTCTTCCCCAGGATCAGGGGGATTCTGCTGTCTGGGTGCTGGGTCTTGGCAGGCACCCTAGCCTAGATGACCTGATGAGGAGATGTGACCTATTATACTGGCCTTGGTCCTGGCACTGTTACCCGTGGGCTCAGAGCAGACTCCAGTGGAAGGTGTGGTGGCTTAAGGTAGCCACTTGTCACTTGACGCTAAGGACCACAATACCTTGGGGAACCTGATAGATGTGTGGAAGATTCTTTTTCTTGGGGTTCCCAGGCTAGTCCCCAGCATCCTTGGAACCTGGCTGGAAAAGCACTGGAGGAACCGGTGCCAGGCCCCCACCCTCAGTGTGGCCAGGCTATGTGTGGGGACATTAGGATTTTTCCATGGCTTTTGTGGAGCATACCTTCGTTGGTCAGAGGCTTCTCGAGGAGGGGACAGTGATTAATGTTTTATGGACGAGCTGCTGGGCATGATGCCTTGTTTTCTTTAGGTTTAGAATACAATGAAGACGATGATTGGAATTTGCTTCCTAGCAAGGGGGCTGGGTGAGGCCATTCTTGGGAGGCCAAGGACCAAAGGTATTGGTGTTTACCATTCTTAGTGCCAAAAGGGAAGGCAGGTGAAGCCTTTGCTGACAGGTCCATCTTCACAAGCCCCATGGGGCCATCAGTCCCCACTTGCACTTTGAGACCAATGTCCGATGGGGCCTGTGATAAAGGGTGTCCAGCAACTTCAAGAAACACTGCATGCAGAGGTTGTTCTGTTGATCTTGTAGCTTACTGACTGGGCACAGAGAGAGGGTACCACTGCCTATCTGCAGCTGTAGGACAACTTGACTGCACTTGGTTGTGTTAGTTTGAGATAAAGTCCCCAGGTTGACCTTGACTAACCATAGCTAACCATAGCTAAGGATGATCTTGAACTTCTGATCCTCCAATCTCTACCTCCTAAGTGCTGGGCCAGCAAATGTATTTTATGCAGTGCTGGGGCTTCCATCATGAATGCTAGGCCAGCACTCTACCAACTCAGCTACATTTCTAGTCTCCATTTTTTAAAATATCATAATTCTTTCATATGGGAGAACAAGTTTAATTCATAGAGTTGTCCATTCAGTAAAGCTTAAGGGTCAAAGTGTACGTGCACATGAACTTGTGCTGGAGAGTAGGCCCAGCAGGTGATTTAGCACGGGCAGGGGCCTGACCTGCACATCACCTTGGAGTCAGCATCCAGGATGTGTTTTTCCTGCATCAGGTGTGTTCACATGCACCTGGAAATGGGCAGGGCTTTCTAGACCCTCCCTTATCTGCTTTTTGCCTCCTGCCTCTCTCTGCAGGATCTCTATTTTTCTCTCTTCTGTCATCCTGCAGACCCCAAGCGCCTTCTCTGCTCTCCTCGCAGATTCCTAGGCCCTGAGATGAAATGACTGTTCGACTGTTCGTGAAGTTCCCAGAATCACTGATGCGCCTGAACTGTGGCGGATGGCCCAGGGCACCGACCACGCGAGACGGACTCCAAGAATTGCCCCCAGTGGCCTCCTGAGCGGGGAGGGGCAGAACATCTGCCTCCAGGAATGTAGGACTCGGCGACACCGGATCAGAAATTCTTGGGGAGGCTGTGGCTTTGCTTCCAGAAGATTCTGAGAGCCCCAGCTCCCATCCCTTGCCATCCTTCTGTATGAGTGGGAAGCCAACCCAGGTCACCCTTGGTGAGATCTTTGGAAGGAAAAAAATATCCTCGAATGTTAGATCTGAAAGCAACTAAGCAGACTTGGGGATTTCAGCCATGGGGGCGGGGGTGTTCTATCCGGTGCTGACCCCGCTGTCTGGCCTCCTCAGGAGGATGCAGGCCAACATTTCACCTAGGGAGCTGTGGTACCCAGTAACCTCCATCTCCATCTTGCCACTGCCTCGCTGGGGTACCCCTGCAGCCCCTTTTTCATCTCAGGTCCCCTGAAATACAGCACCGAGAAGAAGGCTGGAAACAGATCAGCAGCAGAACCCCTTAGTACTCTGGCCAAAGAAATAAGACCCAGTCCAGACAGCTGCCGTTAAGTGAGTGCCTGCCCGTGTCCTACATCCCCTGCAGGGTAGCCAGATGAAAGCAGCATCTTGCCTCCTCAGCCTCTGAGCCCAACACTTTTGGAAGTTGCTGGAGGGTTGTGTTCTAAAGACCTATTTGGAAAGCCCTGCCCTCTTGACCTTCCCACCTCCTCCCCCTGTCTGGATGCTAATCTCTGGTGTCTGATCTCCTGCAGGGCAGGTGCTGGGACACCCTGGAGCAGCTGAGCCCTTATCAGTATGACAGAACAGAAGGTACCTACTGGCACACGTGTCCTAGGATGGACACATCTATAGGTGGGAGCGAGGTGAGAGCTGAGGGTGATATGAGAAACTAAGGTCCGTGAGAGGGGTTCTGGTCTAAGTCAACTAAGTCTCGGTGGCCTAGAACCTTTTCATTGCCCTGAGCTAGCCTTGGCTTTTGCTTCTGGCTGATGCCTGCTGTGGTGGTCTGGCCCTTCCCCTGATTACCTCTCTTTCTCAAAGGCCTTCAGACCTTCTCAACCTCCGCACAGACAGCAGTGGTTGAGCCAATCAATATATCTTCTGTCCTACCTCGACTTCACCCTCCCTGCCCTACCCATCCACCTTTGGCTGATTGAGTCCCCAGGGATATGGGGACAGTCATTGAACAATGGAGAGAAGAAGGGTGTCTGCAGCTCAGACTTTACTGGTTGCCCCCAGAGGGAGGGCAGGAATACTGCTTTCCCAGGCACTAGGGCTCTAAGGACTAGGATATAGTGAAGTAACTGGCGAGCAAGGGCCACGGGAACTGCTGGAAGGGTTTGGGGTTCTCAGTATGTATGCATTTCAGAACAGAGTCTGGGCCTGGATACTGGGGAACTGAGCAGAGGGGCCTCCAATGCTCCTGCAGCGTGTGGCATTGTACAGGAACTTTATGAAACGCATTGCCATGTTTGACGCTGATACATGAGCTAAGAGTGAGGGATTCAGTACTTACGACATCCGAGAAATCCTTAGGTGTCAGGCACAATTCTAGCTGCTGGGTATTAAACTGAAGGGGTAGTGTTTACATTTTATGAAGAACAAATCAGAGAAATTAGGCAACAAGCCCAAGGATGCTAGAAAAGGCAGACTGAGATATGGAGCCAAGCTGGGGCGTTCTGGGGCAGAGTTCTTTCCACATCTGTGCACTGGTTGGGCTGACCGGCTGATGGTGTTCATGTCAAGGCAGCTCACTTCCCGTTCTGAGCCTCCTTTTCCTTAACTGACTTCAGGGCTGTTGGCTAAGCAGCAAATAATTGCTCATGGGCAATGACAGGAATTAAAATTTTACATGAGAACAGCTGTCCACTCTTGAGCATGGTTTAGGCACTGGCATCTTCAGCATCCATGGGAAGAAGGCATGCATGGCTCTCCAATAGGGGAAGTGACATGTCAAAGCATCCCTGAACTCCAGATGCCCTGAGCCCCTCCCAGTTCCCCCTGAACTGGTCTTTGGGTTATCAGGGGAAGCAGCTGAAGCTGTGGACAAACAGGCAGGGCAGGCAGGGACACGGGGACATGTGGTTTATACATAAGGGTGGGCGGGGCAAAGACAAATCAGGTAGGAGGTGGGGAGGGGAGCTGCAGGGAGAGGCAGAGGCCTTAGGTCTCTATCTCACCTTGGATTTACACCCCTTCCCCAAGGAGCAGGCTCCTCCACAGATCAGAACTGACTGTCATCATCCCTCCCCTGTCCCCTTCTCCTCCCTCCCCTGCCCAAGCCCCAGGCCCAGAAGCTCTGAAGGAAGCCCAAGGGGCAAAGTCCTGGCCCAACCCCATGTCCTCCCAGAGGGATTAGGGCTGCTTCCCTCCCCCGAGCCTTCCAGGCTCTCTGAACTACACCAGGACACACTCCAGGTTTGTAAATGGAAGGAAGGGCTCTTCAGCACCAGGAGCGCAGGAAAAGGAGAGAGCTAATGAATGTGGTGTGTGTGTGTGTGTGTGTGTGTGTGTGTGTGTGTGTGTGTGTCCCAGTGTTGACTCTTTCTCTCAAGCTTCACCCCTCTTGCTTGGGACAATGTGACCCTTCTCATTTTTTTTTTTTTTTTTTTTGCCTCTTTCAGCTTTCCCAAGCACTTAAATTATTTATTTCATTATAAAATAAAAATAATATAAAATAAAATATGTAGTTGGGCATTGAGGTATACCCCCTATAACTCTAGCTCTCTGGAAGGGGAGGTAGGAGAATTAGGAATTCCAAGTCAAGCATTGTGAGTTTGCTGCTATCCTGGGCAACATGAGCCAGAATCAGACAGCCATCTGATCTTCAGTGATCATTGTGGCCTCAGTTTCTCCATCTACAGAATGGGTCCCATCTTAAGAGGCCATTGTGGGCTTAGACTCCGGCACCACACTGCTTTGGCTCACCTTCCTTAGTTCCCCCCACCTGCAGCTGCAGTTCTCTTCCACCTATACGTTAAAGGCTGGATGAACCCCAAGTGGGGTCGAGGCACCATTTCCCCAGGCAACTATTTTCCCCAAGTACGGGGGGCGACAATGTAGAGTGTAGAACGAAGAGAACCAGAGCCCAAGGAGCAAATGGGAAGGACTTGGCCTGGAGGTGCCCATCTTTGTGGATCCCACCATGGCTCTAATCAGAGTGCCTGGCCCTGGGGCACCGGCCTGGGCCTGAGTCCTGTGTGACTCAGGGCTGTGTGGCCCTGGATAGGTCTGCTCTCCTCTCTGGTTCTCAGCGTCTCTGCCCAGAAATCGAACAAGGGAAAGGTTGCCAATCCTGCCAATCCTGCCGCAGCTGAGGGCACTGTGCTTTTCCTGCCGTGCCCACGAGTCAGGGCCAGCTGGAATTCATCCTGTAGCCCTTCTTGTTCTTTCTCCGCTGGGGCTTGGGGTTCCTTCTCTCAGGATGCTCCCACAGTGCCCTGGGCATACGACTCCCTGTGTTCTTTAAGCTACTATGCAATGACTGCTTTACCACCGCTGAGAGAACCTCCCTTTCTCCTGCAAACTCGAGTCGACTATCCACACAGGGCACATGCAAGGGACAGCTGGGACTGTCCAAGCCACAGGAGTCCGTGCTCCAAGGAGGAGGGCAAAGTCTGTGGAGAAGTTGGAAGTTTATAAAAGACTGAGTTACCCATGTACGCATCAAAGCACTCTCCCGCTAGAGGAAAACAAAGTGACACTTGTTCCCACATTGCCTGGCTTGGCTGGAGGCCAGCGCTCCTCCTCACACTTGCCTCTCACAGCTACCTTGCCCTTCACCTCCACCCTCTTAGCAGTTGCCCTGACCAGATACTGGCAGAAAAGGACGTGGGCATCCAGGACACGAAACAGGGTCTGGGCACAGTGGCATTGAGTGGGCAGGGTCAAGGACGGATAAAGATATAGCGTGGTCCTTCCACCCCCCTCTGAAGAAACTGGAATGCTCTTCCTCCGGGACCTCCTTGATTCACACAGGTGACTGGGCATTCAACATCCAGTACATGAACCCTAGAAACTCATACCATAGAAGATCCAGTCTAGCCTTTACCTTGACCCCAATTTGGACCCTTAATTCTAAGACAGAAGACACCCTAAACTCTGGACAGACATATCTCTGAGAGCGACCCATGAAGGCTGGGTCATCACAGGAATCAGGAGAGAGCGGTCAGCAGCTGCGTAACTATGGTTGAGAAAGGGCTGAGATGAGGAATCTGCCTTTGGGCTATCTGCTCCCAGGTGCCAGGGCGCTTTTTCTAGACCAGTGGTCCTCGACATTCCAAATGCTGCAAGCCTTTAATACAGTTCCTTATGTCATGGTGACCCCCGACTACACATTTCTTTTGTTGCTACTTCGTAACTGTAATTTTTCTAGTTATAAATTTGAATGTAACTACCTAATAAGCAATCCTTGTGACCCACAGGTTGAGAACTGCTGTTCTAGACTGTTTCTTTCCTCTGCAAGAAGGGCAACGTGAGAGCAAAGCTAGGAATTATGGTTGTTCTGATCTTACCCGGAGTACAGCCTGTGAGTTGCATCAAAGAGCCATTTGAGCCAAGTATCCAGAAGCAGATGACCCCCCCCCCCGAGGTTGTCCATGTCTAAGTCTCCACCCTAGCCTGGGTAAGTGGGACCCTTGACAATTGATTGGGAAGCTCTCTGGAGTCCTTAGCTAGAAAGAGATGTCGTTGCTCAGGCTCACCACTAGGGGTGGTGGATGCAGGCGGGAACAAAAAGTCTCAGCTCAGCTTTGCAGACACCAGGCTGCTGCTCTCTGTGCCAGGGAGAAGGAAACTGCCCACTATCAAGAAATCCACCTGCTTATGGGATGGGTAGAAAGACTTCACCCTGATATCTCCAGTACCCACCCAGTGTGGTAGAAAAGCCCTACCATTCGCTACTGCCACAATTTAAACGTAATTGTATATGTAATGTCCAGATAATTTTTTTTTTTTAAAAACGAGAATATTGGAGTAAAAGATAATGCTTGTTTTGGCGGTTTACCCACGTTACAGCACTCCCTGCTCTGTCCCTGGGAACATATGGAGACCCACACAAACACTTTTATATATAAACACTGGGTTTAAAAAAAAACAAAAAAACAAAAACGACTTCTGTACTTTCTGTTTTTCTCTTAAAACCTATGCATTTTAATAATATTTATTGAGTGGATTTTACCCAGTGTGCATAACCATGGTCATGGTCCCTGGAGCATCCCTAGTATCCCAAAATATTCCCTCCCTGGCTCTTCACTCTCCACTCATGTCCCTCCCCTGTGTGCCCTGGCTACCTCTCAGCTTCTCTGCTGCCTGACCTCAGTTCTTGTAGGCTGGCACGTGGGAGGAATTATACCGAGTCTGACTCCTTTCACTCGCACAGCGCCCTTGACATTCACCTCTGTGCTGTGTAAGAGCTATGTCCCCTCACCCCACCCACTATTTTTTAATCCTCAAGTAATGTTCCGTGGCACGCATATACCACATGGACGTCCACCAGCGGTAGGCATCTGGAGTCTTCCAGGTTTGAGCGACAGTGGATAAAGATATTTGAATACAGGTCTCTGCATGATCCTGTTTTTGTTTCTCTTCTCCTGGAAGGAGGATGATTGGCTCCTATAAGTGCATTTGTCTTTATACTAAACTGCTATTATGTTTCCTAGATATGCTCTGTTTCGCATTCCAGATCTGTAGGTGCTCACACCTTCGCCAATGAGTGTACTGGCGTGCACGTGTGCCTTTATGCGCAGTTAGCCTCTATAGTTTGGTGTGGAGTGGCGTGTCATGGCGAAGTTCATATTTCTCTAATGGCCAGTGATGCTGCATATCTTAAAGTGTTCTTACTTGCTGTTCATACCTTCTTGAGCTGTTAGGAATCTTCTAAAGTCTGTTTGCTTCCGTATCATTAAGTGGTAGGTGGCTTTTATGACATGTATACTTTAGGAGTGGTTCCTCCCAGTAGCTTGTCTTTTTGTTTTAGGTGGGAGGAGAGGACGTCAGGCTTAGAACCACTGCAGATGTCACACTGAGTTCTGCTCATGGTAAATCTCACTGCACAGCCTCAGTGCAGTGATGGAAAAAAAAAAGGAAGACTCGGCATTAGCACTGCATTGCACATAACTGCACATTTTCTCAAGACCAAGATTCAGTTAAGTCTCCCTGGTCTGCTATAACCTGTGTAGGTCCAGCATTTTGTCAGCATCTGTCACATGCTTTGTGTAAGATTGGGCTTGGAGAATATGACACACGTTCTCATTACATCACACCGAGGTGCACCCAGCTTCTCCCTGAAGGTGAGATGGTAGAATGTTTCAGACTGACGTTTTTCTCTACTGCTACGTTGCCATTTTTCCACTTCCCATCTAATGCACATCTGGGAGAGATACTTGGAGACCAGACAAACATCCCCTTCTTTCTAAACTTTTGCAGCTGGCTTGCTGGCAGTCGTTGCTCCTGTGTTGTTGTAAAGGGAATGTTCTGTGTCCCTTCTATCAGCTCCCTTTACTGACTGGAATCCTCCTGCCTGGAAGAGCTATCCCATCTCTGTCATCTACTTACAGCACTGAGCAGGTATTTGCTCTTCTCTTTAGATCATAACTCCACAGCCCGCTCTTTATTTGAGGGCTTACCTGCCCAGGCCTTGCTCTGGGAGCTCAGCCAGGCCTGATGCTGGTCCTGTATGCTGGGTTTTCTCCCCAGTTATATCTCTTCCTCCGCTGAACACTTTGTCTGTTCCTGACACCAGGAAAGGTTCCTCCAGGCCTAGCCCTCTTTATTTATGATGTCGTCTCCACGTCACTAGGACCTATGTCCTAAATTGTAGGCAGTATATGTATTTAAATAGTAGTCTGGTGCTTGTCGCTGTGGAGATATTGGTGCTTCTGTGACCTCAAAGGCCAGAAGTGGGACATTTGTGGACATACATATATATATACACATAGGTTTATGGATTAACAAATTTGTATATTGATAATCTATCGACCTGTTAATTAGTCATCTGTCATATCATCTATTTAAAAAGAAGCTTGATTTTATACTGTGATTCTGGTTCAGCACAAACTGTTGGTTCTTCTTGAGCTTCCTAGCTTCCTAACGATAATATTTGTCCCACCATAGAGTGCTCATTGTTTGGCTTACATCCAGAGGTTAATATATGTGCAATTCTTTTATTGTCTTTAGCCTCACAGCATCAGACGAAAATACTTAGCCCATATCCTCTCTTTCTGTCCACTTCAGGCCATACATTTGTGATCCAGCCAAGTTAATTTGTCACAGACTACTCTCATCTTGGGGCCTTTAACATTCCAGTTGGATTTTATAATTTAAACAGTTAAGATGGGGCCTGTAAGATGCACAGAATAACACATCTAACGCTACATTACAACACAGGAATCTTTTTGTGTCCATCCCCTTCCCCAACCTTAGGTAATTGATAACTTGTTGCCTGTACCACCATTTTTTCTTCCCCCAGAGTGTCACATGCATGGAATGGTACAGCATATAGCCTGTGGAATTTGGATTCCTACTTTTTAAATCTGAGAGAGTAGATTTAAATTAGTCTATATTCTCATGTACATCAAATGTTCCTTTTCCTTGGTGAATAATTTTCTTATGAACAAGCATTTATCCACTAAAGTCCATCTAGGCCATACCCAAGCTATTGAAATGAACATATAGTCTCTACAAGCATTTGCATAGAGGTGAACTTACATGTTCAACCAACCTGGGCATATATACCTTGGAGTAGGATTGATGGTAAGTGTATGCTTAACTTTAAAAGAAACCATCACGTGGCTATCAGGAATCCTGTATTCATTTGGACAGACATTGTGAACAAGAGGGGCAGCTTCCTCAGGGCTGGAATGTGCAAATTCCAGAGTGTCAGAGGCTTGGAGTCAGGGTTGTTAAACCTGGGGCTTGTCACCCTGGACCTCAAGACCTAGATCTTGTAGCTCAGTTGTCAAGTACATAGACAAATTCTGGGCCCTCGAGGCTAGTGGCCCTGTTGGGGTCAAGAAGACATCTGAGCTTCAGTCATTGGAGTGCTTGGTTCTTAGCCCTCCCCAGCTCTCTAGAATACTCAAGACTTGTTCTCACTGTCTTGGCTTTTCACAGCCTCTTGCCTTCTGATCTCTCAGCAGATTGCTCTTTCTTACTGACTTAGTGTTAGTGCCCTCCTTTATGTTCTGAACAGTCTCTGCCCATGTTACCCTCTGGAGCTCCTTGGTGGCCTCCTGGATCCTAAGTGGGCTGCAGACACATCAGCTATATGCCCAGAGTCTTCAAGTCATGGCAGTCCTCTGCATCCACCTCTGGGACTGGAAGTCAAGGATGCTTCTACTCACCGTGTTACCAGCTAAGCTTCCTCTATTTGGGACAAAGATTAAAAGTAGACCATCAAAAACCATCCAGGAGGTTGACACACCAGAGAGAAGCTTGCAAGACACAATGAAAACCAGGCAGCTAATCTGCTAGAAGAGGGGCATCCACAGCCTGTGACAGTGTCAGTTTCACCAATCACAACCCTCCCATAAGCACCCCACAGATTTTCTGCTGAATCACTAAGGGGTGACCTTTTCCTGCTGCAGGATGGCCAGAGCCATCTCTCCCCCATGAAATTAACCACCCATGTGACGCCTCCCTGACCTGTACAGGGTATCTGGAGAGGTCGTGACTGTAGCAAGCCTCCTGACTCCCTGAACAGACATTGTGATTGCACTGTTCCTGCAACCTGCCCAGGTCTCCCTGCATACCTGGTGTGTTCGGGTCAGATCAGCTACCAGGTGACAGTCTGGCTGACTGTTTGAGGAAGAGCTGATTGGTTGACATCTCTCATCTCAAGGCAATCAGCTCAAAGGGAAGATTTGACACCTGTCAGTCAAAGGGTCATAAACAGATCCATCTCCCAGTAGCTTAGCTTATCTGAAAGAAAAGTAGGAACACAGAGAGTTTACAGTAAGGACTATGACATGGTGATCTTAACAGCACTTAGCAGTACTTGACCTCTGGCCGACTCTCTTTAAGGAGATATAGATCCCTCGGATCTGTTTTAACTATAGAGCAGTGGTTCTTAGCCTCTGAGTCCTGACCCCCCACGGGCCTCACATATCAGATATCCTCCACATCAGATATTTACATTGCAATTCATAAAAGTAGCAAAATTACAGTTATGAAGTAGCCACAAAGTAATGTAATGTTTGGGGGTCACCACATCATGAGGGGCTGTATTAAAGGGTCACAGTGTTAGGACGTTTGAGAAGTACTGCCATAGAGTGTTTTCACAATCTGTGGTGCTGTTTTACACTCTTAGCCAAGGTTTCAGAGGGTTCTAGTTACTGTGTATCTTTATCAGTTTTAAAATTTCAGCCATTCTAGTAAGTGATAATAGGTATATCGCTTATATTTTGTTGCTTATAGTTTTAATTTTCTTAATGACCTATGTGGAGAATATTCTCAGATGCTTTTGCTGTCGATGTGTCTTCACTGGAGAAGGATCTAGTCCATTTTTTGGCTCATTCAAAATTTTTCTTTGTTTTTCTTTTAATGGATTCAAATGCTTTTTTTTATATTATCGCTACAATTCTGATATAAGATCTGACATCTGATCTATAAGTACTTTAAAAATAATAAACTAAATAATCATCACCATCATCAAGTGGTTTGTCTTCTTATTCTCTTTGCAAGCAGATGTTTTTGTCTGTTGGATAATAACGCGCTTAGTTTCCCCTCATGTTGGTTATACTGTGATTAGCCTCTACTAAGGACAAACTCCAGGGCATGTGAATCACCCAGAGCTTTAATACAGATTATTTATTAGTTTTGTGTTTAAACTTAGGTCTATGATGGTCTTAATTGAACATCTATTTTATTAGATATTAGAATGGCTACTCCAGCTTGCTTCTTTGGTCTGTTTGCTTGGAAAATCTTTTTCCAGCCCTATACTCTGAGATAATGTCTATCTTTGTTCCTGAGTCATGTTTCTTGTATGCAGTAGAATGAAGGACCCTGTTTTCACATCCATTCTGTTAGTCTGTGTTGTTTTACTGGGGAATTGAGTCCATTGATGTTGAGAGGTATTAATGGCCAATGATTGCTAACTCTGGTTAGTTTGATGTTGGTGTTGGTGGTGGTGTTATTGTTGGTGTTGGTGGTGTGTGTGTGTGCATGTGTGTGTGTGTGTGTGTGTGTGTGTTTCCCTTTTCTTTTCCTAGTGTGAATCTTTTTTCTGTTCCCCCCCACTTGGGTGTACTTAAGCTCCTTGTGTTGGAGATTTCCTTCTAGTAACCTCAGTAGGGCTGGATTAGTGGAAAGGCATTGTTTTAATTTGGTTTTGTCATGGACTATCTTGTTTTCTTCATCTATGGTGATTGAAAGTTTTGCTGGGAATAGTAGACTAGGGTGACATCTGTGGTCTCTTAGAGTCTACAAGACATCTGCCCAGTCTGATGTAATTCTGATTGGACTGCCTTTATATGCTACTTGGCCTTTTTCCCTTACAGCTTTTAATATTCTCTTTTTGTTCTGTACATTTAGTGTTTTGATTATTAAGTGGTGGAAGGATTTTCTTTTCTGTTTAAATCTATTTGGTGTTCTGCAAGATTCTTATATATTTATAGGCATGTTTTTCTTTAGGTTAGGGTAAATTTCTTCTAAGATTTTGTTGAAAATATTTTCTGGGCCTTGGAGCTGGAAATTTTTACTTCTGTACATATTATTCTTAGGTTTGATTTTTTCATAGTATCCCACATCTCTTGGATGTTTTGTGTTAGAAACTTTTTAGATTTAAGATTTTCTTTGACAGATGTTATCAATTTCTTCTAATGTATCTTCTGTGCCTGAGATTCTCTCTTCCATCTCTTGTGTTCTGTTGGTGATGCTTGCCTCTGCAGTTTTTGTTCATTTGCCTAGCTTTTCCATCTCTAGGATTTCCTCAGATTGCTTCTATTTCCATTTTCAGGTCTTAAACAGTTTATTCATATCCTTCACTTGTTTGATTGAATATTCCTGTATTTCTTTAAGGAATTTATTCATTTCATCTTTAAAGGCCTCTATCATTGTTATAAAATTGGATTTAAGATCATTTTCTTGTGCTTCAGCTGTGTTAGGATATCCAGGGCTTGCTGTAGTAAGACAGCTGTGTTCTGGTGATGCCATATTGCCCAGGCTCTTGATGATGTTCTTATGCTAGCTTTTAGCCATCTAGTTGTCCCTAGTGTTGTCAGGCCAGGTAGTGCCTGATGGTACCAGGCCTCTGGGAACGTAGCCAGGGCAGTGGGCTAGTAGTCCCTGATGGTAGAAGGCCTCTGGGAGTGCAGATAGAGCTGGTTGTCCTTGTCGCCAGCAGGGCGGGGAAGTAGAACGTCCATCTATGATGCTCTTTAGGTTAGGTTTATAAATGCTGTAAGGTATACATTGATGTTTACTTTTTTCTTTCATGTATGGATATTTAGTTTTTCCAGTGGCATTTGTTAAAGAGATGATTCTCACTGAATTGCCTCTGCACCTACATTTGTGTGGTTCTATTTTGTTTTATTTCATTCATCTATGGGGCTATCTTTTTACCAAAACCACACCACCATGTTTACTGTGGGTTTGCGGTAAGTTAGTGGGCAACAGGATCTGAGTATGTGATATTGCCCATGGTCTCATATCTTGACTGCTTCTCACCAGTTTGTGGCATTATTTTGAGGGATATGAAGTTTTTAGGATATGGAGCCTGGACAGCAGGAGGAGGTTTTTGAAGACTATACATTCTTCTGGTGCTATCCTACATTCTTTCTTTCATGTCCTGCAAGATGCCACATGTCTGTCACCACAGAGCCATCCTGCTATGTTTTCTTCACTGCAGTGGGATGTAATTCTCATGAAAACACAAGCCTTCACTTCCCTGAGATGTTTCTGTCAGCTATGTTGTCATGGCGATTGAACAAGTGACCACCACAGTGGGGTCCTTTAACTTCCCTCCCTTAGCAGAATTGTGTTACCTATTTCATTTCTATTGATTGTCTGTAAAATTACTAGAATTAGCTTATTTTTGTCTGAAAAAGCAACCACCTGATGCTATTCTGATTCCACACATCAAATCAGAGGGAACTGGTATTTTGTCTCTTAATTTTATTACTATTTTCAAATTGCATACATTTATAGAATATATTTTGGTAATATCCATCCTGTTTCCCTCCCAGCTTCATGTCCTTTTTTTAAAAAAAAAAGCTATTTTAAAAAAAAGATTTATTTATGTATGTGAATAGACCATCACTCTTATTAGACACACCAGAAAAGAGCATAGGATCCCATTACAGATGGTTGTAAGCCACCATGTGGTTGCTGGGAATTGAACTCAGGACCTCTGGAAAAGCAGCCAGTACTCTTAACTGCTGAGCCATCTCTCCAGCCCCTTCATGTCCTCTTCTAATTCAATCTTATTTTGTTATGTTATTTTAAGAAACGTCTGAGTCCAATTAGTATATCTGTATGCACATGGGTATAGGGCTATCCACTGGGTCATAAGCAACCTATTCCTGGGTCATAAGCAACGCTAAGCAGAGTGACTGTTCCTCCCTCTGTAGCCATCAACTGCCAATAGATCCTCTGATAGGAGCAGGGCCTTGGGGACCTGCTACCATTCATGCTGAAATTTTCATTGGCTTGCTACAATGCAAGCAACCACAGCTGCTGTGAGTTAATGAATACAAAATCCATATCAAGACCAGAAGTCAGTACTTCACAGCTCTCCTCCCCATCTATCAGCTCTTACATTCTTTCTGCTCCCTCTTCAATGATGTTCCCTGAGCCTTAGAGGAAAGCTGATACAGATGGACCTATCCACAGCTGGTCACTCAGAATTATCTATACTCAGAATTTCAAGTAGCTATGAATCAGTGTATTAATTTCTACCCACTGCAAAAGGAGCTTCTCTGACAGAAGTTAAGCAGCACAATGTATGTGCATAAGTATTAATATTTAGAAAGCAATTTGATAATGTGACCACTTAGCAAAACAACAACAGTAGGAATCTCCCCGTCATGGGCATCTGACCTGGTTTAGAGTACTACACAGGACATCCTTACTGTGGAGCAGGCTTCGTAGTCAATCAGAAAGTGTGCACTATTGCACCAGTGGCTACATTTTGTTAGCAGATCAGTGTTGGGTAAGATCATTGATGTCCCCAGAGGCTGCACAGCACCATATGTCACTCTATAAGCTCGTCAGCAGGGAGAAGGGGTCTTGATCAGTTCCAGGCTACGTTCTCTTTGTCCTGCCTTCAAAGTGAGTGGCGTCTTCAGTAATAGGGTGTTATTATCTCTTTGTGATGGGAAACCAAGAGCAATGGCAGTACCAAGTGTTGTTTTGGCTGCTTCTGCTCCCTGACCAATAACTCATAAGGAGGCACCCCATACCTAACACTGAGATGTTCAGTTAATAACCCTTAGTTCTGAGATCAGCATTGTCCATCCATGAAGATACTTCTGTCCAAAGTCCTTTAAAAAATATGTATTGTCTTAAAAATTACATTGTCAATAATAAAGTTTAAAATAAATAAATTAAAATATACTATATAGATTTTAAGTTAGTATATAAACTACTGGATTTCCATAAGGTTTCTTCATATATCCTAGCTATGGCTAGACACCAACTTTCCCCCCCCCCCCGTCTCCAACGTCCTCATCCCTACTTGGATCTTTAACCTGAAGTACATTCCTGCCCCCTTTTCATGCCACCTATGTTCTAGTGTCTCTCCTCTAGCTGAAACTTTTCTTGAGTTGGAAGATCATAAGTTTCCCATATAGCTTTTTCATGTACACTTCATTCTGCTTAAACTTCTTGCAAGCATCTCATTTTCCTATGTATCCCACTCTAGACTGAAACCTTCCTGCACCCAGTATCTCTACACATCTTTCTTTTTTCCCTTACTAGTGATTAACTATTGGATGTCTGCAGCCAGTGTTTCATTTCCTAGTGTCCTAGTTTCCACATGCACTCCAGGTTCTGTTCAAGGCAAAATTATAGAAGATATGATTCACTATGCGAGGAAACATGCCACATTTGTTTTTCTTTGCCTGAGTGACTTAGTATTATTTTCTAGCTCCATTCATTTACCTGTGTCTTCAGTATTTATCTATTGTTTTGATAAGACACCATTACCAAGTCAACTTATAGAAGAGTTTATTGGGGGCTTACAGCTTCAGAGGGTTAGATAGTCCTTAACTATTGTGGCAGCAGGCAAGCATGAGGCTAGAGCAGTAGCTGAGAGCGTACATCCTGATCTGCAGGTAGGATGTAGAATGAGCTAACTGGGAATGGCATGGGATTTTGAAACCTCAAAGCTCATGCCCAGTGACACACCTCCTCCAACAAGGCCACTCTTTTTAATCCTCCTCAAGATGTTCCACCAATTGGGAACCAAGAACTCAAATATATGAGCCCATAGGACCATTATTATAAAAATCATGACATTTTACAAAGTTCATAATTTCATTTTTCTTTACAACTGAGGAACATCCTTTTGTATGTATGTTGTACCCTTATCTATTCATGAATTGATAGACATCGTGAGGCTATTGTGAATCAAGATAGAGTGAACATGGGTATGTTCTGTCTCTGTAGTAAGACATAAAGTCCACCAGGTATATGATATGCCAATAGTGATATGGCTAGGTCATATGGTAATTCTATATCTAGTTTTTAGAGAAACTTCCAGATTGATTTCCAGCAATGGTCTATATGGTTTTTTTCTTTCCATGTCCAGCATTTGTTGTCATTCATATTTCTGACCCTGGACCCCTATGATAATATTTAATCCACCAGATACTTCTAGGAGCTTTTCTGTAGGTGCCTTGGATTTTCTACAAATTATGATGCCTACTGAAAGAATCCAGAACAAAACAAAACACAAGAATTGCTTTATGTTTCCTGACCTTCCTTTTGATACTGAGCAGGAGTAGGGAATGATGCTCCATTCTTGGATCCTTATCTTAAGGGAAAGCATTAACAGTTTGTCATTTATCACAGTAGCAGCAGGGCTTAAACGTTATTTATTTACGCATTCATTCATTGAGAGAATTGCACACACGAGTACTGTATTCACATCACTTCTCTTCCCGCATGGCCCCACCCTAAGATTAATAGCTACAAATCAATGGCTGCTAAGAAAAGAATTCATTTTCTTTAGGGAAGAGAACCCTGAAAGATGATCCAATCCTAAGCAGCCTTAATCACATACACATATGAGTAACACTAAAATTTAACAGGTTCTATTACAAATTTATATGTATACAGGTAATAATAATTAAAGACTAGATGGCTATGGCTTTGAGAAGGAGGGGGGGCACACAGGAGGCGTCTGAGAGAGAAGTCCACCACAGCGGGGGATGACATAGGAAAACTGCATTTCTGGAGGTCTCTATACAGCTTGCTGGCAGCCCATCTCCTGGAATGTCCTGCTGCCCTCATTGTTACTGCCTTGGAAAGGATGAGTTGTTAAATTCCCTGGTAGGTGGGCAGATAGGGAAAGGGGCCATGGCTGGGTAACAAAGTAGTAAACTTGGTTGGCTTCTGCCTCACCTTCCTGACCTAAGACAACGCTTGCAGCTTAAAGCAAAGGCCGTGAGGGGTTTTCCTCCTGCTTGTAGGTTCCCTGCTGGTGGAGTAGCTCAGCAAATTCAAGGCTGGATCAGGACATATTTTTTTGCAATAGATTTGGGTCAATCAGCTATACTGTATTTCTTCAAATGCCTAACCTAGGGGAGGAGAGCATTTCACACACATTTTTCAAGGAGGCACTGGGCTTTGACTCCAGAGTGGCTCCTCTGCTTTGTGGAGGATCTTTCCTCTGTCTGCCTGCTGTGCGTGCCTCCTCGCTCCTAATAAAAGCCCCCTTTCAACAGCTGATTCTGTCCCTGTTTGCCGTGTTTGCAATTTCCCCAGACATAATCTGGCAAGCTTGAGAGTTTTCCTGCCTTTTAATTATTTACCCAGTAGAGAAAACAAACCTGATCAAGACCCTTAGATAGAAAGATTTTCTGGGGAAGGGTCTTGTGGGTCTGGTAAGTTTCAGGCTCTTCCTGATTCTTAGAGTCTGTTAGGTTTCTGAGTCGTGGCTTGTGTGTACCACTCTACTGGAGACCGTTCCCCCTCATATTTCCTCAGGATATGCAGCCTTTGTCTCAAGGAGGAATGGGAATATTACATATATTATTGAGTTTTTCTGTTTCCACACCATTCAGACTTATCTCATGCACCCCCATGTTCCACAGCTTCTCCAGCTAGTCTGTGAGACGCTCTTTGATTTCTTGTTTGAGTCCTTTTTAGTGTAAGAGGATCAGATGCCGAATGGGTCCTGATTATCAGTTTCCTGCAGTGGGCTGGTACTGAGGCACCTGCGTGCTAAATCATGGGAGTTCTCTTCATCTACATTAAAGACTGAGCCTGCGGCTTATCTTCTATCGCTTCTATCACATCCTTTTCTTTTTACCAGTTCTTAGCTTTTGGATCCCAGAAAGGGCTCTTCAACACAGATCTAACTTACACTTCAGCTGTCTTCCATCCTTTAAGCAGTAAGAAACAGAAAGACAACAGCTCCATCTCATCCTCCATGCTTTCTGTGCTCCCTGCCAAGTCAGAAGCTAAGGTGCTACTGTCTTAAGTCACTGTTCTATTGCTTGAAGAGACACCATGACCATGACAACTCTTAGAAGAGAAAACATTTAATTGGGGGCCTGCTTACAGTTCCAGAGGCTTAGTACATTATCATCATTGGTGGAAGACAGGGAAGGCAGATGCTAAAGAAATGGTGGAGAGCTCCATCTGGATCCACAGGCAGAGAGCACAAGACTGAGCCTAGCATGGGCTTTTGAAACTTCAAAGCCCATTCTCAGTGACACACTACCTCCAACAAGACCACACCTTCTAATCCTTCTCAAATAGTGCCACTCACTAATGACTAAGCAGTCAAGTATATGAGCCTATGGGGCCCATTCTTATTCAAACCACCACAGTCTAGATCGCATATTTTTCCTATTGTAACTCTTCCTTTATGTGGGTAACTTCTTTTTGGGTTGACAGATAAGACTTAGATGAGTGTCTTTTTGTTCAAAACAAAGGCCATGAAGCTGACGGCACAGCCGGTTTCTCTTATAAGTCTCATATATGAATTGTGTCTCATATGTGAAACTTGTAGAACATATACAATGTAATCTAGCCCATCAGCCATTTACGAGGCTATACCTTATTTGTATAATAAGGAATATATGCTAAGTGGGGTAGCATGCCTTCTTGAATGGGGTGCACCATTCAAGAAGGCATGCTACCCCACTTAGAGGAACATGATCACCGTGGAATTCCCTCAAGGATCCTCCACTCTCAGATATCTTGGCCTTGTTAGCATGTCTTATCACGTTCACCTCAGGAGCATGCAATTACCATTATAGTAAAGACATACCACGAGGAAAGGAGCCCATATTGAGATCGCTTCCTTAGACACTCTGTCAGCGTTAGTTACATGTCTCAGCCCCTTTACTTCCAACTCATCTTTGGTCATGGTTTGGTCACTGGCTGTATTGTGTGACTTTCCTTGGAGAGATATGAATTCTCTCTGAGACTCTGCAGCTTCCAGTCCCCTCCCTCACCAGCACCACCGCCTGAGTTCTTCCTCTTTGAATTGTGTCCTGAAAACTACATCTGTGTGCAAAGGGCTTGGTGTGTTTATGATTTTAGTGTATGATTTTGTTATTGTTGTTTTGTTGTTGTTGTTGTTGTTTCATTTGACACTGGCCTGGGTATGTACATATGTCTATGTAACTCAGGCTTGCCTGAACTTTCTACACAGCCCAGGTACTCTTCAAATTGTAATCCCACCCGTGCCTTTCAAGTGCTGGGTATGTACAGCTACATTTTGCCTGGTTTATTCCCTAACATCTGAAAAAGCGAAGCTTTGTTCCTATTTCTGGATCTCTTGTTATTAAGGTAGAAGGGCAAACCAGTCTCTGATATTCTGTGTTGACTGGAAGCAGTTTCTCAAAACACATGACATTTTTTATGTATTTCCATGTTGAAACAAATACATTTAACACACACACACACACACACACACACATTTATATAGTATAGGTAAGTACACTGTAGCTGTCTTCAGACACACCAGAAGAGGGCATCAGATCCCGTTACAGATGGCTGTGAGCTGGTTGCTGGGATTTGAACTCAGGACCTCTGGTAGAGCATTCAGTGCTCTTAACCGCTAAGCCATCTCTCCAGCCCCCTAACTTATATTTCTTATTCATCTATTGATCGACTGATTTTGATTTTGTATGTGTGTGCATTCATACGCTGTGGACCATGTGAGGAGGTTAGAGGACAATCTTTGGAAGTTGGATTTTCCCTTCTACCATATGGGTCTCCGGGCTCAAACCCACCAGGCTTGGTGACACGAGTCTGTACCAGCTGAGTCATCTCACCACCCCACAGTTCATACTTTCACTCATTTTATAGATAGATTACATGTTAACCTCTTATTAGAACAAAACTATGAAGAAGTAGAACTTCTCGTTCTTAAGACACGTTCTTTATAGATGCAGTAGGTTGTACCAAATTATTTCTAAAAGCTGCTCGGTAACATTTTCATCCATGTACCACATAAGGACACCTGTTTCCTCACATCATCCCAATGGCATATTATTGAACACAAACCTTTTGAGCTGGGGGTTGGATAGATGGGTGGTGAAGAGCTTATGTGTACTCTTCTTATGGAAGACCTGGGCTTGGCTCCCAGCACCCACATTGGGAGAATAATAAACACCTAAAACTCTATCTCCGGGGGACCCAAAACCTGCATGGGCACTGGAACTATTCTTCCTCCAGTAAATACACAAATTAAAAATAAAATAAAGCTTGAAAATAAGATGAAAACAATGTAAAGAAGCGGGTAGCTTGGTATTTCTTTATTTTTTCGAGTACTATTGATGCTAAGCATTTGCTGTGTATGCTTCCCTTTTCTCCATTACCTGTATGTGCACATCCTTGGCTCACTTTCCTATGCATTTCTCTTTACTGCTGGCGTGCACATCCTCGGCTCACTTTCCTGTGCATTTCTCTTTACTGCTGGTGTGCACATCCTCGGCTCACTTTCCTATGCATTTCTCTTTATTGCTGGNATCCTCGGCTCACTTTCCTATGCATTTCTCTTTATTGCTGGTGTGCACATCCTCGGCTCACTTTCCTGTGCATTTCTCTTTACTGCTGGTGTGCATATCCTCGGCTCACTTTCCTATGCATTTCTCTTTACTGCTGGTGTGCATATCCTCGGCTCACTTTCCTATGCATTTCTCTTTACTGCTGGTGTGCACATCCTTGGCTCACTTTCCTATGCATTTCTCTTTACTGCTGGTGTGCACATCCTCGGCTCACTTTCCTGTGCATTTCTCTTTACTACTGGCGTGCACATCCTCGGCTCTCTTTCCTGTGCATTTCTCTTTACTGCTGGTGTGCACATCCTCGGCTCACTTTCCTGTGCATTTCTCTTTACTGCTGGTGTGCACATCCTCGGCTCACTTTCCTGTGCATTTCTCTTTACTGCTGGCGTGTACACATTGAGAAAGCTGAGGGGAGCAACACAATAACTAGTCCATCTCTGAATCAACTTCTATTTCCAAATTTCTGCCCTGTCTGAATTTCGACCCTGACTTCCCTCAGTGATGGGCTGTTACTTTGGAGTGTATGCCAAGTAAACTTGTTCGTCCCTAAGTTGCATTGGTGATGGTGTTTCATCATACAATAGTAACCCTCATCGGAACAGGCCACTTTACAGGTGCAGGAGTAGAAGCTCATCAAGCAAGCGTTGGAGGCATCTCACACCGTGGTTGATGTAGGATGTCCTAAGGAAATGCATGGGGAAGCAGAAACAGGTTGGCTACTTCAGTTTTGTCTTGCTGACCTTTCAGACTGGGTGGATCTTTGCATGGTTGTGGGAGCTCCCTTCTGCATACCAGCCGTACCTGGCTGCCTCCCATCCTTGGCCTCTGCCTTCAGTAGTAAAATACACTGCCAGACATTGTTAAATGTCCCCAAGGGGAGCCAAATTTTGTTAAGTGCCACTCACTTAAATAACATGAACTGCTATGAATTCTAGGTATCGATTATTAATACCACTAAGGCTGGTTGGGGAGATGCTAATTGTCAACCACGATCAATCATGCACTCCTTTGGGTGTGGTAGCCTCTGTCCTTTTTTAGTTACATCTTCTCTGTAGTCATTGATTACTTCTTGCATGAGTCTCCTCAGCCTGCCAGAGAGGAGCCCTGTGTGCTGTGTGCCACCCACGCCGGGCCTCATGTGCAGAAAATATTTTCAGCGTTTTGTTGACAACCGTTAAGGGTGGAAAAATAAAGCCTCGCTGATGTCAAATGATTCCCAGATGCAGATGTGGTGGTGGGAGGCTTTCCACATTCATGACACAGGTTCACTAGGCACACATCTGGCACCCCAAGCACAGAGCCCGACAGCCTTATAACTGGCTATGGCTGTTCAGTCATCAAGACCCCTCAGCTCCCATGTCATTCAGGGTTGTCAAAGGTGACATTCACTTTTAAGTTCCAAATGCCAAGGAAGATCTAGCCTTGTTTAGGACATTGTCACTAGCCTGGCCAATTGAGAGCTTGTATTTTAAAATAGAAATAATGAAAGTGAATCTCTTCACTTCGATAATAGAACATGGATGCCCTGCCCCTCTTGAGTGTCCCAGCTCCTGGGATCCCTCTGAGAGTCCTCCAACTAGCCTCAGCCTCCCCTCTGGACAGGGGGTTTATCAGAAACTCTGCCTAGCCCCATGTGAAGTTGGGGGCCTTGATGCTGCAGTTGTCACCTTGCCCTCTAAGTGTCCCTGTCAGGTAAACAGTGTAGCATACTCTTGGGCAGCATAAACTGTGTTTAGTGACCGACTGACTGACTGTTTTGTGGTGCCAGGGATTTGAACCCAGAACCACACACATGTTGACCCAGTGCGTTACCACTGAGCCACACCCCCAGCCCTTCAAAGTTATTTTTCATAAGGCTCATTCAAACCTTCCAGGCTCCCCTGTCACTTGCCCCTCTTCTCTTTGGTCCCCTCAGCCTACCCTCCATCCCTGTGAAAGACAGAGCATCAACAAATCTGGGCTCCTTAAAACCTTGGGGCATCCCTGGGCACCTTATTTTCTGAGGTCCCGTCATTCCCGTGCAGGTATAGGAGGCCTCTCCGAGTAAGGCTATTGGGGAACTTGGCTCTGAAAACAAAGGGAAAAAGCATCCTAAGTGGAGGCTTCCTGTGGCTGTCGCCTCTCTGTGCTCTGTCTGTGTTCTCTGGGTTCTTGCTGTCAGGATAGCTATACTCAGACATCAAGGTGGTGTAGCAGAGCTCAGCCACCCCCTGCTGAGGACACAGAGTCCCATTTAGGGTCGGCGGTAACACAATGTCCCACCATCCCGTTCAATATTCAGCTGGGTGTCCCTTCTGTTGGCCCCGCCTACACAAGCAGCTCCTGGGAAGGTGAGGCAGCAGAGATGCAGCCAGGTGGCATCACCAGAGACAGCCTGGGAGGGAAGGGCCACGGCTCACTGAGGCTGACTGCAGACACCACTGCCATGGGTGACCTGATGCGGGCTACCTGTGTTCTCTGCTTGCTGAGCCTGTGGGGAGTTGTAAGTAGCCAGCTCAGACCTCTGTTCTCTTGGGTGGTGGCGGTCTGTGGTGGGGGAACTCCTGAGTCTGGTGGCTCCCTCCCTCCTTCCCTGACTAATCTTAGGACCATGTGGGGCTCGAAGATGTCGAAAATACCAGCTCTTCCAGCTGTGATATTTGGGGACTCTTCCTTTCATAGAGCCCGGCTTGGAGAAGCTTCAGAAACCAGCTACTGCTCCCTGGCCTGTGTATAGGGGTATGGGGAGGCCAAGAAAGGAGACTTCCCTGAATGGGCTGCAACTTTCCAGGAGACTTTCTGGGTTGCTGTCAGTAACATCAAGGGCCAAGAGGGGAGGAGTCACAAGACACTAGGTGGGGAGCATACGGGAATGGAGGCTACCTTCTTCTACTGTCTTGCCAGTAGAAGTGACCACCCATCCCAGCACCTCACTGTCCTTCAATCAAGAGGCTGGCATCTTCAGACCATGAAGTGAACTCTGTGACACTTGAGCTTTCATTTGCCTCTGTGTAAGAAAAGAGAAACATGGGCTAGATGTGGTGGGCCAGCCTCAGTGGGTACTAGAGGGTTATCATGAGTTTGATGTTAGTCTGAGCTACGTAGAGAATTAGAAGCCAGCAGACCTAGGGCTACCGTGCCTTAGGGAGGGGATAAGGATAAGTGATCTGACCTGTCCAGGGCTGGCATGAGAGTGTCACACAGGTAAGTCCTATGAGTTCCCTATATGGCATAAAAGACTCACATCCTCCTCTGTGTACACAGCACCTTGAAAGCTCCATTTCAGGGAGGGAACCCTACACCAGAGGAGCCATTCAGTAGCTGGGGTAGATAGGGAAAGTCCTGAGTGTGTGTGCGTGTGTGTGTGCGTGCATGCGTGCGTGCGTGCGTGCGTGCGTGCGTGTGTGTGTGTGTGTGTATGTGTGTGTGTATGTGTGTGTGTGTGAGAGAGAGAGAGAGACAGAGACAGAGACAGAGAGACAGAGAGACAGAGAGACAGAGAGAGACAGAGACAGAGACAGAGAGAGACAGAGACAGAGAGAGACAGAGACGGAGAGATGGATATGAATCTTGCAAGGAAGGGAATTCAGTTAAATCTTGAGAGATGTTAGGAGTTCTAGCTCTTTAAAGAAAAGATCAAACACCAAGTCTTAGCCATACATCAGACATACATCTGCCTAGCCTGGAGCACTTGGGCTCCACACAGCCCATGAATCACCCATCAGAAACACAGAGAGGTGCAGAAAATCTTCAAGACCATTTCTAGTGGTCCCCAGGCTGTGGGGGGGGATCCAATTTACAATCTTTGTGATCGTCAAGCATGCATGAAGGCAGCTTCCTTTCTTCCCACCTAATGATCCACCCAGTTGCCCTGATGCAGGGCCCTCATCATCTACCAAACCTCCATGCACCCTCATACGTCCACCTCCCCTGATCTCATTGTGTGTATGTCTGAACAGTCATCCACTCCACCAGCCATGCAGTCAGTCCTGTCCCCCTCCACTCCAGGACCCTCCTTCCTGTTCATTGTTCCGTTACCTCAGTCAGAGGCTCCTGTCTTCTGACTCTCCCATCCCCTCATATTCTCTCCCATTCACTAGTCTACACATCTGCTCATGTGACTTGTCTGAGACATGTCAGATGTTAAACCCAGGTGGTCTTTCTGGAGTCTCCTGCCCTGGCCTGAGGCAGGACTGCACAGTAAGCACCATAGCTTCTTTCACCCTTTCCCATCACGTCCTCTCTGATTTGGTCCCTGTGCCGTCTTGTGATGACTCTGGACCCGCTCAGATAATCGAGGACTTCTTCCTGCCTGGAGATCCTTGACCATATCTGCTAAGTCCCTTGTGTCAGAAGACACATTTGCTGCTTTAGAGATTGGGACATGGACATCTTTGGAGACCATTGTCTGCCAGGGATGTTTATGCAGAAGCACTTTCAGGGCCCAGAAGTGTATAGAGTAAGGGGTGGTGGGGAAAGAGGAAAGGCCTCGTCACAGCGATGGGAGCTCTGGATGGCTTTCTCTAATGTGTCTTAGAATTCACTGCCAAGAGGAGGAAAACTGCATCTGTCCCTCCCCTCTTCCCCACTCTCTCTGCCCCTCCTTCTTTCCCTTCCCTCCCTCTCTTCTTCCCCCTCTTTCTTCTGCTCTCCCTCCTTCCTCTTTTCTCCATTCCTCCTCCCTCCTTTCTGAACATCCCCCCTCTAGGCCCCACTCCTCCTTCCTTATGCCCCACTGCTTATCAAACATGCCTTGATACCTGTGGGGCAGACGGGCCTTTCTCAGAATTAGGGCACAAAAATGTACCAGGCTTGGTCACTACAGCTAGAGAGCACGAGGCCTCCAGTGGGCTTGGCTCATTTTGTCACGATTTCCCATAGACACTGGGTCACCTCCACCTAGAATGTGATTTCATCACTCAGCTGAGAGACGATGAGCTTGCGTGTCTTCAGGTGGCAGAGGGGACCAACAACACCTCCCTGGGTATGAAGGGGTGGGGATGTCCCTGATCCTGACATCTCCTCCAGCATTGCCATTCAGCATCACCTCCCTCATAGGTCACCCGTGTCTCTTCCTGCTCCACCTAGGATGCCCTGGGACCTGGGATGGGCTGCTGTGCTGGCCCCCGACAGGCTCTGGCCAGTGGGTCTCTCTCCCCTGCCCTGAATTCTTCTCTCACTTCAGCTCAGACACAGGTGAGTGGCCTAGCTACGGCAGGGCCGTGCAGCGCGTGGTTCCTTCTGGTTTGCACATCGCTGGTTTGGTGATGGACTATCCTGGATTTCAATCTTCTAGTGTTACCCTGAAAAATTTAGTCATCGTGAACAACGACTGATAGCACCAACCTGCCAGTGCAGGACTAATAATAACACTGTAGAAAGGGCGGTGGTACCACACTGAGGAAGGTGGGGAGCTCCTCCTCCTCCACTTCACCTGCTGGCCTTCCTGTCTCTTATGGGGAAGGGGGTGTCACACTCCCTGCCCTTAGGGTGCAGAGGTGCCCTTAGGGTCCATCATTACACTCAACAGAGCTTTCCTGGAGAAGAGAGGCAGACTACACCAGTCCAGAACCCAAGCCATGGGAGAAGAGGACTCTTCTCTTCTTGTGGTTAAGAACTTGTGTACACCTCACAGAGCCTTCCCACCATCTTCTGGGAAAGGGAGGAATTCTATAAGCAGAGACTCTTGTTTGCCTCCAGGGGCTGTGAAGAGGGACTGCACCATCACTGGCTGGTCTGATCCTTTCCCACCATACCCCGTGGCCTGCCCTGTGCCCTTGGAACTGTTAACCGAGGAGGTAAGCCCTTAGGTTACTATCTCAATCGATGGTTGTCATCCCCACTGTAACCATCACGTGGGCATAGTAATTACAGGGGCTGTCCAGCAGATGGCAGGAGAGTGCCTCCTGAAGCTGGTCCATTTACTTAAGGGTGACACCCGGGTGACTTTGCTTTGAGGGAGAAGGGAAGCAGAGACAGACTGAAAGCTGAAAGAAAGCCGTAGTCATCCAGCCTTTTCTCTTCTCAGTTTCTGGTGCAGGATGGGGGTGGGGAGGAGCTTTAGTTATTTCAGAGGGAATGAAGATTGCTGCTGTGTTAGACAGGGAGTGCTTGCTTTCTCTGGTCCTCTGGGCTGTGGTATGGGCAAGCAGGTAAAACTCAAGGGTGTAGTCATTACAGAGACCCCTCGCTCTGGGCTGCATACTCTACACTGTGCACAGCTCAAGGCCCATCCACACTCACAATCCCATTTCTCCCTGCCCTCAGCCCTAAGAGCAAAGGCCCTGGTGTACTCACCTTTCAGATGAAGAAACGGGTCAGAGAAGCACAGGGATGGCTTGGGATGAACAGCAGGCCGGAGTTGCAGTACCTGGTCATACTACACCCCTAGCTCCAACTGATTCAAATACTTGGGTCACAAAGAGCCTTTCTCCGCCTGCCTGCGGCTGTCGCTGGTGTCCAGGAGGTTACCTTTAGATGGGGTGACCGTGTTCTCAAGCTGGTAGCTAGCTGGTGTCAATAAACAGGCCCAAATTCCTCTTGTGCTTTCGCCACTCTCCAGAGCCAGGTAGCTCCTGCTGGCTCCTCCCCCTCCCACTGCATCTGGGAGTCTGGCACCTCTGTCTGAGGGGCAGTGCCTACACAAGGCTTTCTGTGGTATCAGTGCCTGGGGAGCTGGTGGCGTTGCAGACCCCTGCTTGATTGCCAAACCTTTCTTCTGCTTCTATCGCCCCCCCCTCCCCAGAAATCTTACTTCTCCACGGTGAAGATCATCTATACCACAGGCCACAGCATCTCCATGGTAGCCCTCTGCGTGGCTATTGCCATCCTGGTTGCCCTCAGGTTTGCCATCCTTGTCATTTGCTCAAGAACCAACACTGGTTCCCTACTATCTGGGGACCAAGTCTGGTTCTTTGCCTGCATAGCCAAGAGGGGCTCAGATCCAGACGAGGGGACCTTTGCTGACTTCTTGCCTCCCCCCACCTCTCCCACGGGTGGGCCCTATCTTCACACAGCAGGCCTCTGTTCTCTGGCCACACCTTTCCTTATGTGGATCTCCTCCTGTTTGCTCCCAATGTCTTCTTTTCCTTGGTGGTGCGTTTCCCCTGCCAACCCTGGAAGCTCAGCTCTCATCCAGTTCTAAGAATCCTCCTTGACCCCTGCATGACCCTCTTTGGATGGTTGCAACTTTCTGACCATTGTAGTACTTTTTGGTACCATTTTTTCTTGTCAGTATCAGGGATTGAACCCAGGGTCCCCAGTACGGCCTCCACCACCAAGCCCACCCTCAGCTCTTACTGCTGGGTGTAATGGCTTTCCAGCCTTCAAAGATTGAGTTCCCCCATGGGACTATGCCTCAGAGGGTAGTTCTCTGAGCCTAAGGGAGCCTTAGGCTCTTGCTGGACTGTGGTTGCCTCTGCACCCACAGTTACAAAACTGTCTGAAAGTGGGGATATAAGAAACCCCTGCTCCTTACCTGTACTTAGGCCAGGAAAAATGCTGGCCAGCTGACCTTCAGGGTCAAACTGACACATTCTTCTCACTTTCTACCCCGTTCATTGGGTCTCATTTGATTTGATGTGGCTTTGGCCACTCTGCCTTGCTTCACTTCTGTGCAGCTTCCCAGCCATGCGAGCCTTGGTCTAAGCCCTGGGAAGGTCTTCTGCAGTCAGGCCTCTATGTTCCTCTCTCCTACCCCTTCCAGGAGGCTCCATTGCCCCAGGAACTACATCCACACACAGCTGTTTGCCACCTTCATCCTCAAGGCCAGTGCCCTGTTCCTGAAGGATGCTGCCATCTTCCAGGGGGACAGCACGGACCACTGCAGCATGTCCACTGTAAAGACTGTGGCTGGAGGGAGTTGGGGCAGGGGGAAGAGGGCAGAGGACAGGCCTGAGTGTGCCTGACCTGTTGCTACACAGGCTGAGGTTGTATTCATGGCCAGTGACCAGGGAAGGAAGCCTCAAGCTCTCCCCACATATTCATAGATCACAGTGTCCATATGAGCAGCTCCCTTTGCTAGGGGCACCCCACACCATCATTCCTCTTTCATCGATGTTCCCATTTCAACTTGGTCACAGCAGCTCCGGTGCCAGCCAGCCATGTCATTGCCTTTAATGCTTATACAAGGACATGGGTGGGGCTTGGTCCTTCCTTCCAGAAGCACCTAGGGGACAGGAAGCACCCAGACCTGGGGACTGCTGGGTAGGAAAAGCAGAGAATTAAGAGAATGAAAGGGCTTCAGGGAGGAGGTGGCCTTGGAGCTGCATGGGACCAAGAGCAGTGAGATGGGGAGGAAGCTTCTAATGAGAGGAGAGTCTGGGACTGAGCCATCATTCCGGAAGTTGCAAAAGTGGAAGGGTGGGAAAAGGAGAGGAGAGGAAGATTGAAAACTGAAGGGGTCAGAGTTCAAGGTCTTTGAAAGTGTTCTGGAAATGAATAGACAAGTGAGTGCTGAGACCAAGTGGGCTGATTAAATTAATGAATTAATCACTGACTGCCCTCACTTAGGCCGGGCAGCACACCAAGTACTTTACATGTATTATCTCTTTTGATCTTAAAATGCCTTGAAGGCCTCACTTTAATCCCATTTTGTTAACAAGGGGCAGCTGGCCAGGTCACCCAGCCACACGGTTGGGGAATAAATAGAGCTTGGGCAACTGGGCTCAGAGGTGGTACCGTAGCCCACAGAGGCAGGTGAGGGAGGAGTGAGCCAGGTGGCTGCATGCATGATGAACACATCCTATATCCACTGATCAACGCTGTGCATGGATAAGCAGTCCGTGATTATCACTTTAAAGGAGAACTTCAGCTTAGGAAGGGTGCATGATGACAGAGGAAATAGAATGGTGTGTGTGTGTGTGTGTGTGTGTGTGTGTGTGTGTGTGTGGAGAGAGAGAGAGAGAGAGAGAGAGAGAGAGAGAGAGAGAGAGAGAGAGAGCGCTGTGAGAGGTCCTGGAGTTCTTCCTTTCATAGACAGAACACTTAGGCTGAGACGCTTTGCATAGCTGACAGAGGACACAATGAACCTAACCTGTGTGTCTGTGCTCTGACCATCACAATTATATTGTCAAATTCCTCCTATGGCATCCCAAGGAGTGGGGTGGTCCAGCCCAAGGTGGAGGGGACCTGAGGGTTTGGTGTCTCAGTGGGGTGATAGAGATCCAATGGGGCTGAAGTGCGGGGTCCGAGCTCTGAAGCATCAGGTCCCTGCTCTCAGGTCCAGTGCAAGGTCTCTGTGACCATCTCACATTTGGCCACCATGACCAACTTCAGCTGGCTGTTGGCAGAAGCTGTCTACCTGAGCTGCCTGTTGGCCTCCACATCCCCCAGGTCCAAACCAGCTTTTTGGTGGCTGGTTCTTGCCGGCTGGGGTGAGCATCAAGGGCTCATTGATCACCATGGGGGGGGGGTGGAGGTTGGGAAGGTCCTGGGAGCTCATAAAGAGGCCTTTCTCATTGTGAGTGACTCTGAGGCTCAGGGAGGGGGAAGGGGCAGGCGCATTCCTCTGCTGAACATCGGGAAGTAGACCAGATCCCCTCAAGCCATTACCTGGCCCCACCATTATAGTCTGCATGTGGCTAACAGTTTGCTGGGAGTAGAGGCTACACTCAAGGCAAAGGGTGCAAGGCTCTCACTCACGCCCCTGTTATTTCACCCACAGGGCTCCCCGTGCTATGCACTGGTACGTGGGTGGGCTGCAAACTGGCTTTTGAGGACACTGAGTGAGTAGAGCGACTTAGAGGGTAGCAGGTGGGCAGGCTGCTAGCAGCATGCGGGGTGGGATAGGGTGGGGGGAGGCAGGAGCTCAGGCAGGAGAGGCTGTCAGATCTATGAATCTCAAGAGAGCAGCTCCGAGCAGGTTTTCCATGGACAAGAAATATCCTGACAAGGATGAGAAAGGCCAACCAGCCTTCACTGGGTCTCTCCTTTGGAGAGGTTGGGACGGAAGATCGGGCCAGAGGGAGGCAGAGTGGGGCTGAAGACTTGAGCACTAGACAGAGAGAGGCCCCAGGAGCTATAGCAGGTGTGTTGAGGAGGTGCATTATCAGGGTAGAAAGGGGGCACCTTCAAGACTTGGCTCTCTTCTTTCCAGGTGCTGGGACTTAGACGACAGCTCCCCCTGCTGGTGGATCATCAAAGGGCCCATAGTCCTCTCTGTTGGGGTCAGTCTCTGAGGCCACTGTTCCTTGCTTTGCTAACCTAGCCTCCAGGTTTCTTTACGTGGCCCTGCAGGGGTGGCGACATGATTACCCCAAGGGAAACCAGTGCCTAGTTTCTCTGGCACTAGTTGAATACATCAGCACCTAGACCTGTTTTCTAGCTTCCATGTGTCTGGCTCGCAGAACATCTCTTGCCAGGGTGCTAAGTGATAGTGGATGGCACCTACCGGTGAGTGTTCAGCTGCTCCTACTCCCGATGTGGCATGGCTCCTGTGTGATCTCTCCCCAGCAGAGAAACTGCACAGTGACAGACAGCTGCTTTGTACCTGAGAGACCCCAAGAGGTGGCAGGAGGCAGGTGGCCAGACCTGGCTCTCTCATCTTTTTTGCAAGGGCTGGGGGCAGGGGCGGTTCTCAGTCTTCTCTGCCCTGGACCTCACAGGTTTGGGATTCCTAGTCATCAAAGGGGATGGAGCCAATTCTAAACCAGCCACCTAGTGCTGCCTCTGACCTTTGCACCCACTTTCCTGTGCCTCATTTCCAGGTGAACTTTGGGCTGTTTCTCAATATAATTTGTATCCTGCTAAGGAAGCTGGAACCTGCACAAGGCGGCCTACACACACGGGCTCAGTACTGGTACCATTCATGTGTGTGTGCATGCACGTGTGGATGTGTCGTGTGTGTGTGTGTGTGTGTGTGTGTGTGGTATATATCTGGAGAACCATCATGGAAGGCACTTGGAGGGAATGACATTTGTTTTTGTCTCGTCTGGCAGCTATTTATTACCCTGGTCCTGTCCTCTTCCCCACGTCCCTAGAGAGAGAACAGATCTGGGCCCTGCCTCCCATGAGATTACAGTACAGGGAAGTGTCACACAAAGCTGCCAGTTGCCATGGCAAATGGCTGACACGGGCTGTATCTATTTCTATGGGGCCCGGAGAAGGAGATTATGTCTAAATGAGAGAAAAGGGCAATTAGAGAAGGGTTCCTGGAAGAATTAGACTTTGAAAGATGTACACAGACTCTGGAGTGGCCAGGATAACTGCAGGGCCACAGCAGTGTGATGGCTCTTAATGTAAAGAAGCCCAGAGGTTTGTGTGGAGGACAGAGTCTCCAGGATGGATGATGATGGACAGCCTCAGAGTCTAGAATTTGTCTTCCCCAAGGCGGCTTTCCAAGTCAACACTTCTCCTTATACCGCTGTTTGGAATTCATTACATCATCTTTAACTTCCTGCCCGACAGTGCTGGCCTTGACATCCGTGTACCCCTGGAGCTGGGGTTGGGGTCCTTTCAGGTGAGAGCCCCTTACAGACACGCCTTCTTTCCAAGGACTATGGCAGCAGGCCTTGACTAACTTCTTGGTAGTGTGAGGCCTATTCATCCATCTGTTTAACCAGCTATCCATCTTTACCCTTTATCTCTCTACTCATCCAACTACTGACACGTTCATCTCCACATTCCCCAGACAGTCATTCATTCGCCTATGTATCCGTCCATCTACTTATTTGTCCATCCTCCACTCATTGTCCATTAAACAATTCAGCTACCCTCTCTTCCTTCAACTATCCCTCCCTCCCTATCCATCCATCTACTCATCCATCCATCATTTACTATCTATCCATCAATTCTTTTCTTCATGCATTATTGCTATCAATCAATCCACCCACCTACCTATTCATCTTTCCATCCCCCTTGCACCTATTTATCTTTCTCCTTCCTTCTATCTTCTCCACTCATTCATGCAGCATTCTAATTACCTTTATCTACACATCCACCCATCTATCCATCTGTCCATCCATTCATCCACCCATCCATTCATCCACCCATCTATCTGTCCATCCATACATTCATCTCTCCTTCCTTCAGTATACTTGCCTATCTATTCAATCTTCTTTCCATTCATCTGTCCATCCATCCATCTATCCATCCATCCATCCATCCATCCATCCACCCATCCATCCATCCATTCTTTTTATTCTACTTGCCCATCCATGCATTCTTCTTTTCACTCATCTGCTCATCTATACTTCCACCCCTATGTTAACCTACCTATCCATCTGTCATTCTTTCTTTTTATCTATCTATCTATCTATCTATCTATCTATCTATCTATCTATCTATCTATCTATCTATCTATCCATCCTATCTATCTATCTATCTATCTATCTATCTATCTATCTATCTATCTATCTATCTATCTTTGATCCATCCATCCACCAATATATTCCTTCTATTCCTCCTTCCTTTGGTCCACTTGCTCATATAATCATCCTTCTTTCATTCATCTCCTCACTCATTCATTGTTCCAGCCATATATCTATCCACCTTTCTGTCTATCCTTCCTTTCTTTCTTCTACCTACCCATCTGTCCATCCATCCTTCCATTCATTTACTCATCTTATCTTCTCAATTCCTACCGAGTACCTATTATATATCAGGTAATGTGCTCACTAATGCAGATACAAAAATGAAGATGCACAGTGATGTGAAGGCTATCTATACAGCTCTGGTAGGCATGCCATGATTACTACATGACTTGGTATGTCTGGTGCAGTGACTGATGAGCGAGGGAGAGGACAAGAGAGAGACTGCCACATTCCAAAGTCAGACCAAAGTGTTCTGATGGAGTCCTTTCTTCATTTTGACCCCACAGGGCTTCATTGTTGCTGTCCTCTACTGCTTTCTCAATCAAGAGGTATGTGTACTCCCAAAAGCTCACCTTTAGTCAACAAGTAGACTTTCTCCTCAGCTCCTTTTCCTTTGCCCTGGTCCTGTAAATTCCAGCATGATTCTCCACTCTTGTGGTCCTTTGTGTGAGTAGGTTCTGTTTAACCTGAATACTTTTGAACACATTCCTTCTATGAGCTGGGCTATGTTCTACAACAAGCTCATGAGATGGAGGTCTTTCAAGGGTCAAGGGAGGATAGAGGACAGAGTAGATTGGTTGGGGGACAGAGAGAGTGAAATAACAGGGACAGAAAGTCACAGGTCCATATAGAAGGAACTGGGGGAAAGAGTCAGATGCAGAGACAGAAAGAGCCAGAGCAGAGCAGGAAACAGAGAAACCCTGGAAGAAAGGGACTCAGACTAGTTCACCAGAAGTGGAGGCAGGAGTGAAGCAAGCAGACACAATAGAGGCCATGACACATGTGGGATTATGGAAGGCTGACAGCTGAGAAGAGACAGTCACCCAGGAGACCCTGTGGCTTTTCTTATCAAAGTCCTGCTATGCAGAGATGGAGAGAATTTAGCTGAGTCCAGATATCCAGAACTCTGGCAGCATGCACAGGTAGGGTCACAGCTTTTCCTGATGGCCCTGTGTCTGCCATGGGCTCCGTGATTAGCTCTGTGGTAACCAATTCTGTGATTAAGGAGTTCCTCCCTCCCTCCCTCCCTCCCTCCTTTTTCTCTTGTTCCTTCTTTCTTTCTTCCCATCTGTTCATCCATTCTTGCCTTACCTGAAACCTCTGTCCCCAACTGACTCTCAGTGTACCGAACCTATTGTTTGAGTCTTGCTCGGCCGAATCTATGATATGAACACAAGGCCATAGTATCTGAGTATAGCAGTCCCAAAATTCCTGGGAGCCTTGGAAGAGAGTGGGGTGAAGAGGACCCTCACTGAGATGAGTTGAGTCTGGGAAAGGGGGTTCATACAGGAAGTAAGTTGTGGGGGGATCTGTTTTAGGAAGTAAAGTTGAACACAAGGTGGTCATATACTTTCGGTGACAGAAAACTCACTTTCTTTCAAGTATACTTTCTATTTTGGGGGCAGTTATGGGAAGAAATTTGTTCTAAATAGCAGTCAGTTTCTCCTTTACCTTTCATACGGCTCCAGGTTAGCTATCAGACAGAATGTCTTTCAGTCCTTCGGTCCCCCAGCCAGACAAAGATACAGACGGTCCCACTCTACCTTCCCGGCTTTCTCCCATCAGTCGTATTCACTGGTCTCTCAGACTAAGGCAAGGGTGGGTCAAAGTCGCTCAGAGAGGGTCACCTGGTCATAGGCCAAGAGGCACAAAGGGCATCCATGTGTTTGCCTGGTCTCAGGCAAAGGCCGCAAACAGTCCAAGGAAGGACGGAGTAGTAGTGCCTGTACCTGACAGGGAGGGCGACCAGGCTTTCCTCGCCTGCCCTGTTTTTCCCACACCACCTTTCCCCTGAACCTTCAGTCTCCTGGGGTTGAGCTGAGGAGTGGCAGTGGGATCTTCCTAACATCCTCTCCCTTGTCTGTGGAGGTGAGGACGGAGATTTCACGCAAATGGTATGGCCACGACCCTGAACTTCTGCCAGCCCGGCGGACCTGCACTGAGTGGACCACACCTCCCCGATCGAGAGTGAAGGTGCTGACCTCTGAGTGCTAGGCCAGCCATCATCACAAGGGCCGAGCCCCAAACCCTGCACTCAAACTGTCATGGCACCACAGGCAACGCGGTCCTCCCTCCCGTTCTCGTTCCCATTCTCTGCATCTGCTTTCTCCAGGTCCCCGTTTATCAACCTCCGACTTTCTCAGTTCCTGCATCTGTCCCCATCTATTCTTCCTTCCCATCTAGGGCTATTGCCCAAAGCCCAGAGAAACCAATAAATGTGTACACGAGTGATCCACAGTTGAGTCAATGTGGCTCCGAAGGGGAGCTCTTGTCAGCAGCCATTATTTGCACTTCCGGTGCATTCCTCATCCTTTGGCTCCAGCTGCCTCATTGCCATTTGTCTCTATATGAATTCTCATGTTTTATTTATTTTTTAAAAGCACTCTCTTTTGTCCCAACCCCCTCCTCCTCCCCTCCTCCCACAGGCAGAGATGTGAATTGTTTTTCTGTCTTGTAAGCACGGAGTGTGCCACATGTCTGGATTTGGCTGTAAATAAATGCTATCTGTTATGTGTCTCATCCTTCCACTAATGTTTTCCCCAAGCACTGTGCTTTTAAGGGCTCCGCTTCACTGCTGAGTGTACATCTGGTCTCCTGTTTTGACTACACTGGGTCACCTGACACCATTGCCCTTGGGTTACCCAGCCCCTTCCCTCTAGGTAAGCACCCATCTGTCTGTCCTTCCAAGGACTATAAGACAAGCCTCTCTCTGGGATTCACACCAGATAGGGAGCCCCGGGGTATCACACATCACTTTGGGATGATTCAGTTGTGCCACATTGCAGGCTTGAGGATTAGCAGCCTAGCTGCCCTTGCATTGGCAGAGCTTGCAGCCCCACTAGCTTCTGGCATTCTCCTTCCACTTAATGCTTACAAGCTAAATGAGTGTAAAGCGGCAGCCTTTTCCCTGATGTCAAACAAGTGTGAACAGTTCCTCCCATGCCTGTTAGCCTTCTGAGCTTGTTCTGGAAGTCGCTGGTATCTTTGTCTGAGGTGTGGGGGAATCCTTAGCTCCATTTATCTCTCCTTAGCTCCATTTATCTCTCCTTTGTTCCTCTATTTGTGTCCTGGCTTCGTTACTTTTTTTTTAATCACCACGGGGGGGGGGGTGCGGGGAAGATGAGAGAAAGAAAATTTATTTTAGCTCACAGTTTGAGAGGGTACATCTCACCATGGTGGGCAAGGCATGGCTGGGGAAACAGTTCACATCTGGGGCAGCAGGGCTGTTGAGTTACCTCATGAAAGCACTCCTAAGCATGGGTCAGGAGAACCAGAAACAAACCCAGAAAAACACTTGTGTATGAGTGTTCCTAACCTCTGTCCTCTGACTGGTAAATTGCAGTATAGGCAGTTAGAGGATGGAATGCTAATTCTGTCAGAAAAAGCTCCTACATACACAGACCGCCAGGACACTGCTCCGCGAATGAAGCAGGTTCTGATACTTCCGTTTGCACAAGATGTCCAGCATTGTTAAAGCAGATGTAAGGCTGTTGTGGCTGAGGGAGAGGCATGGAGGTGACTGCTAATAGCCGAGAGTTCTAAAGTGACTGGTTCTGGAACTGGATCGCGATGATTATGAATATACAGAAAACCACAGAATAGTAAGTACACCGTAGAAGGATGATTTTTCTGTCTGTGCGTTATATCTCAATAAAACAGTCACCTAGTGTCTTAGTCAGGGTTTCTATTCCTGCACAAATATCATGACCAAGAAGCAAGTTGGGGAGGAAAGGGCTTATTCAGCTTACACTTCCACGTTGCTGTTGATCACCAAAGGATTCAGGACTGGAACTCAAGCAGGTCAGGAAGCAGGAGCTGATGCAGAGGCCATGGAGGGATGTTCTTTACTGGCTTGCTTCCCCTGGCTTGCTCAGCCTGCTCTCTTATAGAACCAAGACTACCAGCCCAGAGATGGCACCACCCACAAGGGGACCTCCCCCTTGATAACTAATTGAGAAAATACCTTACAGCTGGATCTCATGGAGGCATTTCCTCAACTAAAGCTCCTTTCTCTGTGATAACTCCAGCTGTGTCAAGTTGACACAAAACTAGCCAGTACACCTAGGAATGAGTAAGTGGGTTGGTGAGAGGCTCAGCAGGCCAAGGTCCATACTTTAGAAGTCTGGGGAGCCACGTTTTATCCCTGACATCTATGGAGAAGGTGGAAGGAGAGAACCAATCCACATATTCTCGGCTCGTCTAACACACGTGGCACCATGGCACCTGTGTTCCTCCCCCGAGCTCTTAAAAATAACGATTAGTGAATGCTGCTGCAGGACATCTGGAGAATCTTTATTTTCTGCCATGAAGTTTGCAAAGTCTCTATTGATGTCCTTTATTTAGCTGAAGGTTATTATGAACTCGGCGAAGCCTTCTTCCTCCTCTTCCTCATCCCCTCCTTTTCCTTCTCTTCTACCTTCTTCATCCTCTCTCTACTCTTTTCTCTTCCTTTTAAAGAAAATAGCTGTGGTGACAGACTCACTTGCATGAAATTCTTTGTGAACATTAAAAGGTGGTATGTGTGTGTGTGTGTGTGTGTGTGTGTGTGTGTGAGATCCCAGAGTCAATTCTCCTAGACTCAGGATTCTTGCACTAATGCAGACTGTTTCCTAGCAAAGCTGGTCTAGTGCGTTTTTGCACAACAGTGACAACATGATGGGTTTTCTGCACCGTTCCCATGGAAACACCTTCCACTAATACTTACTGGTATTGCTACTGCTGGTCGAGTTATTGCAGTGGCGTTGGCTAACGGTTAGTGTTAACTTGGTTAGTGTTAGCATTAGTGGTGAATAGTCAGTGTTATCAGTTACAGTCTAGTGTCTAGAGTTATGTTGAGTGTTAGGAGTTAATAGGGAGTTAGTTGCTAGTTAATAGCTGGTGGCAGTAAGTGCTAGTTAATGGCTAGATAGCACTTATTGAAGCTTATGGTGTCGGCTATGGTGGAAACACTGGCTTTAGGAATTATGTAGCGGCTTCTAAGGGTTTTATTGTGATTACTTCTTGGTTCCTTCTGATTTTTTTTATGAGCCTCAAATCACTACTATAATAATGTACACTATGACAGGTCTCCGTAGCCTTAGAATATGTCTGTATATGCAAGTTCATGGCAAGCTCTTGACTTGCGAACTCTTCCTCTCCGAGTCTTGGCTTTTTCTCTGTGGCAGGAGAGGCTGACTAGAAGGTGATGTCTAGGGGTTTTCATGAGGGGCACTCGATGATCTAGGGTATAGTTCAGGGGTGGAATCTGTGTCTGGGAAGGGCACCAAGTCAGAGGAGAAAAGCAATGCTCATTCTGGCCACCAGGTGGCATATGAACTGTGTCAAGAGTGGGAACTCTGCAGTCCCTGGAGGAAGGAGGTCCTGATCTAGACAGGAAAGAGGACTCCCAGGATCTGGTTTGGAGCTTATTAAGTCTAAAAGGCTGGGAGAAGAAGAAACTGCTCGATTGGGAAAGGAGGGTTCTGGGAGAAGGGGAGGGCTATCTGAGAGACCAACCTTGCTGGGTAAGATGTGTATAAGGAGACAGGGAAACAGGAAGGGAGGGTAGAAGGGAGGGAGAGAAGGAGGGAGGGAGGAAGGGTGAGCTAGAGGGCTGAGGGAGAGGGTGAGTGAGAGGGTGAGCAGGAGAGGGAGGGGGAGGTAGAGGGAAATGGAGAGGGAGAGGG
>NC_034591.1:73991261-73993301 GCF_900095145.1 Mus pahari
AGGGACAGGGAGAGGGAGAGGGACAGGGGCAGGGAGAGGGACAGGGAGAGGGAGAGGGAGAGGGAGAGGGAGAGGGAGCACCTGTACACTGTGAGCAGTAGAAGAATTTGTGTTTCCATGGGGGTCTCTGTGCAAGGGTCAGGCTGTAGGGAGTTTCCTGGGCAGGCCCTCTTTTGGGAAAAGTTTTCTTCCATTTTCAACCCACATGCACCTCTCTTCAGGTCCTGAGAGGAGTTTTGCATGGAGGCAGGAAGAAAAGAAGGAAAGGAAGGAAGGAAGGAAGGAAGGAAGGAAGGAAGGAAGGAAAGGGGGGGGGAGGAAAGGACTTTCCTTGATGCTTAAATGAAATGCCTAGTGAGGTCAGCTCCTAGGAATTTGGAAAGAGCCTCGTGCTAGGGTTGGATGTGAATGACCAGAGCAGAGAGGGTATGGGTGGGGGCTAGAGAGGGACTCCTGGACCAGGCACTTGGCTGACTGTGTGTCTGCATGGGGGTCCCTCCTGGCCCTGCTACTCGGGCATCAAGACTGGATGATTTCATTGCTGGGAGCCAGGCTGGGAGAAGGCGCGTGGGGGATGGGAAGCATCAGAACTGGTTTTACATTCCCCTGGGACTCTCTTGGGCTTGTTCTTACCTTATTCACGCGAGGCTCCTTGTTCCTTCCTCGGGTTTAGGGATGTCCGTTTCACTTTCCACTCTGCAGGAACACGATTCTGTCAAGGCCTTTGTGTGGTCTTTGGTCCCTGGATGGCTAGGACCCAAGGTTGATGCTGGGTAGCCAAGGGTCAGTGCATATGCCACAACGCCAAGGCAAATGTTCCCCCCCCCCCCACTGTTTTTAGTCAGGGAGAGAGTGGTAGCTAATACGGGGACGAATACCAGTAACACTTCATGGTTGTCCTGAGAAGCTCAAGTCTTTCACTGCCCTGCCGTGATTCTCAAAATCCAGACCTACCCTGCTTTCTTTCAACATTGTGCAAAGGAGCTTCCATGGATGGGGAAAGTTTGGGTCCCGCCCCTGCCATCTTACACCAGCAGGGCTGGGACAGCAAGTCCTGCACTGCACTGCGGCCTGGATCCTCCTCAGGTAGCAAGTGCATTCCAAGCAGGCTGACCAATCAACCGCAAATGTGACAGATGATCTGTACAAGGAGACAAACGGCCACTGTAATGGCTGTATTAGCCCCAAGTATGCAAATGAGAAGTGAAATGTAGACAGAACAAGGCTCAGAAAGAGCAGACATGGTGTGGAGATTTGTATTGAAGGCTTCCCGTAGCTAAGCTAAGTCAGACCATGAATATGAGTTGGCTAGGTGAAGAAACAGTATGTTCAAAGGCCCTGTGGCAGGGAGGAGCTTGGCACTGAGGGGACTGGAAGGAGGTACAGTGAATGAGCTTCAGTGACAGAAGGGGAAGTTGACCAAGACTGCAGTGGGGTTGGCCAGGCTACACCCAGATCTCAACGTGCCAGGAGAGCCTCAAGAAGCTATCAACAGCGTCTATCGATAATATAAAAATGTGTAACAAAGCTTATACATTTAAAACAGGTCACCCCCCCTTCCCCCGTTCATGTATTTAGACTGAAATTCAGGCAAAGGGCTCCACTGAAAGCCCTGGAGTACAAACTGGAGGCTCTAACTAGGAAGTTTAAAGCACAAGGCCAGACTCAATGGTGTCTTAGTTTGGATTTTATTGCTGTGAAGAGACACTATAACCAAGACAACTCTTATAAGGAACAGCATTTAATTGGGACTGGCTTACAGGTTCAGAGGTTCAGTCCAATATTATCCTGGCAGGAAGCATGGCAACATCCGGGCAGGCACGGCCCTGGAGGAACTGAGAGTTCTGTTTCATGTTCTAAAGGCAAACAGGAGAAGACTACTTACCGTCTTCCAGGCAGCTACAGGATGGTTTCAAAGCCCATCCCTACAGTAACATACTTCCTCCAACAAGGCCACACCTCCTTACAACAAGGCCACACCTCCTTACAACAAGGCCACACCTCCTTACAACAAGGCCACACCTCCTTACAACAAGGCCA
>NC_034591.1:73993311-74019784 GCF_900095145.1 Mus pahari
GCCACACCTCCTTACAACAAGGCCACACCTCCTTACAACAAGGCCACACCTCCTTACAACAAGGCCACACCTCCTTACAACAAGGCCACACCTCCCAATAGTGCTACTTCTTGGGTCAATCATATCCAAACCGCCACAAAAGCTGCTAACAGTTGCAGTTAAGTTGTGATGTAAAGGTTCTCAGAGGTTTCCTGGGGTGTGTGCAGAGACGGAGGGGAGAGAGTTTCAGATGAGAGTAGCAGTCAGTCTGAGCAGATCCACAGGGACAGAGAGCCATGGAATGCCCAGCGAGGTGGACATGAGGTATCTTGGGGCTGCAAGGAGAAGTGGGGGCTGAAAGAGATCTAGTTTGGAGTTGGGGATCACGGCTGTTGGACTATGATTGGGTTTCAGCAACAAAAGCACAGGCCAAGCCACCTCATGAGGAACAACACCGGCTTGACTTCCTCTAGGGTCTGACTGAGAAGTCGGAGTCTCCGAGGAGGCTGAGAAGGAACAGCCAGGGAGGTGGGAGGGAAAGCAGATGAACGTGGAATCATGGGGCCAAACAAAGAGTGTGGCAAGGCGTTTCTGGCGAAGGGTCTGAGCACTGCTGAGCAGCCTTTCAAGAGGAGGCTGGAGGCGCATCCAGGATTTGGCAGCACCACACACAGCGAGAACAGATTTGGCAGGGAATTGGCAGACGTGGGAGCCAGACGGAAGGGTACTGAGAAGTGAATGGGCCGTGGGAAAGTGGGTGCAGTGTGTTCAGCAGCTCATGATTGAATTGTACCTGGGTCAGGAGGGGGATACTGTAGGTAACAGGAGGCAATTCTGGGTCCAAGTGGATCCAAGCAAGTGTGACTGTATTTGACTCTGAGAGAATAGGGCATATGTGTCATTCAAATGGAGATAAATCACTGGTGGAGGAGAGTGTGATACAATAGAAGGAAGGTTTCAGGGGACTGAGGAGGACTAAGAACCTAAGTGGGAGCAAGGCTGGGAAGAGGGTATTTGCCTTAAGGTAGTAGCCGAAACTCATGGGACTTGGCATGAGAATAGGTAGAGGGAAGTGGGCTACTGGCTCCGAATTCACCATGATGGCTAGGTTCGTGGTTGACTGGAGTTTGGGTGATAGGAGCATATAGAGATGGGAAAGTGTAGAAACTGGAGGGTAAAGAATAGGAGGGCAGGGCACATGGGTGACTGACGACCAGTCGGTATTAATAATCTGGGTACCTCAACTAGAGAAGGCAGGGTTAGGCTTTCTCGGAGACAGGACATAAGAGACTTGGCTCCATTTGCAAGAGAGCGTATGCAGTGGGTGTGGGGCTGAGGGGAAGGATGCCTACTGAATGGGACATGGGTCTGGGAGGTTTAGTGTCAGGGTAGAGTAGCAAGCTGAGGAGGAACCTGGGAGAAGAGGAGGTTCTGTGCATGCAGCTGGGACCTGGGGTTCTGATAAAGCGAAAGAAGAGACTGCGGGGAGTTGGGGCGATTGTGGAGACAAGGAGAGAGGAGGCTAGTAGGGAAATGAGTATTTGCCTGGGCATTTCTGCCAGCCAAGGTGAAGGTTGGGGCTTGAGGGACTAGTAGAACTTGGGCCAGAGGCTCCTGAACTCTGGGGCAACTTCAAAGGTCTAGGAATCTCAACATGGGAGCGATAGCAAAGAGAGAGAGAGGGTCAGGATGGAGAAGACCCGGGGAGAGCTGCCATTGCTGTAGGAAGCCTGTGTCTTGAAGCTTGTGTCTTGAAGCCTGTGATGGCTTTAGCCTGCGGCTTCGGGGGCTCCCAGAGGCCCCACACCTGGAGCCCTTAGGTGGTGTTGGAACGTAACAAGGAGCAGCCGGGTTGGATTTATTTTTTCAGTCCGCTCTGGTTGGCTCACTCATGTGTATGAACCTCTTCCTGTGGACAGTGCTCTTTCTGGCTTGCTCGCATGCTTACGCTCATCTCAGCTCTCCATTCTTCCCTCTAGGAGGCTCCAGTTCCCAGATCCAGGGAAATGAAACCAGAATAGCACACACAGCAGCTGTGCTGCCTCTATGATACAAACATCTGGGTCCTGGAGCTGCCAGAGGTGGCTGGAGCCTTTCTGCATGCAGACAGCCAACATCTTCTTGGTTAGAATTTTCCTCTGCCCCACACTTTCTCTTTCTTGTCTTCTCTGCCCCTCGGGGTCATTCTAACCCAGGTAGGGTGTTGTTACCTGATAACAATGTGTGGCACTCTCCTTGCCCCTCAGTGAGGAGAAGCCGGTGTGTAGCATACGTGTTCACAGACTCTTTTGGGGCTCTGGCTTCCCTGCAGCAAGTAGGTGGGTCCATGAGCCTCCCTCCCTCAGAGGCATTGCATAAGCAGCCGCAGCCCTGAGTACATTCCCATGGTTACCGGGCTGGGAAAGGCTGGCCGAGATGGCATCGCCATGGCACCGGCATGGTCCACAGCTCTGCTGGGCGTGGCTCTGGTATGCGTAGCTCTGGGCTCTTGCTGGACAGATGGCCTTCACAGAGGCCCTCCCAGACATCCAGTGGCCTTGGATATCATGATGTGAGGTAAGCAGACAGGAGCAGTCTGGGTGGAATTTGAGGGCTTCTCGTGTCCTCCAGCTCCTCACAGAAGGCCTTCAGTAGCTCAGCCAGCAGCCTTGCTGTGTGGTAGCCTCCGAAGCCAGCTTTTCCACATCAAGGGCTCAGCACAGAACAGATGGGCCAAGCCACAGCTCTGCCCATTGCCCATGCCCCCTTGGAAGCCCCTTACTCAAGTCCATAGGAATGAGGAGCCTGGACTCCATAGCCATGTGTTTGGCCACCCTCAGGCAGGCTGTGCTCAGGGATGCTACAGAGTCAGGGATAAGAGCTTCAGGCCTAGGCCTGTCTGGGGGACACAGGGAAACAAAGGCATGTGAAATGGGTGGCTGAGCTGTCAACGCAGCTGTGGGGATGGCTTGAAAGTAGAAAGTTGGGGGAGGGGCTGGCAAGGACGCAGAGGCAAAATTCTGTGTGTCTTTCCATGATCATGTCTGCATAGGAAGTGGCTCAAAGCTAGGCTCTGTGGTGCTGGAGCATGGGAAACTCCATGTAGAAGGTCGTTGGATGGGGATCAAAGATGCTGTGGGGGGCTCTAGAAAGCTCAGTAGACAGACCTCCCAGACGGCACACCACCAAGCAGTTCCCTGAAGCTCAAGTTTTCATCTGTGATTGCCCTATAAGATGTCCCACAAAGGGTCACCCAATTCTTCCAGCCAACCAATCAGGATCATCCAAATCATTCTAACCAAGATGTCCTAACCCATCCTCTTGTCACAGTTTTCCATGTATAAGTCACCTCATGTTGCACCAGGCTCCATGCAGACCCTAAACTGAGACTCTCTTGTCCTTCACAGCCCATGTAATAGGGACAAAATAAACCTTGTCACCTCCCTGATATGACTTTTATTTTTTTTTTAAAGTAGAACACCTGGAACAAAAAGGCAAAGTGTCCTCTCATTTGGCTGAGCACTGTGTGTCAAGCCCCTCAAATGGTCCAGAATGTCTGTGAATGTGCAGTAAGTGTCAGCTTTGGAGCTAGACAGCCAGGAAGTCACCTATACAGTGAGGACCAGCTTATACATTATCGAAGCCTTCTGTTTATACAGCCAGTCTTCCCTCTGCTTCATTTATGGCTATATCCACAGATGGAGAGGGTCCTAGTCATGAACCATAGCAGATGTCTGTCTTAAACTGTTTTATGTTGCTATGACAAAATACTTGAAGTTGACTAATTCGTAAAAGCCAGGCATGTGATTAACTCACAGGTCTAGGTGCCCAAGAGCATGGGGACATCTTAGATTTGGTGAGGACTTCTAGGTTCCTCAACACGTGGTGGACGCATCATACTGGGAGCACATGTGGAAGGGTGTATGTGTGGAGACATCACAGGGCAAGTCAGAAAGGGGAGTCTGAATATCAGGAACAGCTTTGTAGCAACCCAGACTCAACTCATTCCCCAATATCAGCATCAGTTCCTTCCAAGAGCAGTTCTGACTTAATTACATGCCACGTGGCTCCACTTCCTAAAGCCTCCCCAACTCTAACACTGCCACCCTGGGTTCTTCTAGCACGTGTTCTTCCTGGGACACCGACGAATCATCGAAGCACCGGCAATGTCCAATGACACACAGGCATGAACATGCAGAGTGCTGATGGGGAAAGAAATAAGGCATTGCTTTTTAGTCCTAGCTTGGAAAGCTCAGGGGAGAGAGAAGAGAAAGACTCTGGCAGGAAGGGGAGGGTCCCTAAGAAAAGCCCTTGTCCCACAGTGCCCTGTTATGTCTGTTGCCCCTGTCCTTGTTGTCAGACTCATCATTTTCTCTGGGGGGTGGGGGAGGGGATGCTATATATATGTGCCTGGCGCAGAGAGCTCTCTCTTTGGTAGGATGAACACGGTGCAGGCTGTGTACACACAACTTGGCTGAGGACACCCAGGTCCTAGTCCTGAATAAGCTGAATGTTCATTTGAGCGTATACACATCTGTGAGTGTGCATGCATCAGTATGCGCATGTAGGGGTGTGCATGTGCGAGCGTGCAAAATGCTTGGGAGTGTACACACAAGCGAGAGAGCACATGTCCCTGAGGGTGAGGCACATGTATGAACATGTGCCTGGCCCTGCCCTGATGAGGCCTGCTGGCTTGCTAGCAGCTGGAGTGCTTGCTATACTGACAGGGCCTGTAATCACGGGAAATTACCCAGTCCAGAACTAAAATTAAGGCTGAGGCTGCTACCACAAGACCTGCTTACAGAACAGGCTCCCGGAAGAAGGTGGCGGGGAGTGGGGGTGCTGAGGGGGAGTCTTTGCTGGGAGTTGGGACTTCTGGGGTGGACAAAGCCTGGCTGAGAGGCATGGAAGGGAGAAAGCCCAGCTCTTATTGAACCCACAGTGCTGGTGCCAGGGGCCATGTTGGCTGCTTGCAGGCTGCCTTTTATGTCTCCTCTTCACAGCTTGGCTCCCCTCTCTACTACCTAGATGGTAGAAAAGGGTCTTTGCTCCGGAGAGGAGAGACTGAGCCTGAGGCTGAGATGTAAGGCTGGTCATTACAGCTCTCGAAGGGCGGGGTTGCCTGACAGCAGGATGGTGCCTGGGCAGGGAGATGGCAAGCTCTCTGGACCCTGTGTGGTTTCCCTGGCCTTTAGTACTTAGTGGTTGGGTGCAAGGGGACCAGGAAGAAACCCAAAAGCAATCCTCCTGACTTTATGACTCCCCAAGACCGGAAGCATGACTCTATGGGAGCTCACTCAGCTCTCCAGGGAGCTCAGTGAGACACACACCCAGTCTATTCAGCCCTGCTCCCAGGCTTCGCTCCTTTGGACCTAATGGGCTCAGGGATCTCTATGTTCACATAGGGAACCTGGGACAAGGCTTTCCAGACGTGACTAGCATCTGTGCCTCTGCAAAGACCTCTCTGTGATCCTGTGAGTGAATCTTCTCCCAAGCCAGTGAGTGTATTGTTCATGGACAGTGGATGCAGTCTGCAAGGCGGTCCAGGGCAGGGTGGATGGTTAGACATAGGTCCACCTTGCTCCTACCCACCTGATCCCAGGAGAACCTACATCATTAATGTGGAGGCTACAGAGAGGAAAAAGTGCTAGCCCAAGGCTCCATGTGGCATTTGCTGGCACACAATCTTCTGGCCTGCAGCCAAGGAGTGGCTGCCTCTGACTGAGCAATGAAAAAAACACGATCCAAGTGCCAGGCGCTGTTCTAGGACTCAAGTGTGTGCGCGCACACCATTTAAAGAGCCTGCCGAACAGTTATCACCAGCTCCATGTCACAAGTGAGGAGAGAGGCAGCCAGCTAGCTCCGCGATTTGGGCACAGCTGAGTGGACATGGCATGTGACCCTTCCACCAGCAGGCTGGCAGCAAAGTGTACAATCTACTCTGAATATGACTGAATATGTCCAATGTAGAAACTCATCCTGTATAGTACACCCCTGAAAATGCTCAGCAGAAAGAAAGCTCACTTTTCAAAGGTCCTGAAGCAACACCCTAAATTGAGCTCTCATGCTGGACATGACTTGGAAAAGACAGTCACAAAGCTATGCGCATGCATACTCTCAGTGGTGGTGAGCTGCCATGTGGGTGCTGGGAACTAAATAGAGTAGCAAGTGCTGTTAACCACCAAGCTATCTCTAGGGCCCCTTGTTTCACTTTTTAAACTTCATGAAGTTTGAAAACATTCAGCCCGTTTCATAGATGGGAAGTTGAGATTCGGAGAACTTAATCTGCTTGCTCCTCTTAGCTTCTGGGCTCAGCTCTGGGTCACCAGCTCTATCTGTTATGTATCTCTGAGCTCTGGATAACCTGAGCACAAATAGATGTGGGCCTGCCCTTTACCACCTTACCTCATCTATCCCCTCTTTATCCTGAACTATAGATGACTCCTGCCAAGTTTCCTTGGGACACCTTCCTGGAAGCACTAAAGGGTTCTATTGGTCTGGATAGAAGCAATAGTTTGCTCTGGGGATCTGGAGGCGTGTGAGAAGTGGGCCAGGCTGAGGGGGTCATGCCCGGTTCCAGTGGGGTCTGTTGAGCAATCCATGGGCCCAGACTCACCCATCCCGAGGACTTTGATAGTTTCTTCTTTTGCCCTCCATCCACAGTGAGCAGCTGCAGGTGCTACATTTCTAGGGGCTGATGTACCATAGGAGCCCATACTGCCTCAGAGTGCCTCAGACCACAGCATTAACTGCTCCTTAGGCCTGCCTCCTTCTCCCACTGGCTCAAGTCCCTGGCTCAGGGCTCACTTTCAGGGCTAATGGGTCCTGAACTCTTGGCCTCTTCTTCCTTAGTGGGGTCCAAGTGAGGGATGGAGTCACTAAGTAAGCCAGTCATCTCTACAATCCACAGCCTGCCCCTCCTATGGCTTATACCACTCATCTACATCATTTGCCCAGGTTTCCTGGGGCTCCTTACTTCACTCAGAGCCAAACACCGAGCACCCGGAAGGCCTGTGTGCCTTGCATCAGGATCATCTCCTGCTTTTATTTCATTGACTTCGTTCCAGCATGCTGGTCTATTTACTGGTCCTCATCCAGGCTCCTTGCACCTGCCATTTCCTCAGATGGCTGCGTAGGTTACTCCTTCACCACTGTGGGCTCTCCTGAGCAGATGGCTTCTTCCACCCGGAATCACGACACTTCCTCTCTCCGCAGTCTTCTGTGTGTCCCCTCCTGTTGGAATGCAACTTAGCTCCCTTACTTAGCTTTTCATTGTTTCGCCGCATTGGAATATGTGTTCCATGAAGGTGGACATCTTTGTTTAGTGTGTTCAATATCACCTGTGTCGGGGCAGGCATTAGAGAAACGAGACTGTACCAGCCGGAGACATGGGCCAGTTACGTGTGCTCTGGAGGCAAGATTGTGGGTGGGATCTCACCTACTGGCTGTGGCGATGTTTAATTAATTTGCACCATATCTTACACATTATAAATGCCAAATAAATCATTATCACAAGGAAGAAATGGCAATTTGTGATGTGTAAAAGAAAAAGGAAAGAAAATGCTTAGAAATAAAATCAGATAAAAGTAGGTATAAAGAAGACTGGAACTCTAAATTCTTCCTTAACTCCCTAAAACCACTTTTCCAAATTCCTTGAGCCCAAGATCTCCTGCTCATCTGTTTCTGAGACTCTTTTTATTTATTTATTTATTTATTTATTTATTTATTTATTTATTTTTTAATTAATTAATTTGGTGGCCTTTCCCTGTACAGGACCTGGCTCCATACTGCTTGCTGTAAACCTACATGAAGCACCCTGGGCCAGGCCTCGTAAGGAAGACTGCTCACACAGACATGCCAGGCAGAGGGTATCTGCCCAGGGAGGCCAGGGTCTTAGGTTGTAGTGGTGTGTACCTGACTGGGATGCCCTTCCTGTGGGCAGCACAGATATAGCTTTGGGTCTTCGAGACTCAGAACTTGTGGCAGTAATGAGGCAGAGAGAGCAGTTTGACCTTGGCCGTGCAGGGAATCTGCATCCAGGCAGGGGCTGAGAGCAGATCTCTGGCCTCCCAGCCTGAGATCCTCCAACTGCTTTACATGTGATCTTTAGAGCTCCTGCAGGCAGCCTGGGTTCCCCTAGAGAATGCCATGGCCTTGACCCTGAGAAGCCTACAGGGCTCTTTCGGCACCCCTGGGGCCACGGAACTCAGGGTTGCCTAGCCTGCGGGGCTGGCTGGAGGCGTGGGAGTCAGGGCAAAGCTAGTTCTCACTGCAGCCCTTACTCGATCTGAACTCCCTTCTCTCTTGCAACCTTTCCAGGATCTGAACTCCCATGCTCCCCCTTGCCCTTTGAGACGGACAGTCCTTTCTGGATGTCTCTGGGGGGAGACCACTGCTTACCTTCTTGGGATAGAATCTCCCAAGGCTCGAGAGAAACCTGATTATCAGAGCTAGAGGGCTATCTATTCTCTTTAAAGATTTTTTTTTTTTTAAATGTAAGTACACTGTAGCTGTTAGACACACCAGAAGAGGGCATCAGATCCGTTATAGATGGCTGTGAGCCACCATGTGGTTGCTGGGAATTGAACTCAGGACTTCTGGAAGAGTAGTCAGTGCTCTTAACCACTGAGCCATCTCTCCAGCCCACTAGAGGGCTATTGATACCTTCCTGCCATACTGGAAACTAGGAACTAAGGGCATGAAAGGGAAGGGGCTCAGTTAAGATCTAGGGCAGCCAGAGAACCAGAGGCAAGGCAGGTGTGCCTCAGACGCCAAGGTTATTTGCTTTATTTGGCTGGTGTCCGGGCATCTACCTCACATGCTTGGTAACAGTACACTCACTGGGTCAGTTTATTAGTATTTAGAACTTCCTGTCTGCCCTTGCTCTCCTGACCCAGGCTCAAGGGTCAAGTCTGCAGCTATAGACGCCTTCCTGTTTCCTCAGTTGGTGCCTTGAGGGACCCCTACTAGCTGGGTCCTGGAGGGGAACTCTCCATCTCTACAGCACACAAAAGGTCAGAGACTATGCTTGCTCATCCTTCTCTCTCGTGTATTCAGATTTTTCTGTTGAGCCTCTGCTTTGCTGTGTGCCAGAAACTGTTCCAGTGACCAAAACACACTGGTGAAAACAAATAATGCTGGACCCCAAGGATTTCACTGGCCGTGGCTTTGACTCGTTTTTTTTTTTTTTTTTTTTTTTTTTCACCCACAGCATAGTCTCGAGCAACTGAGAGGCCTGCAGCCAAAAGAGCAATCGGTTGAGGCAATAAGGAGACAGCGGGGATCTGAAGCACAAGTCGGGACAAGAATGGGTTAAGTTATAGCCATGTTTTTCTCCACCCAGAAATGACAGGGGTTCCCTTTGACCCTCTCAGGACTGGAGGCAGAGGAGTCCCTGGGGATATCTAGAACATCTGGTGGCCAGGCCAGGGCAGAGAGCAAGAAGGACAAATAGACCCAGGTATCTTCTTGTTCTTAAGTCCCTGCCTTCAGGTCCTGCTGGTCTGGTTGCCCACCCCCACACCCCTGCTCCTAGCCATTCACTCCAGCACACCACAAGACCTTGACCCCCATCTCCCTCTTGGTGTGACCTTGTTCCTCCACATTTCAGGGCCCATTGGGGAGATTAGCTCTCCACAGAAACCCAGGCTGAGAGGCAAGGGTCTGAGATAAGAGGTTCAGATGAGGGAGGAGGATGCAGCTGGAGCAGGATGAAGACTTCTTGCAGGCGAGGGGGTCAGCTTTGGAGAGATGCTGGAGGAGTTGGGTAGAGGTGAGATACCAGAGCAGTGAGCTCATAGTACATGATTGGAAATGAAGTGGCTGTAACCTGAGGACCCAAGGTACCACAGGCTCCTCAGTTCTTCCTCAAATGCCTGTCTTGAGCTTTCAAACCCTACTGCCTAAAATGTGCTCTTTTGGACTTTTTACTTGTATTTTCGGTGGTGCTGAGCAGCAGTGGAAGCTGAGAGCTCACACGTGCTAGGCACATGCTCTAGCTGATCTATACCTAAAGCCTAACCAGGACTTTAAAGATGTCATTAAGGTAAAATAGTATCCCTGGAGAGGCTCTAAGTCAATATGCTGGCGTCATGGTGAGAAGAGGTGATTGAGGCAGAGGCAGAAAAGAAGAAAAGTCATATGAGAAAGGAAATACACCCACAAGCCAAGGAGTGAGGTCTCAGAGCACAACCTTCCAAGGCAATGATTTTGGGCTCCTAGCCATGTGGAACTATGAGGGAACAAATTTCTGTTATAGAAGTATCCTAGCCGGGGTTGTTTGTTACAGTGGCCCCAGCTAAGTCATCTAGGAGTCAGGCTATTTGATTATGATTGTGTTCTCTGTCTCAGGCGTGCATGCCTATGGACCACGTGGAGGGCCCATTATCCAAGGACTCTGCTGGGAAAAGACAAATACTTGGGCCAGAGACCTGGTTTATTGTTTCCATGTGTTTGAGTCAAATGGAGCCTCTTGTATCTATGAGGCACACCCAAAAGAGAAGGTGACATTCTTTATGTGAAAATCAGTCTGGCCTTTGAAGGCAACTGATGAGTTGTCTTTGTTTTCGATAACGCAAGCGAAAAGCAGATGCAACAATGCCCGTACAAGAAGATGGGTCAGCCACCGCTCAGCCGCTGTCTTCTTCATGCAGGGAGGTGGCTGTTTTACTCCTGGAGCCATCACAAAGCCTACGAGGACGAATTCATAAACACATAGCTCCTGCCTAGGAAGTCACTCATGAGAATTCTGGATGTGGCAGGAGCCGAAGGGAGATATTGACTGTCCATGGAATAATGATAAGGATAGCTAACCTTCTTCTCTAGACACTACAGACTCCGTGTTCTAAACAGTGTAGTGTTGTCTTCTTTATCGTGCCTCAGCACAGTCCAGTGATGCAACGCTGCTTCTCCCCTTGCTTTAACTTATGAGAAAAGTGAGGCACAGAGATTCCGTGACAAAGCCTACAACCGAAGTTAAGAAGGGAGAGCAATACAGTCAGGTGTGATGGGGATGTGAAAAGGGAAGTTCCCCCTCCCACCCCCGGGAAGAGGTTAGGGAACAACCATCTGGGCCACCCCTCCAAAGTCTTGCCCTCCAGAGGGACTTTAGGACACAAACTAGACTGTCAGAGAAGAATGACTGGCTCTTGTTTGGAAACAGGGAGCAATCAGGATGAGGAAGACAAACTGTACAAGGCTACTGGCTACAGGGCTGAGTAATGCAACGTCAGATGAATAAAGTGTGAACGATGACACACAGTTACCTCGGGTACTGGGAGACAGAGCTTGAAGCATGAAGATTTGTTAAGCACTCGGTCCTCCCTGAACAGTACAGTTAAGTGCTCTGGCTTATCTTGTGTGTGTGTGTGTGTGTGTGTGTGTGTGTGTATTTACACAACATCAACAATGCTCATATTTGGTTTTTTTTTTCAGATTTTTTTTTTTTACTTATTCACTTTGCATCCTGCTCTCTGCCCCTTCCCAGTCATCCCTTCCCATAATTCTTTTCCCCACTCCCCTGCCCTTCTCCTCTGAGTGGATGGGGTCCCCCTGGGTATCCCCTCACCCTGGCACACCAAATCTCTGTGAGGCTAAGCACATCCTCTCCCACTGAAGCCAGACAAGACAGCCCAGCTAGAAGAACATATTCCACGTACAGGCCACAGCATATTTGGTTTCTTATTTTGGTCCCTTTATAGAGTACAGACAATGGAAAGAACCGTGGCTATAGTTGGCTGTCTTTCTGTGCACAGCGTCATTTGCTGTGTCGCCCATGAAGGATTCCACGAAGCAACATGAGTTGCACTGGTCCCTGTGAGGACCACAAAGAGATTTTAGTATAGTGGTTCCCACGACACCCCTAAAGCCATTAGAGCACAATGGCCCTATGTGGGTGTTAAGTAATCAGAAAAAAATATTATCTCTTCTGGTCATGCTCAGATTTGTTTTTCTGTTAAGTCCAATAATTATTTGCTTGGCACTTATTTTATATTGGGTAATATAAGAGTTCCAGAGATGTTTTAAATATACTAAATGTGTGTGAAGCATGAATACCATGCCATTTTGTGTTAGGAACTTTACTGTCTCAGGATTTTGGTATCCATTGGTTGTCTCAGAAGTAAGGTCACATGGCTGGTGAGGGAGGAATGACTTCATGGCTCTACTGTAGTCTCTCAGATGTGTCTACATCTATTTCTAGTATTTTAGTATGCTTTCCTCCAGAGGTCTGTAAAAATTAGTTTTGCTTCCTAGCTTTAGGTAGTAAATACCCAGAAATATCCACTTTATTCACCATGTTGTTTTTGTGGCACCTGCTTCATTTCTTTTGCTCTTCACCAACTGATTTGTGGATCAGAGAGTCCCATTATCTAATACTGTTTCTTTGGAGGCCATTTTGCTTCCTGAACTTTGACCAGGCTGGCCTCGAACTCAGAAATTCACCTGCCTCTGCCTCCCGAGTGCTGGGATTAAAGGCGTGCGCCTTCACTCCCGGCTGCTTCCTGAACTTTTTCCTCCTTTACTTGGGATGGTAATTCCAGATCTCCAGTTTGATTCTTGGGTCTGCCAGATGTGGGGGCTAAGGGGTAATGACTAATGGTTTTCTGGCTCTCCAGTTGACTCTTGTCAGCTTGAGCAAACTTGGACTCTTTCTGGAAGACCTGGGTGAGAGGAGAACTTGGTGTCATTAAGTAGGTGAATAGATAAGACCCAGTTGGCTGTGGAGTTTTCCATCCAGAGGCTCAGAGAGATAGGGTGAAGATGAGTATGTCTTCATAGGGCGAAGCAAGTCAGGATGCTCCCCAGGGCTGATGGTAGGTCTGACACCCAGACTTCCACATCTGTAGGAAGGAGCTGCTCTAGTTTCTAGCCAAGGCCCTGGGTCTGCCATCAGGTCTGGAACAGTGGCCATAGAATAGGCAATCAGAAGCAATGAGCTGTGTGCCCCCCCCCTTTTTCTGGATGAACACTCCATTTAATAAGCCCAAGGAAAACAACCCAGAAATTGGAAAGATAAAGAAAGGACCATTAGTTGTCTGTGCTCTCCACAAATGTGATGTCTTTGCTGTGATCACAGGAACTGTCACCTGAGAATATATGTTTCTGTCTCCTGATGCATCCTTCAGGGAGGGAGGCTGGTTCAAGGGGAACACACCATGTAGTTACAGGGTGAGCACAAAAGAGAAGAGGCAGAGGATAGACGGTGACAGCAGCAGTCCTGGGGAAAGGTGATGGCAGCCTAGTGAGGAGGGATGGATGTTAGGGCCCTGGGCAGGTTTATCTCTCAGCTGGGGATGTGCCGGCTGGATGGTATGAACAGGAGGTACCAGAGTGTATGCATGACCACAAATATATCCCCTTATCTGCTCAACTACAGAGAATTTTGAGAAAGGTTGCCTCTTCTGGCCTCTCCTCCCTAGGGTTGGGAGTTGGGTTAGCTTCAGGATTTCAGCCCAACTCCTCCCATCCCAGACCCTTCCTACCCCACCCACCCCACCCACCCACCCCTCTCCACACACCCCCTCCCGCCAAGGAAGAGCCTGTCACAGGAGAAGGATAACACTCCCGTGTCCAAGTCTTCATTTCACTTGCAGCTCGGCACTAATCCAATTGCTGCCTCTAACCTAATTCTCCATTGTTGCTAGAGTCCTTTGCTTTGCTGATATTAAAACTCTTTTCATTTAATTGTGCAGAAGATAGATCCTCCTTGGCCATCAGGTGGTAAATATAGAATAGCTGATGGGTAGCTCTAATTTCTTCCCTGGCAGGCCTCCTGCAGCTCTGAGTAATTGGGGACCACAATATTCTGAAGGGAATGAGACAGGAAGGGAGAACAGGAACAGATCTTCTGCCTGACATTATCAGGAGGTCATAGGTACAAGGCGGCTGCCTGTGTCCACAGGGCCGGCTGCTTCTCCCCTGACTTTTACGTTACTGGATGACTTGAAACCCCGAGATGCACAGGAATCTAACACTTCTGAACCAAAGGTGATTAAGAGGTGTTGTTCCATTGTAAAGAATGTGAGGGGCCATATTATCCCCAAGAGTCGGATAATAAGCCCCTCACTCTCGTTTAAGGGTAGAAAGCCCGAGGCTCTGTGCAAGGTCAACAAAGAGCCACACAATAGCTCTTTTGATCTCTGAGGCCCCAAGTGATGATGGTGGACTGGAATCTTGTTGGGTGATCACAAAGTTTCCCAGCAAGTCAGAGAAGGGGAGGCATCCGTGCAGATGTCCTGATTTCCTCGTAGGAGAGAAATAGCGTGTGGAAGGCGGGGTTCACTGTGTGTTCCCGTGGTGGGGAGGGACAATGCAGTACAATAGGTTCTGGGTGCCTATAGCAGGCTCCAAGGTCTTTCCCATTCAAAGGTGAGGTTCCAGTGTCAATCGCTGATCTAGTCTACAACCACAGCCAGCTGTGGAGGAAGAAGGAAGCATCCTTGGATGAACCTGTTTGGCTGTGAGTGCAGCTTCCTGGATACTCATCCTTTCCTAATTTCCCTAAGCTCTGGAAAACACAGCAACCCCCTCCATTTCCTCCAGGAGACCGGCAGCTTCCTCTGGGCCATATGCTAACTCCCTGAGCTTCTTGGATCATCCCGAAAGACCACGGGTGAACCTGGGTTTCTAGACTGGTCCAGTTTCCCATCAGAGACTCCCCTGCACTGCAGTTCACTGGCTTCTCCCATCACCTCTGCTCTTTAAGTGCTGGTAAGAACATTTATCCCAGGCTGGGTCCTGGGCTACCTTTTTCTCTTTCCAGCCTCATAATGAGACATGGATTTGCTGAAGTGCCTTTCTCCTGATTACTTAGGGATCCTTGAGGGTCCATTCCTTCCAGGCCCTGTTACCTGGCACACCCAGACTACAGCACAGCATGTCTCCGAAAAAGACCTGCCTCTCCCCTTCCCCACCTGTTGCTGACCCAGGACCCTCAGAGCAAAGGGAGAAAACTCTCAGGGTTCAAGTAGCCATGGAACACTCTCCACTATGGTCCTGAAGACACCAGGGTGCTTTCCAAGACTCTATCCTGAATTGGTCTCCACTGATGTTTATCTCAGATTCTAGGACCAAGCTTCTTAGCCTGCAGGCGAATCACCCTCCTAGACTTTACATTTTCAGAACCAGGAACAGCAGGGCATGTGACAGCTGGAAATACTGGTCCAGATAGTCTATTCACAGGTGAATCAGGGCGGGAATCAACACAGCTCTCGGATCCTTTCGGTTCAGACAAAGAAACGGGGCCCTGAGGCCGGGTCTAGAAGGTATGCTCACTCAGGCTCCTGCATGACATTCTAAGGATCTTAACATTGCAGATTCTGATCTAGGATCAGCATTTCTGTTACTGCAGTGGAACACAGATGGAGGCCTCACAAGAACAATGGTCAGAACCACAGGAATCTAACTCCATCTCCACCCTCTACCAGTGGGGTGACCTCTCACACATTGCCTAACCTCTCTGGCCACCAGTTTCCTAATCTATAAGATGAGGATTGCAGTGGTACCTGTCTCCTGAGGTGGCCAGAGACACTATAGAGATAGCCTTTCCAAAGCCCAGCCCAGCATCTGGCAAGAGACACATGATAATTAATTACCTCACACTTCCCCTCAAACCAGTGCAAACCATAATGAGCACTAGCGATTCCAGCAAGCATTTAATTTATTGACTTGGAAAATGGAAGGGCTCTGTATCAAGGGACCATTTGGATGGAGTTTTCAGAAAGAAGGAATGCACAGATGTCTTTTTTCTCCTCCATAGAAATTTCCTAGCACCAGCAAGGGGGTGCAGACTCACTCTGTCCCTCTTCAAACAGCCTACAGGAAGCGGGGGGGGGGGGCAGGCACGAAGTCAGACCACTGCTGACTTCTCCCTGGGGGCTTGCAAAAGTCAGGGATGCCTTGACTCCTGCGTGCTTTTCTTGTTGTTGTTGTTGTTGTTGTTTTTTTCTCTAATGACTTCTGCTGCATGGGGAGCGGGGGTGGGGGGGGTGTTGTGGGGGTGGGGGGAGCATCTCAGGAAGCCTTAGCAGAGGGCTAAGCAAAGATGTGAGTTCTCCCCAGTGATGGGAATGGAGGAACCTCACTTGCCCAGCACAAAACACTAAAGGAACCCCCGCAAGCTCAGAACAGTAGCTCCCTTTGATCGTGGACCATCCTACGGTTCAAAATAAACTTATGGATTCAGCATAATAGCCTAGTAAGAGAGAGACGAGCAACTATTAATAAAGAACAGCCATAGCACACTGCAATAAAAGGTGCAAGTACATAGTCATTTTCTTGGTCAGGGTATCTTAATGTACCGAGCCCACACAGTCTGGGATGCTGTGGGTGACCTGATGTCCGGGTGCTAAGATGAAAAGCCGGGAATGGTGCTGGAGAGCCCGCTAGGCTATGAGGAGAGAGGGTTCTGGAAGGCAAAGCATGTGATGCTACGAGAATGGATTTGAGAGCCAGTACGGCTGTTCAGTGGCCGGTAGGCAAGTGGGAGTACACTCACAGTGGACACAATAGACCAATAGATAATTCCTGGTTCCTCCTGGAGGGAGTGTATTGAGTTGGACAGTATGAATGTCATCACATTCCCCAGATTAACTTGCTTAGTTCTGGAATTTTCCACTTAGTGTTTTAGGCTTTGGTTGAGTAGAAGCAACTGAAATCAAAGAAAGCTCAAGGGAGGGCTATTGTAATATTTTATTAGCATGATGTATTAAAAGATTAAAAATTAGTTTTAAAAATCCATGAAAACCAAAGCATCACACGTTCAAGCAGACGCCAATCTGTGGCCCCTGAAAGCAGCTGCCTCCTGCCTAATGTCCCCGATCTTGAGGATTAACTCCTCTGGGACCAGTGTTGTCTGTGGCTCTTAGAATTCAGACTTCTGAAAGCTCCACAGTAGCTCAGCAATGGGGCTGGGCCGCACCAGCCTTCTCTGGAATGAAGTTAGGGGCCAGTAGACTAGGGAGACTCTGCTAAGGGGCCCCAACATTTTGCTTTCCTGCATCTATCTATATGAGGCTCTTACTGTGGCTCACTTGTGTACAGAAACTTAAAGAACTATGGACTGATGCCATATATGAACCTATGCTGTCACTGATGACACCATAAGCTAGTGCTTCCCACTCCAGATATCGGGAGTCCTCCTTGCTGGTTTACCTCCTCTGCGACTTCCGGGCCCAGCCCAGTCTTCCCAGTTATCTTCACGATCATCCAGTCCCAGGGGTCTTTCCCTCGAGCACACATTTGAGAGTTGACTATGTCCTGAGCTGTGGTGTAGCCACACAGTCTTGAATTTTAAACTAGCATCAGCATACATTCAAAGTTAAATTGTGCTGAAAGGCTCAGAGTGAAGTGGAGGAGACTGCAAACAGGTCCACTTTCTCCACGCCCAGTCTCACCTCTAGGGTGCAGTCACTCATAATTCTTTTGGCCATTTCCTCCCTTATTTAGCTCCACTGTCCTCAATAGGTGTATACATGGTTTCATTCATTCATTCACTCATTCATTCATTCGTTTGTTCTTTCATTCACTTACCTTTTTATGGCAAATATGGCTTCACTTCCTCATGTCCTTTCTGTTCCCTTTCCCTCCCTCTTCTTAACCAGCTGTTTTGTTGTTGAATAAAAGCAACTATTTTTTTTTAAAGTAACTATTGAGTCAAGTTGCCCCTTGGAGTTCATTCTCCTTTATCCAATGCTCACTCTCCCTCAAATTAAATGTCCCCTTTCTTGTTGCCTGACGTCTTTTGTCTAGGACTCTTCTTTCCAAATCTGGCTGGTTAGTGTCTGTCTCCTTCATCCACAGGTGCCTACCTCATTCACTTCCTCTATTCTGGTTTGAAGCTACAATCTGCTGGGGTTGACACATAGGCGTGTCTTAGGCACCCAGCCTCATCATGCAATGGTCCCTTTTCTGCTTCCCTCCTTTAAGTTCCTCACACCCTGGATCTCTTCCCCCCCCCTCCTTGGGTTGGGCTCTTGTCTCACTGGCACACTGTCTTCCAGAGCAACTGAGGACAGGAACCCTGGCAGCAGCACTCGCAGGTCCTGTCTGCCTGAAAATGTCTTAAACTTGGTGTTTCAGAGTACAGAGATGTGGGCTAGAAACCTTTATCCCCATAGCTTCTTTTGTTTATTTGAACTTTTGACACAGGGTGTCACACTCTAGCCCATAAGGGTCTTGTCTTCTTCCTGATCCTCCTGCCAAGTGCTGTGAATGCAGGGGCCATCATGGCTGGCTTCAAAGTACTAGCATAGTTCTCCGTCAAGCCCAGAGCCATCTTGCTTCTGTGATTCCTGGGTCTGGATAGCTGTAAGGCCTCAGAAGATCCTGAAGTCTGATTATGAAGATCTGTTCACAGTCATCTCCACTCACTCTTCTGGATGCTGGGTGAGTTCTTTGCATACAGAAACTCTGTCCTACTGGCCTGGTAAACTTTGAGGTGTAATGTCCTTGATAACATCATCATTCTGCTCTCACATTCTAGACTTTTCTCTGGATAGTTATTGGAATTTCTAAGTGGATATATATATATATATATATATATATATATATATATATATATTAGTTGTAGTTATTTATTTTTTAATGTCCTACATTGGATTTAAAACACATTTTTTTCCCTCATAATTTCTGTTTGCTTTGTCTTCTACTCTTCTGTTTGATGCTATTCTTTTCTATTTGGATTGATTTTCAATAGTTCTTTTCTATTGCATTTACCTTCTTCAAAGTTTCCTTGTGTCTAGATGCAGCACACACACACACACACACACACACACAGGAGGGAGGGAGGGAAAGAGGAGAGCATTAGTTCACTGTTGGTGGGATTGTAAACTGGCTCAACTAGTTTGGGAATCAATGTGGAGATTCCTCAAAAAGCTAGACATAGTTAATAAATCTATCATATAGGTGGAGAGTCCTCAAAAAGCTAGACATAGTTAATAAATCTATCATATAGGTGGTGGTTTGAATAGATATATGCTCCTTTCATAAGGCAAGTGTTGCCAAGTAAAAAGCCTAGTGCCAGGTTTGTGATCCCTCCCTTCAAGTTGTTAGGGAGACCCTGAGGAAAGCCCAAAATAAGACAAGCTATATTGCCCTTTGTGATGGGTTTTAACTTGACTACATCTGGTATGAACTACAACGCAAGCAGCTGGGAACACCTGTGAGGGATTGTTCTTAATTAAAATCATTTGAAGTGGGAAGACCCACCTTTAATCTGGTTCACACTTTCTGTGGCAGCCTATATAAATAAAGCCTGGGGTGATGGGGCATGCCTTTAAGTTTGTGAATTCAAGGTCAGCCTTGTCTACAGAGCGAGTTTCCGGACAGCCAGGGCCATTACACATTAAACACTGTCTTGAAAGAAAAGGAGCTTTGGCTCTTAGTCTGCTTGAGCTCATTCTTTCTGGCAACTTCATTCCTTCATTGGTATTAGAGCCTACTTCTGCAGGATTCTGGAGTATACTGAGGACTACTTGAGACATCCAGACTCCTGGAGTGAACAACTGTTGGATTCTTGGACTTTCCATTGGTTGACAGCCCTTGTTGAACTAACTGGACCACAGCCTGTAAGACATTTTAATAATCCCCCTTTATACCATTCCCCCAAGTCATTCATTCTATCAGTCCTGTGTTTCTAGAGAACTCTTTCTAATGCTCCATTGATCTTGGTTGCTGTCTAGAACTTGATGGTAAGACTCTATTGCTGAAGACACCATATACTTTGGTCACTGGACATGGAGAATTCAGCTGGCACTGATAGGAAAGCATCCTTCCTGCTGGCTAGGTTTCATAGTTCTGGGAAATGCTTCCAGGAGAGAAAACAGTTATGAACACTGCAGGCTACAGCAATGACCAGCCTGGCAAGATCTGCCCAAGGGCACAGCAGTGGCACTCACGTTGTAGGAGTAGCCAATGGCCTTTTGATTGGATTTAAAGCTTGCTCAACAGGAGAAAAACACATTTCTGGTACATAAATATGTCCAAGAACACATGTCTGGAGGAGTTAATAAACCCTAGGGGTGCACCCGCTATTATTAGTTTGATAAATGGACACAATATCAAAGTGTCCTTCAAATCTCTATTAGTGAGGCTCTCACTCCTTATCAGGGAAGAGAAGCTTCTTTGTGCTCTATCTGGTGGTGAGCACAGACATTCACAGATGTTCAAAGAACAGCGCATGTGTCTGTGTTATGTGCTCAGCCATAAACGGGACATTAATATAGTACCCTTCACCTCTAAAGCTCAGGGAACATCACAGAAGAAAAGATGTGATACTTGTAAGAGCCAGTGGCTGGGGAGAACCAGGGCAAAGCAGTGTCTTCTAAATATGACTAAACCACTGGGCTCATGAACCCACCACGACTGTGGTTACCTGCATAACACTTGTCCTAGATCAAACCAATGAACATTCCAACCTGGATGGGCCAGGAGGGCCATGAGTCCCCACACCTACAGAAGGAGGTATTAATGCTTACTGGATGCTAGGGGAGGAAGTGTCAGTTTTCTTTAATGATGTGGTCCCTGGTAGGCTGGCCACATTCCAGTGGGTGTTCCCACATCCATGTGTATAATGCAACACAAATGAGACTCTGAAGATTATTATTATTTATAAAATTAGGAGAGGTGCCGCAGACTATCTCCTTTGTGGGGTCTCCCATCTGCATGGAATGGGCCTCAGTTGCAGATGAACGAGGATTCGGCGAGTGACAAACAGTCCGAGAGAGAGAGAGAGAGAGAGAGAGAGAGAGAGAGAGAGAGAGAGAGAGAGAGAGAGAGAGAGAGAGAGAGAGAGAGAGAGAGAGAGAGAGGAGAGAGGAGAGATTTAATACAGAACAAACAAGAAAAGCTGGGCAGGATACATCCCTTGTTACAATGGCACAAGACAAAGGATTGTATACATCAGGGAGTGGGACCAGGCAGCTTGAGGAGGAAGCCAGGTGGGAGGCTAGTCAATAGATAAATCCTTGATTATGCTGTTCCTTTGGGCCAAGCAGAAAAACTTGTTTTAGGGGGGTTTAAAACCCACCCTTTTGCCAGGCCAATGTGTATTCCCTGTCCTCTGCAGACTAACCCTGAGCTATTCTAGCTCTGTTCTTTGTAATGCCTGATTAGTATCACAGGTCTTTACTAGACGTGAATTAGAGCATTAACGAATAGGCAACCTTTCCTACTGAATTCTGAGCTCCTGGCTTTAAGGAATTTTCAGGACTTTGGAACACAGGTGGAAACTTCACCTATGACAAAAATTCAATCTTTAGAGGCATAATAATACTGAACATGCGGATAAGGTTTGAGTATATAGATTATTGGAAATGCCAGGGCTCCAGGAGGCTGAGTTTCTTTTGAAACTCTTTTTCTCAGGACTCCGTCCAGGTTTTCAGACCTGTTTTGAGTCACTACTCGAGTGGGTGTGGCAGAGAGGAACTCTGATTGGGATGAAATGGGGTAGATCCAGTAGGGGTTAGGGGAGGAGTGTGTGTGCGTGTGTGTGTGTGTGTGTGTGTGTGTGTGTGTGTGTATGTAGGATATGATAAGAAAGCTTTGTAGTCATGTATACAATTTTAAAAAGAATTAATAGAACTATTATACTAAAAATAGGTGGCGCCTGCTAGAGCAGGGCTTATGATGCCAACCTCTAATACAGCCACGTGTCCGAAGAACAGGGCAGGAGGATCAAAAGTCAAGGCCAGCTTGCTCCAGAGAGTTCAAGACCAGCTTAGACGCGGGAAGCCTACTTTGCTTTATGGTTTTAGAGGGGTCAGTCCATGTTCACTGGGCTCCATTGCTTCTGAACTGTGGTGAAGTAACTCATCAGGCGAGGGCTGGGAGCAAGCAGAGCAGAGCTGCTTACCTCAGGATGGCCATGAAGGAAAGAGAGTGAAAACCAGGAAGAAGATGATGGCAATGTACAGCCCACAAGGGTATGCCCCTAAGATCTCAACGCCTTCCACCAGGTAGGCACAGCCCTATTCTATTGTCAGCACTTACTCACCATGTCATTTAATTATAAATCTATCCTCGAATCCTTCTATGGATGCAGAGCCCCTGTGTTCTAATCATCTCTATAGAGCCCCTCTTCTGACTGCTGATGCATTAGAGCACATCTTCCACACCTGGGCTCAGGGAGGGACGTTCACACTCAACTACAGAGAATCACTATTGTACGTGTGTGTGTGCATGTTGTCCCAGCATTATTTTCATCTCCTGTTTGTTTAGTTTGCTTTTCTTTTGTTTATTTCACAGTGTGTCTGGACCTCAATCTGAAGTAGCAGGATCGCCTCAGATGTCTGATGGCCCTAGTTTTAGAACCTTTCGTCATCTTCTTGAAAGTTCTGCTTCCTCTCTTTTCAGCTGACTCCTCCATGTCCTGAATCACAGACTTCCTATTTCGTGCTTAATTTCTTTCTTTGGAGTAGCATTTGCCAGGAACTTTCTAAGAAACACAGAGGAGGCGATTTTGTAAGCTCTTAGCATCTGACTACACATATTTTCCCTCTTTTATTCATTGTTTTACCTATAGGATGAGTGGCTTGATTAGAGATGGAATTCTAGATGGAATTGCAAATGAGCTTCTGTGGAGCCTTCCGATGTTTCACTCAGTCATGCGCAGGCTTCCAGTGTTGCCGTGGAAACACCTGATGCCATTTTAAGCCCTGCCCTGTGTACATCATCAATCAGTTCTCCTCTTGTTTCATTTTTTTCTGTCCCCGATGTTCTGAATTTCATGCCTTCTCATGTCTTCAGTGATTTGTTCCATAATTCATGGGCGCTTTCAAAGCAGAAACTCACATCCGTGAATCCTGGAAAATCTTCTCTCTTCTGTTTGAAGGTACAGTTCCCTGTCTTCTCTCTGCTCTCCCACTCTGAAACTCCTGCCAATGAAATATTAGACTTTATGCTTTGAAGCCCTCATTTCATATCACTTCTTACTCGTCATCTTATACTACTTTCCAAAATATATATTTCATGCAACCTTTCTGCTTTTTGACTGAAGGTTTACTTCAAGATGTGATACTTTTCTATTTATTCTCTAAGAATTTTGTGTAGTCTCTGGGTATTCCGTTAATAACAGCATTCTGTTTTTGAAGAATGTTTCTCCAATATTCTTTATTAACTTTTCCAAGACATCAGCTTGAGCTTCAGCCTTTCCACACTCCCTGTTTCTGTGTCCTCTAACTTAAGTCCTCTATTTGAATCCTTCTTTGCTTCTCTCCTTGTCTCAGACCCTTCACATTGGAGCCATTTCTAAGGTGTGAAGGATTCTATAAAGGTCTGTATCTCAGACAGAGGTACTGATCATCTGAGAGAGTCTGTGCAGAGTCACAGCTGGCCACATCCCAGCTTCTCTGGAGGCATTCGGGTGGTGTGGTGGTTTGAGGAAGAATGGCTCCTGTAGGTTCATGTACTGGAATGCTTGATCTCCAGTTGATGGAACTATTTGGGAAGGATTAGGGGATATGGTTTTGTTGGAGGAGGTGCATTATGGGAGTTTGAGGTTTCAAAAGCCCACACCATTCCAAGTTAGCACTCTGTCTGCCTCTCTGCCTGCCTGTCTGACTGCTGTCTGTCTGTCTGTCTGTCTGTCTGTCCCTCCCTCTCTCCCTCCCACCCCCAACCTCCTGCTTTGTGCTTTTGGATTAGATGGAAGCTCTCAGCTACTGCTCTAGTGCCATGTACACCTACTGTCTTGCTTCCCACCATCAGAAAATGAACACTAAACCTCTGGAGCTATGACCAACCCCACAAACTAAGTACTTTTTGACAAATTATCTTGGTCGTGCATTTTATCTGGCAACAGAAAGAAAATAAAACAGGTGGCAAGCCTGAGTGTCTCTTTCTTGAGGTCTTTCCTTTTGAACTGGTAAACCTTTCCTGAGGAAACTTTCTTCATGCCTCATGGGGGTTTTGGGTAGAAGCTGGAGGCTTAAGTCCTACCTCTTGTTTGTAATCCCTTGTAACCTTGTAATCTGGTGCCTTATTCTCAGTACCTTCTTGCCATCCCAGAGACACAACACACAGCATCTCTAAGCCGAGTTATCCTGAGAGTCACCCATGTAGTAGCTCACTTAGGTAGGAAGGGGATCTAGAGGTTAGTGTGGGGCAGGCCTGATGCCTTTCTAAAGGATCTGTGCACTCCTGACTCTATGTTCAGCTCCACTTCTGCTTCTGGAAGCATCTGGAAGCTCTGTGCCTTAAGCCTTGGAGGCACCTGAGCAGATTCTGGCTTGCTGCCTATGCTATCCTCTCTCCCTAGACATTTAGCTTACTTTTTGGGTTTCCCCTTCCAGCTGTCTTTGTCCTTTTCTGGCTTCTTAGTGGGGGTGGGGGAAAGGAATATATAATCAACTGTGATTGTGCCACAAGACTGTAGGCTCCGTGCTGACATCAGACACCTCTGCAGTTTGGTCCTCCCCCCCCGCCCCCCCCCCTGGCTCCACTCTGACTTGGGGTTAGGTTTATCCCTTCGCCAGGCTCCTCCCTCATGTTGTTTCCCTGCCCTCTGCTCTTCCTTTTCTCCTCCATGTCTGGTGTCTCCTTTTTGACATTCTCCAGCTGTGTCCTGCCTTCTAGGAAGTCTTCATTAACCCTGCCCTGATCCTGACTGGCCAAGATTGGGGAAGAGACCTTGCTCTGCTGTCTTCAACTTGGGGTCAAAGCCTCCTTGACCCACCAGTCTTGCTTGCCATGGAATTGTCAGCTTCGTGAAGGAGGGCTTGCTGCAAACTTGCAGAAGGTATGCGCTCCCATTCACCCTGTCTCCCCAGCTGAGCCCAGTGCTAGGGTAAAGTAGGTTCTGATTTGTTGAATTCATAAATGAATGCTATAATTAAAGTATGATTACATATAAATTATATACTTAATATATAATTATGTAAGTCATAGATTAATGTTATAGCTCATTTATGGGAACATTAAATGCTTGACAACTTAATGAGCCTATAGTCATGAATGACCGAAGTCCATTTTGGTCTGGGCAATGGGCAGAAAAGGGGGAACCCAGGAGTTCTCAAAGAAGTTCCCTATAAGTCACCCATACCTGGCATCCCTCAGCCCCTAAAGAGAAAGCAGATGGGGGTTGAGCCACAACAATTCATCCTCTATAGCTGACTTGCTGCTGGAGGTGGAGCAGAAGATCCAGGGTTGGGGCCGTGTGTGTGCCTCCTGCACCAGCTCCATCTGGTCTTCTGAATGAAGCCAGAGAGGCAGAGTGTCTCCATGGGGAACCAGAGAGTCTGGGCAGCGTCTCCAGCCCTCTCCCTTGGCATTCTAATATTGCTTGTGCTGCTACTTCATGCCATCACAAAATTCTCTGACCATCTCACATCCCCAGCCCCTCTTTCCACTGCCCCAACTGCAGGGGCTAGTCGTCAGCCCGGCTGGCTCGGTCTTCTAGGAATCATCTTTTGTTCCTACTACCTGACGCATTGCCCATTTTGGGTGGACCTTGGCAGGAGCACAAACAGGCACAGGGCCAAGACTCTGGAGTGAATGTCTGGGTGTGGTACAAGAATCCCTTACCACCCCTGCCCTGGTTTTCTTGTCTATAAACCATGTGTGAAAACAACACCAATTTATTGGACTGTTGAATGGGTTAGCCACACATTGCTGAGAACTCTGCCTGGTTCACACCGACCTTACAAAAGTGTTACCCATGATCACCAAGTAAGTGCTTAGGAAAGATCTGCTGAGTTGATTGAATCAGGTGTTAACAGTGGGATTACCGCTCTGCTCTGGCAACCATGGCCTCTCTGTTGGACTCTCTGCCTCCCTCTGATCTCTTTCAGTTTGCCTTCTGTTCTGGATGCTCACAGCTTTGGGGAGGTCAAGCCTATTCTGCTCAACACTGCTCTGTTTCTCTGCCTCCCCCCCAGTCCCGCATGCACATGTGCACACAGATTGCTGAATGTGTTCACATGCATGGGAGTATTCACTCTTCCCATGGTCTCCTATGCTCCAGTCTGGTCCCATTCTCCCAGCTTTTTCTCCTCTGGATCTAACTGACTGCAAGCTGCTGTCCAGTTTTTGGTCCCGGAAGCCCTCACGATGCCTTTGGCTCTGCTATCTTCATCTCTGGAAGCCGATTATTTTCAGCTATCTCTAGTGCTAGAGAGGTTCCCCTGTTAGACTTTCCCATTTTGTTACCCTCCTGAACTTCTTGAGGAGGCTCCCATCCCAATTCTTTAGCTTTGGGAGGAGTTGAGGGTGAGCTGCCCTGTTCCATCAGTTGTCCTGCCCCCCCCCCACCATGCCTTCCATCTGCTATGCAAGGGAAAGGACTTGCTCACAGGTATCGAGTGGAGCTAGGCTTGAGTTGCTTCAGTTGTGGGATGAAGAGTCTTCCCTAGTGTCCTGGCGGGTTTTGTGTCAACTTGACACAGCTGGAGTTATCACAGAGAAAGGAGCCTCAGTTGGGGAAGTGCCTCCATGAGATCCAGCTGTAAGGCATTTTCTCAATTAGTGATCAAGGGGGGGAGGTCCCCTTGTGGGTGGTGCCATCTCTGGGCTGGTAGTCTTG
>NC_034591.1:74019904-74024930 GCF_900095145.1 Mus pahari
AACAGCAGTATGGAAATGTAAGCCGAATAAACCCTTTCCTCCCCAACTTGCTTCTTGGTCATGATGTTTGTGCAGGAATAGAAACCCTGACTAAGACAGGGAGCCTCCTGCCCTGCCGCAGCATCTCTTTTTTCCCATTGACATTAACCCATCAGTATTCCACTTGCTACTGGACCACTTGTGCCATCCTGAAGGCATGGCCAAAAGTATGATGTGGTGAGGAGCTGTCCTGAGGCTGAAGTGCTGAGGAATCAGACACCAGTGCACATGGAGGGCACTGTCCAGGGTGGGTCCCGGAGTGAGCGCCTACACCAGTGTTCCTTTCAGAGGGGTGCAAGGTTTGCTGCCTGGCTCTATGAGACTTGAAGTCTCGCCTCAAAGGCCTTTTCCATGGCCACCTATAGTTCATCAGTCACTTTTACCTTAGTGTGAATGAGATCATGCCTTTTCGGTGAGTGCAGCCTCTCATTATTGAGGGCCCTAGAGATGGAGATGGAAATGTATTTCCTGAGTTCACAGCCTACGTAAGGTGGTCTAGAAAGGCTCCCTGAGCCTACATCTCACGGCCAAGGCTGTTCCACAGGGCCTCCTGAGACACCCTTGTCACCCTCCTCTGCCTGTGCTCCCTGAAAGGAGACACTGAGTGGACACACAGGAAGCTGCAGGGTGGCTATGGGCATGAAGAATAGAGAGCAGACCCAGGGAGAAAAATGAAGTCCCTTGAACATTAGCAAACCTCTACTCTCTGCCTTGGCCTAGCACGAATCCCCAAATTCCCAGGGTTGCCTTTCTTTGGGGAGGACTGTGGGAGGAAGGGATAGTCTTTGTTTTGGGCCCCAGCCTGGCCTTGTGCCCTTTCCCTCTGAACTGAGGGTGATGTCTTCATTGTTGTTTTTGCAGTGATTTTGGCATCTAGCATGAACTCTGGTTGCCATGGCAACTCCAGCAAGGGAAAAAGGGAGAGGGTTGAGGGTATTGAATATATTCCACTCTCGGCTCCTTTTCTATGTGGGGGTCTATGGAGGGCTAAAGCTAAGACTTTCCCCCCAGAAAGCCCCCCCAGCACCCCCATATCTCTCCTGCTTGGCTTGACTTCATGCTGGCCACAGCACCTTGCTAGCAAGATTCCTTTTAGAGTGAAACATGGGCTTCCCTGCAGCTGAAGGATGTGTTAGAATGGGGGAGGGGAGACCTCAAAGAAACATCCCCAGTTGGGAGACCACACAGACCCCTAGTTCTTCTGGGTTCAAGAGAACAACAGGCAGGGCAGGAAGCCATCTAAGTGCTTAGAGAGTCAAGAGGCCTTGCTCTCACTTTTAGGCCCCAGAAACAAAGGTGTGGGAGTCACTCTAGTGACTTGAGAGTCAGGTTTCCCAGGGTATCCAGGGAGCCCTCCAACACCTCAGGCTTCAGAGGCCTCTGCTGAGGCTCTTGCCTACGCGTTCTACACTGAGAGGAAGCACCAGTGTACCAGGCTCGTCCTTGCTGACTAGGGTTTGGCCATACTCTTTCTATTCTGGATCTCTAGAACAAGGTCTGTCCCCAAACAGGATTTGCAAGGATGCCTGCTGGGTGAAGGAAGGGGCTCCTACAGGAAGAAGTGAGCAAGTCTAGGGGAGACTCGGGAGAGGGGGGATTGGGGGACAGTATGTCTCTGTGGGAGATGCACTTTTGAAGATTCTCCAGGTAACAGAGACTGGCCGGCCACTTCAGAGCACCTTTGTCTCTATATTCTATACCCCTGACACCAGTTGGTAGTGAGCGGTCTGTCCATATATTCCACCCCCTACCGGGGTGATCCAGCGAGGGAGGGGCAGGGGCTTGAGGAAGCAAATGAAGAAGGTAGAAGAGAAAACCAGAAGCCGAACTAGTAAGAGGGAGGGGGTGGAGGGGAGGAGGAGGGGGGCAGGGAAAAGGAAGGATACAGAGAAGAGGAGTACCCAGAAACATGATGAAGAGGTTCTACATCTCAGTCTGTACCCCCTTCAGCCCGACAAAGCAGAATCTGTGTGTTTGTTGTGAATTGTCCTTGGGGTATCTTTATCTGTAGCTGATGAGTTTAGATTCTTAGGCTGTAGATCAGATCACTCTAGGGCTCTAACCTAGTTAGCCCTTGAGCAAGCTGACCAGAAACTGGCTCCTTCCCTGGTCCTTAGATATCCCATCCTTGGAACCAGGAGGCTTGCAATATCTAAGAGAATGTAGGATGAATCTACCCAGGCTTAGATGACTCCCAGATGATCTCGAAGTGATTCAATGGCAAATACTTTCAATGCTTTCAGCTTCTGTGTGATAATATCTAAATGGGACAATACCAACACTTTCCCTTGCGGGTGGTGTGAGGTTTGAATGAGGCAGTCCAGGTAGAGCATCAAGTCTGGGCATCATAAGGAGGGTGGAAGTCTGTGTGTTTGTTCCTGGGAACCTTCTGTGTGGATGAGGAAGAAGCCTACACTGAACTTCTCCACATGGTTCCTTGACCAGAGAGGGGTCAGTGATCCTGGCTCAGAAAGCAGCCGAGGATAGTGGAGCGCTCATGCTAAGCAGGAGCAAGCAGCAGGCTTCCAATGTCCGACCCCCTCCTGGGCTTCTGAAAACATTTCCTTTCCTCCTCTATCTTTGAGGAAGTGTAAATGTCCACTGTACAGATGAGGAAACTCAGGCTGGAGGTAGATAGGGGCTTGCTCAGGCCACATGGAAGATCCAAACAACTAGGGAAGTAGGGACTCACTGCCCAGGAGGTTCCTTTCAATGTGGGCTCTGGCAGGGAGCTTGGGGACTGTAGGAGGACAGGGGACAGGCTCAGTTCCTGCCAACGGCACTCATTACCTCCCACTTACTGTTCTTTTGCTGATTCTGAACAGCAGGTACCAGGTCTTAATGCCACCATTGCCTCTCCACATCAGGAAGAGAAAATTGAACTAAAATGGCTTGGTGCTTTTACCTCACCATTTAGAAGGGAATGAAATGACAGCATAGGGCAAGTAGGCAGGGAAAGGATGGTTTCTGGATGGAATCAAGGCATGCCAGCCTTCAAGGGGCTCAAAAGCGGCAGTCCCTGACAAGCAGATGCCTGGGGAGAGGCAAAGGTAAGGGCTTAGCAGGGCTCAGACCTCTCACAAGATTTAGGTGTCTGAACCTCCTCCAGTGAATGAATGACCTTTAAATATATTGGAGGGCACCTCCATGTGGGGCCTGGCAGAAAGACAAGGTTCACCTATAAATATAAGGTGGTTGAAACCACTGAGGAGAAGACAAAGCTTGGTACTCAGCTGGACAAATGCAGGGAACAGGGAAGCACCAGAGCACCAAGCAAAGATGTCGCCTTTCCCTGGGGCTGGGAAGAGAGGGCCCTCACTTGCCTAGCATGCAGTGTGCAAGAGATGCCATAAACTCAGGGCATTAGCTTCTCTTATTCATGCATCACCCTAAGACCTGCAGCCCGTGGCTCAGGACAGACTAACGATACAGTGCACTTCCTACAGAGATTGGGTTCTGTCCCCAGTGCAGGGGCAGCCTAAGTGCTACTGATAAGATGATGCCCCGTGGACCACTGTCATCGAGAGGCAATGAGGGGAGTACTCGGAGGCATAGGAGGAATGGCAAAGGGGCTGAAGGTCTGCTCATCGTCATCCAGTGCTTCAGAGGCAAGTGAGGCAAGGTATGGGCATGGTAGGAGCTTGTGGAAACCTCCTGTCATAGCATGAAGTCTGTGGATAGAAAGGCCCAGATCTCAGAAGCCATGGCAGGACTACCACTTCTGCTCCTGAGGAGCAGTTTGGGGGGCATCTTAAATCTCCTGAAATGTTCCTTTTCCCCTCACTGTGAACAAACAGCTGAGCAAAAGCAACCTAGAGGAGGAAAGGGTTTCTTTCGGCTCGTGGTTCAGAAGTCATGGCAGGGAGGACAAGAAGATGGAATGCTTGGTCTGTGGTGCACCAAAAAAACAGAGAAAGGAAAATGACAGTGTCCCGTGGGCTCCTTCCTCCTTTTCTGTGTGGGTATGGCGTCTGCATGTATGTGTACAGTGTGTGCAGGAATGTACATGTCTGTGAATGTGTGTGTGCGGGGTGGCTAGAAGTCAATGCCACCGTCTCTCTATTGCTCTCTACCTTATCTTTTGTTGAGATAAATGTTTCTTACATAACTGGGATCTCTCTTATTTGGCTAGACTGGATGGCCAGCAAGCTTCCAGGATCCACACCGCTGTCTCTCAGGAGTGGGATTACAGGTAGACATCATCATGCTCAGTCCATTTTGGATGCTGGACACCCAAATGCAGGCATTAGTGCTTATGAGACAGGCACTTTGACAATGCCATCTTCCTGGTACCCCTTCTGCTTTGGATGCAGTATGGAACTCCAGCATTTTAGATGGTGCTGTTGTTACTTTTCTGTTGCTGTGACATAACACCATCACGGAGACAATGTATGGAAGAGAGAATTTATTTGGGCTTTCAGTTTTAGAGGGAGAGTCTATAATGATGATAGAGGCATGGTAGGAGGCTAGAGCAGGAAGCTGAGAAATGACATTTCCAGCCACACACGTGAAGCAGAGAGCTAACTGGAAGTAGGATGACATTATGAACTCTCAAGGACCATTCCCAATGACGTATTCCTCCAGCAAGGCTGCACTTTCTGAAGGTTCTATAACATCCCCAAAATAGAGCTATCAACTAGGTACCAAGTGTTCCAATAGCTGAGCCTACAGGGACTATTCTCATTCAAATCACTCCTCAGTTAAGCCACGCTGGAAACATCTCACAGATATGCCAAAGACAACAGATGTGCATCATTAATGTCCCAGGTGTTTACCAATCCTATCTAGTCCACAACCGAAACTCATGAGTCTTTTCCCTTTCAGCTTGACACTCAAACATCATAAACTGCAACATTTAACCCATAACATTCCATCCATCATTCTTCTTAGGCTCACGGAGATCTCACAAATGCAAAATGCATTCATTAGAACAGCAATAGCAGCCGGGCATGGTAGCGCACGCCTTTAATCCCAGCATTCGGGAGGC
>NC_034591.1:74024981-74069061 GCF_900095145.1 Mus pahari
TCTCAAAAAAAAAAAAAAAAAAAAAAAAAAAAAAAAAGGAGAACATCAATAGCTCTCACAGTCTTAAACACTAACACTTGTTCAAAAGCTCAAAGGTTCTTTCAAGACTCAAGACAATCTCTACACGAAAGCAAGTTGATACATCTAAATCACAATAGCTCATAGTAAATAGCTCCTTACCCAAATGGAGCAAGGAAAGATTTGTCTAGAGCAAGGCCAAAACACAGGAGGGAAAACATTAAGTCTTTCAGCTCCATCCATGTTCAGCCTCTGGGGATCTTAATGACATCATCTGGGCTCCAATAGCCATTCATCTGTTGATGCTACACGCAGCATATATGGACTCTCTTTGTCTTGGTCCAGATCCATTCAAAGCATCAGCTTCCTTCTACAGGTTTCCTATGGTTTTAACATCACCAGCAGCCATAGGTCTCTACTGAAGCAGAGGCTTCACCTTTACATTTTCACATAACTGACACACACACATGGACTGGCCTTGGTTGCTTTCTGAAAACGTGGCCCAGCCTCCATGCCCCTCAGCTTGTATTGTGCAAATCTGCAAAGCAGCACCGCATGGGTGATACCTCTAAGTTCTGCTCCCAGTCTGAGATGCAGCATGGGACCTTTATGCCACAGCTCCCAGTCTGAGATGCAGCATGGGACCTTTATGCCACAGCGGTACTGGTCTCTAGTCCAGCTGGGGTTGTCTCTCTCAGGCAGCTTAGCTGGTCTCTGCCTCTTGCTCTGCTGTTCTGCAGGGGTCTCTCAGCCATCCTTACCTCTTATCAAAGCTTGGAGAAATAGGAACCTGGTGCATTTTATCAGTTTCAGGGATCAGAAGGATGGCAAACAAACAAACATGAATGAACCTGTAAAAAACAAAAAACAAAACCTTTCTTCATTTTTGTTTAGCAAAAGGACTCTCACATTCCCTTTAGTGACCAGGAAACCCCTGAAGAATTTTCAGCTCACTCTCTATTCTTTGAAAAGAATTTGCATCCCTAAAATATTTTATTTTTTCCTATTTTAAATTATGTACAAGTGTGTGTCTATGTATTTGAGTCTGTGCAGGTGATAGTAGGTGACATTGGAGTCCTCAGTACTGGAGAGTTGTGAACTGTCTGACTTGGTGCCAAGAACTGAACTAGGCTTCGCTGCAAAAGAAGTATGCAGTCTTAGTCTTCGAGCCCTCTCTCCAGGCTTGAATGTGCATTTTTATAAGGGGGATCCTTCAAAGCGTGGGGTCTTACCATGAAGGAGAGTAAATGTTTGGTGTCTCTGTAACTGATCTAACTTCATGAGCAGTTGGAATTGCCTCATGCTGTCTCCTTGTCAGGCCGCACAGTGGCTTTTCATTTGTTTGTTTGTTATCTTTCTGATCCCGGAAACTGATCAGGTGCACCAGGTTTCTACTTCTCCAAACTTTGATAAGAGGTAGGGACGGCTGAGAGACCCCTGCAGAACAGCAAGAGGCAGAGACCAGCTAAGCTGCCTGGGACAGACACTGTCCAACCTTCTGAGCTACTTGTAAGTTTTCGGTTTTCAGATTTTGTGAACTGTCACCCATGCTGGGATGGGATTTGGGTAATGCGCCCACCTTTGAGTCATTTCTGCCCCTGTATTTAATCCATCATCTGCATCCCTGTCAGTAACCCAATAAAGCTCATTGGTTCATAAATTTGGACTCTGGTGTCATCCTTACTTTGCTCTGTTATCAATTCCCTGTCTCAGGTTAGTGGGATTTAATTCACATTTCCCCAGAAATACTGTCACACAAGTTGACAGTCAAAATTAGCCATTACATGGAAATGATGTGGAAGCCAAGGTTATAAGGAGTCTATTCTTGTGTGTGTTCAAAATTCATTATTGAATTATGTGTATATATACATATACATACATACATATATATGTAGAATGTTCTTATAAAATATATTTTGATCACATTCTTTCCCTTACCCAAGCTCCTCTCATATACTTACCACTTTCCTACCTGTCAAACTTAATGTTTTTTTTTTCTCTTTTTCTCTTAAAAATAAAAACCTGGATAAGTAAAAAAAGAAACAGAAAATGAAAAATGAAAATCAAAACAGACAAACCTAAAAAAGAGAAAATGAATGAAACAAAAAAAAATAGCAAGACAGAACAAAATTAAAAGTTCAGGGAAAGAGGAAACATGAGGCACATGGAGTTTGTTGATGGCAGCCAACCCTTCCTAGGCCCGGGGCCTGCCCTAGGTGTTTTTGATATACCTAGTGCTACTCCATTGGAAAACCTGAATCAATCACAAGTAGCTTTCTTGTTAGGAGCAGGACTTTGTGCCCACTTCCTCTTCTTGGGGCTGGTCGTTTGTCTGGTCCTGTGCATGCTGTGAGTTCATGTCTGTTTCAGCACTGTTGTTGGTTTTTTCTTTTTGGGAGTTGTCTGCCATCTCTGGCTGTTATACTCTGGCTGCAGTCTCTTTTGTACAGATGCCTGAACCTTGATGGAATGGATTTGATACAAATATTTCACAAGGCTGAGTGCTCCAAAGTCTCTTGCCCATGGCACGACGCCGTCGTGGGATTCTTTGCAGGTCACCATCTTCTACAAGAAGACACTTCTTTAACAGGCCTGGGTCATGCTCTCATCTACAGGTAGAGCGCTTAGGAGTCATTTTATTGCTGTGTTCTTTTAGAAAAACACTAGTAAGTTTTTCCATAGACCCATGACCTATCTAAAAATCAGAGTTTTGGCCACTTTCTTAGTGTCATGTATGGCCTAAATCCAAGTTTTAAAAAATGGTTGCTTACTCCCATGACATTTGTGCCCCTATTGTACCAGAATATGTTACAGGTCGGGCTCTTGTTGTAGGTTTCAGAATTTATAGCTTGGTGAAACTAATGAATACCTTTCTCCTTCTATAGTGTGCTAAGTACCTTTCAGTACCGAACATGCTATAGTCAATAGGTGTGAAGTTTCTGGCACCAGCCTAAACTTTCCATGTTCAAAGACATAAATTGTGTCTTCAAAAATAAGGCCTTATCATGAGGCTTAGACAGCCAATAATAGCCTTGGTAATAGCATGCTATGTTTGGGGGGAATCTGTAGGCAATGACTCAGGAACGTAACTCATTTTTGGCACTGAAGGTTTTACTTAGTGGAATAAGTTGTCTAGTTTGGGCAATGTCTACCCCATTAAATGGTGACTCCATTTAAATTCCTTCTATTTATGTTTGTATTTCAGGGTGCTTTTGGAGTTGTAAGTTTCTATATGACTTTGCAAAAGACCTCTGTTATTAATTGTCCTTCCCCATATTTCCTAATTTACCCTGATTTCCTGACTTCCTCCCCCTTTTAATCCTCATATTTCAGTTTCCCCTTTATATTTTTATAAAACTATAAGCTATTTCCCCTCCCTTGGAAGATCCTCTTCTACTCTCTAGGTCCTTACTAGGCAACTAACCTATGGGGTTATATGGAGGGACACATATATAAAAAAAGCTTGAAAGATAACATCCATATGTAAGAGACAGCTTACAACTTTTCTTTTATTTAGGTTTTGGTTAAGGAGGTTAACCTTGTACTTGTGAGATAAGACACGACTACACAGCTGCTCTGTCCCCTCACAGATCATCTACTCTACATCTTTCCTCTGCCCTCTTTCCTTCTTTTTTTCTCCCCCCCACTCACACTTTTAGAATAGACCTCACACTAGGAAGAATAGACCACACATGTCTGAGTATGTCAGCATCTAGTGACCTGGACTTTCTCCCCTAAGGGTACAGAGGTGGTGTCTGCATTTCATACTGGCACACCCACAGCCTATCACTTGGTGTCTCTGATAGATATTTAGAAGAACACTTAGGCTGGGACCAGATTTTGAAATGGCAAAGACCTCCTGCATGTTGAACATTAGGGTACTGTCCAGGAGAGTTCAGATGCCCTGTGTAGTTCGGTACAGTAGTCAAAGCCCTGTATCTGACATACCATGAATGATAGGGACTATTATCATCCTGTAGTGGGTGCTGATAGCATAGGCCCTTTGCTCTATACTTGGAGCTCCTGATGATTTTTGTAGCAGCTGTATTATTCTTCTAGCTGATATGCCTGGATACTCAGTCCATACTAGTGAGTAGGAGTTTATCTGGACTGAAAACCTGAAGAGGGAAGACCAAGGGAGGTTCCTTATACTCGTGCCCTCAACTGTAGCATTCTCTCCAGGGACTCCCTGGATTCTACTCTAGAACTCAAGCATTTTTCAATTATGGAGAATGCCAGGATATATCCAAACTATGGCTTGCTTGAAAGTGGTTGACTGACAACATAAAGGAGCACAGAGGGCTGTAAAAAGCACTGAAGGGCTTCAGAGAATGCTATCTAGTATGGTTTCTAAGCATGTTTAACATCAGGGCTACAAATCTAACCAGGGAACTCAGTGACTAAGACAGATGACAGCAGAATAAATCTGACTACAGTAAGTTCTGGCCCAAGGCCTGCTGACTGATCTCACACTTCCTGCCCAGCCAGACCAACCCTTGGAATGTCCTTGCTTATCCCCTGGGGAGTCCTAAACTGGTTGTATTTAGTGCTATTTGAGATGCTGTCTTAGAATTCCCATTGCCATAATGAAACATCGTGACCAAAAGTAAGTTTGGGCTGAAAGAGTTTATTGGGCTTATACTTCCACATTATAGTTCAGCACTGAAGAAAGTCGGGCAGGAATCTAGAATCAGGGCTGATGCAGAGGCTGTGGAAGGGTGCTGCTTACTGGCCTGCTCTTCCTAGATTGCTCAATCTGTTATAGAACCTAGAGGTGATATTACTCACAATGGGCTGGGCCCTCCCACATCAATCACTAACTAAGAAAATGCCCTACAGACTTGTCTTACAGCCTGAACTTATGGAAGCATTTTCTTAATTAAGGTTCCCCACTCTCAAATGACTTTAGCTTGTGTCAAGTTGACATAAAACTACCCGGCACAGATGCTGTCCACAGATTTCTACTTCTCACATTCTATATCCGCCTAAATGTTTTTCAGATAGGTTCATTGAGGTTAAGACAAAGGAGTAACTTACAAAAATGTCTTTGGCATAGCCAGGGACACCAACGTAGGTTCCTACATCTGAACCTGGCTTCTCCCAGATGCCCTAGAGAACTCCAACTTCCTGACTGATGCTTGAATTCCAACAGCTCAGTTTTAGAGAATAATTTTATTGTCCTGATTATGCATTTCAATATTCTAAGCCACCTTCCAGCTGCTTTGAAGGCAGGCAGAGGAAACACTATAAATAATGATTATATATATATATATATATATATATATATATATATATATACAATCATTATGCTGCCATTGGTCATTCAACTATGGCATCTGTTACCTTTGTGCAGTGGAATAAAGGAAGATGAATCTGATCATGGGTCTCAACAAGGTCATAGTCAGTGTGAGGTTAGCAGCAGAGATGCTAGACCCTGGGCCCACCAAGTAGGAAGATAGGATGTCATAGCCCATATACCTGGCAGGCATTGTGATGGTCTGTAGGCTCATGGTGGTTTTGTACCATCCCTGCTTTGAGCACGAGTCCTATAGGACCCACTGACTGTAATATTTGCCAAGTTTGCTAATTTTCCATGCCTCAGGTTCCTTATGGGCATTGTGATAATAAAATCAGCCCGATTGTCTGAGGCTTGAACCTTGGAGCCTTGGCTTGGACTGTGGCAGGCAGAGACCTGTCCCAGAAAGCAAGAGCCTAGGGAGGAACCCAGTTCTTCACTCTGGGATCTCACAGGCCTGTGTGCCGTCTGAAACATTGTTTTGTCGAATCTGTGTGAGCACTAGCTTGGGTAAATGTGTAAGAGGCGTAGTAGCCCTTTGCTTGCCGCACTGGAAGAATTCAGGGAGTGCTAGTTTCCTCTGCCATAAGACAGGCAGGCTATCCCGAGTGCCACGAGGTGGCAAAGAATATTAGAGGTGATGGGAGTAGCTATGGAGGCCAGGCTGGACCAGAGGAACTTATCAATTCACCCATTTTCTGGATGTGATCTGTGTCTGGTCCCTGGTTGGTATCCTGGGGTAGGTAAGTACGTCTTTATAGTTCTTGCCCACCGTAGCTCTTATGCCAGAGGAAATGGGAGATATACAAAGACTTGCCTGGTGTTTGGAGACACCAGAGGCTGGGGGGATTGAAGTAGAGCTCTAATAAGATGTAAATGCCAAATTGATTGATAGGCATCCCGAGTGGAAGGAACACATGGACAAACAGGGGCAGGAGACCATCAGGTTGCAGCAAGTTGCCTCCCGACTGCTTCCCTTGGCCACCTCATTCAGCGAGCTCAGCACTCTTCCTGGGGGCGTCTCCCTTCCTGGAGGAAAACTCAGAGCTGTAGTAAATGAGCAACTGACTAGTCTTGTTCTGAAACAGAGATCAAACCTCAGTGCTGCACAGGTTAGCAGTATATATGCAAACTCACACTCTCACCAGGACCTTGGAGAATCAGAGAGGCCAGCGGGAAGCCCGAGTAAGGCTAACAGGGGTCCAAAGGCTTCTGGGAGCAGGGGATGCCAGAAGAGGAGAAAGCCTTACTAGGAGGAGAGCTGAGGTTGCTCAGCCCTATCGCACGGCAGATGCAAGCTGGGAGCTTCTTCATATTATGCCTCACTAAGGAGACAGGCCTCTTCTCAGGCACAAGGCTGACATGTTTTGTTTTCCCCAGATGGGGATAATCAGCCTGTTTGGGAGCAGGGTTGACAGCTCCAGCAGCAGGCGGGGGCTGGGGGCGGGAGGCCCCAGGCTGCAGGCAGCTTCCAGCTCTCAAGGGAGCCCAGGCTGCCTGTGTGACAACCTCCAGCAGGTGGGGATTTCTGTTTGCACCACAGAGAGGGCTGTGGAGTAATTTAACTCAGTTACATGAGCCCTGAGAATCAGTCCAGATCCCCTTTCCCTTTAATTTATGCCCGAGTGTCTGATTGAAGAGCAGCAAGCCAGTCTTCCCCAGCTCCTCTCAAAGGCTGCTCGGCTGCCCTGCCTCGGGCTGAACTGGGCATCTCCAGATCTTGTGCAGATGTTGAGTCTGGCTGCCCTTTTCACTCTTTGGGAAGATGGTCACACCTCCTTGTCCCTTGCTGAGATTCTCCTACCCCTACCAGTCCCACATCTCATCCCTTCACTAGGGCCTGTGTAAGGTTCTTTCTTGGTTCTGGTTCTGGTAAGGGTGAGGGCAGAGGTTCCTGACACTTAAGGGGACGATGCCCAGATAAGCCTGTTCTGAAGCTAGGCCAAGGTCTTTGGCCTGCTGATAAGCGTTTCTGAGCACTAGGCTAGGAGGACATTTGTATCTTGTCCTGAGTCAGGGCAGAGCCAATGTGATGTCAGCCATTCTTCACCCTGGGGATAATGGGTTTCCTCCATGAGGGTCTCTAGAGGTCTCAGAAGACCCAGCATCTGCAGACTGCAATGGGCTCCTTTTCTATTTTCTTCTCACCCTGTGTCAGCTTCCATTATAGGAGATCGGGGTAGGTTGGCTTTTCTGAGGGGCTTCATCCCTGGCTCTGTCAAAAAATCCTCCCAGTTCTAGGGCTGAGCCAACTCAAGGTTTCTTCGTCATAGCCTTTGGCTTCTCTCCCCAACCTCTTCTCAGCACCCCTTTTCTAGGCCCCACCCAGGATGCATTTCCATCTCTGTGTTTACTCATTGGCTTTCTGCATATCAAAGTTTGGAGTCTCCCTCCATCTCCAGCTGTTCCTGGGAGCAAGTTTAATAAGGACCTTTAATAAAGTCTGGGGTCTTATCAGGGAAAACCTGCAGGTTTATACCCAGGCCTATGTGTTCCTCTCTCTGTGTATCTGGCCATCAGAGCCCAGGGTGAGCCAGAATACTGGCTTTGTCTTCAACACACCCCCTCAGTGAGCTGGTTAGCCAGGCTCTGCACCTCACTCCCTCACGTACTTAGTGGTTGCATCCCTATGAGACCCCAGAAGTATGCAGACAAGGTTGTTGTCCCCAAGAAAAGCACCTCTGGGACCCCAGGCCATCTGGCCTTCTGCAGCCTCATGGAACAGCTTTCCTCCTCTGTGGTCTCCCTGGCAACACAGAGCCACCTGCCAAGCCTGCTGCCGGGGCCTGGTGCCCGAGCCGATCTTTAGTGCCACATAGAGATGGCTGATGGCAGGAGCCAGGGTGAAGCTCAGCCTTCCCAGCTGTCGCAGTCAGCAAATCGGACAAAGGCTGAGTTGGTGGGGGTGGGGTGCTAGGGCCAGGGGTCCTGGGAAAACAGCTCTGAGGTCCTGGCTGTACCCCTCACAGTGACCTTTGCTCTCCAAAACACTCTGTGGGCTTTTGTGACCTGGACCTCAGTTTTCCTACCTACCAAAGGAAGGGGCAAATTATCTACCTCTCCAGTTTAATGACTGAAGACAAGAATGGAGTTTAGATACAGAATAGACTTCAGGTAGCTAGTGGCCTTTGGATAGCTGCCTAAACTGCCCTACAGGTCTTTGTAGGATGCATGTCTAATGGACATTTATTACCAAATATCTCCAAGACCCAGAAGCAAGTGTGATCCTTGCTTCACACTGCTGGAAAGCATTCTTTCCCAGTTACTCCCAAGACCACCAGGTTCTGGTGGCTGAGCATCTATCTTAGCTTCAGATCATAGGCACTCTGTTAAGGACACCATTGCTTCCCTGTCTTGAGAAATTGAGATGTTAGAGCTGCTTCTGAGAAAGGAAAGGGTAGGTGCCTGAGAGAGCCCCAGGGACTTCTGCTTCTGACCACAGACAATTGGGCAGATCAAGGACAGGAGGTGCCGTTATACTTCAGCAGACTTCCAGGTTCAGAGCAATGACTCAGTAGCTTCATCTAGCTTGCGGCACATGGGTTCCTAGTCAGGCCTCGGATAGCAGTGGAAATGGCTGATTGTAGAGGGTTTCCCTTGGAATTAGGTAACTATTACCAAACAGCAAGTCCATAAGGGGTTGCCCTCAACTGCTGTAGCCCCTTTATGTGAAAGAAAAAGATGCTCTCTTTTCCCAGACTTGACTCTATGGTGAGTGGTCTTCATTCACTTACATCTCTGCAGGCTATAATTGAACCAGAGTTGCTATCCATTGCAGACTGCCAAGCAGAAACTGAAGAGCAGCAACTTTTTGACCAAATACTAGAAAATCCAGGGGCAATTCCTGACCAGTCTCATGGGAGGTTTTGTTGACATTGAGCCTCAGACCCAGAGGCCAGAACAAGGGCTTCAGTTCCTTCAACAAACTCTAATTGAGATCACCTGCCTTTGCAAAGGAAGGACTTGAATCAAGACAGACAAGGTCCCTTTGGTTTTGGTGCTTGTGCTATATAGAGAAGAGACTAAAATAACAGCATGGGGGGTGGGCATGGAGAGATCCATACCTTGGAATGAATAGTGACCGTAGAGTATTGGTAGATCTGGCATGAAGAAACACATCTGGCAAGACACTTAGAGCTCTAAGCTGCAACTCACATCAGAAGATGGATAAACAGAGTAAGGGTCCAAGGGAGAAGCAAAGCAAGTGGAGATAACAGGTGGAGAGAATGAACTTGACCTGTCTCATATCATGTGAGGAGGCTGCAGGAACTGCAGTTAATGGCTGAGGATGGAGGCGATGCCCTCTGCAAACTAGGGCTAGATGTGGCGACACTGTCAGCTCCAGAGAAGGGCTGGGACTTTATCTTCAGCATGGTGGGAAGCCATGACAGCAATTGACAGTGGTTGAGTGAGTCTGCTGTGGGGGAACCATGAAGCAAGGGGACTAGTTGCACTCCTACTGGCCAGTGCCATCACCACTAGGCACACGTGGTACTTGAATATTCTGCACGTGGCTGGTTCAAATGCAGATGTGGTGGAAATGTAAACTAAATGCTGGATTTCAGACTTGGCCATGAAAAAGAAGGCAAAAATAACTCATTTATAGTTTATGCTGGTAGAATTTTGAAATAATATTTTGAATTTGGTGGGATTAATAAAACATACCATTGAAGCATTTCCCCATGTTTCATTTTAATACAGCTACTAAATGTTTTGAAATTTTATATATGACTCCATTGTGGCTCCCATATTTTTCAGTGGGGCAGTGGCAAGTGGCCAGAGATAATCTTGATTAACAGGTTCCTATTTCTTAGCAGCGGCCTAGTTCCCACATCCCACTTGATGTTCACAACTGCATAAGGGACATATCATTCTTATCTCTGATTTATACATGGGGAAGCTGTATCCCGGAGAGGCTAATTAACTCACCCAAAGCTGCACAGACACTAAGCACATAGCCGGCTGCCTAGTCTGGGTGCTGAATCACTTCCTCTGGGGATGAGGTCTGCCCGTGGTGGCAGTGGTGGGGAGGGGGGAGGAGAGGTGAGTCAGAACCTGCAGGGGCTCAGCAGGCATCAGTGTGGGACCAGCAGGTACAGGGAAGCCTAAGGAAAGACAAGGGATCCAAAAGGCACAGGGGATCTAGGCGTGGACAGCAAGAAAGAGTGCTGCCATTCACAGGGATGGAGCATGAAGGCTGAGAAGAGAGCCTCAGGAGATCTGCGTGGGTCCTGTCGAGAAGGTGGATATGTTTTTTTCAGTGAGGTGTGAAGTGTAGCTAGGCATCGTGGGCAGAGAGCCTTAGAGGTCACCAGGATGACCTAGAGAGTTCAGATGTTGAGTGAAGGGCCTGAGTACAGCAGGAAGAAAAGACAGGGGGCTAGGAAAGGATCTCAGAGGCAAGGACAGAGAGGCAAGGGGCAAATGCATCAGGGTGGAGCTGATGGTGGGCACAGTTCACTTTCAGGCTCATTGGAGACATCTTGAGAGATGCCCAAGGCAGGGCATCAGGGATACAGGGCATCCTCAAGCTAAGCCCTACAGGCACCAAGCACATTCTTGATCTCCGAATGCTAGGTAGCCAGCCCTTCCCACGAAAGGCTATGCCAAGTAGCTTCAGATATGCAAGGAATCTTCAGAATAGACAGTGACCTCAGAAACTCGTTCATTTGGGATCTGAACACACACTATCCTTGGAGCACTACGTATACAACAAGACTGGATTTTGGTTTGATCAAAGACTTGTGGTCACCTGATTCCTGGTGCAGCCCTGTCTTGTTTCCACTCCTAGCTGGCCCATTCCTGTCTGTCTGGGGCTGGATTGGGCTCTCCCACCCCTTCATTAGAGCTGCCACCCCAGCTCTCCAGGTCCTCTCTGTCCCCATCGCTAATCTCTCCATCCCTGGCTTCTCTTCAACTGCACTGCCTGTAGAAACAAGTGCTTTGTCAATGGAGAAGCCCTTTGGGGACAAACACAGGAAATTAAGGAGTATGCACAGTAAGAAAATCCATTCTTCATGGATTTCTGAAATCTGTGTTATGGCTTCTGCTGAATGATTGGGATCTATTAGCCAGTACTTATGCCCAAGAGGTTGGCCATGTGGATACTATTAGGATAGTATTTGTTGGGGATACTATTAGGATAGATCTGTTGAGATTCTGCCACACTTTGTCTGTGCTTCTGGGGCTGAAAGGCCAATGGTTGTCAAGATGTCTTTGGTAAAATGAGGCTTCAGGTCATTGGCTTACACACAGGGTGGATTTGCCTATGGCCAGCTGAGACAGGGGTATTGTGACAGAGGAGACATATGCACAAGTATCCAAGATGCATGACTCTGAGTGTGACGTGCTAAGGGATAGCTTTCCTCAGGGACAAGATGGAACCAACCACCCTAGGTTTCAGTTCATCGGGTTACTGTTGCTCTTTGGGACTCTGGTTCTGACTACAAAAAGTTGGATGGGTTTGGTTTAAGGTCATTTCATATATCACTCACGCAGCAGCCTTGACCATCCGTCTCTGTGCTAAGACTCACAAGAGCCCCAGTGAATAGTGTCCAGAGCCCTGACTATAAAGGCAAAAACTGCTTCCCTCTCACTTCCCAGGCAAAATGCTACTTTGAAACCAGGCTCAGATGGCAGCTTGCAACCAATGTATCTGAAGCCTCTGCCCAGCAAGGGGGATCAGCTGTGTGAGTTCCAAGACCTCGTGGAGGTTAGGGAAACATGGCTAAGCTGTGCGTGAAGAAATGGCAATGTGGCTGCCACAATGGCAGCTGACCCAGCTAGGGAGGTGATAGAGTGTAGGGGGACACAGTAGCCTTACCCGAAGGAGGAAAGACAGAGTTAGGTGGTTGATGTAGAGATTCCTTTAAGTTACTTGAGTTGTTTCAATATGTCCCAGTGGGGTAGCCTGTTAGGACGTCCATGAAGACGGGGAAGCAGCCACTGCCCTGGCCTCCATTCCTTTTTGCTGTCTTACCAGGTTCCAGGAGCTATCTGTACAATAAACTCAGATCTGCACCCCGATTCCTGGGATTCATCATGTGACTCTGTTGCCTCTCACTACCCCCTCCCCCATCCCTGCTCCTGTTCCCACATCTACGCTGGGGAGCAACAACAGTAGAAGATGGGGGGCAGAAGAACCATTAGGCTGGGGTCTGTGAGGCTAGTTTCACTGGCAACCTTCTGTCTTGGTAAGGCTAACCATAGTTCTCCTCCTTTGTGGATGGGATCAACAAAACCGCATGGTGAGTTATAAGGGGAAGAACCAATAGCTAGAATACTTGTGAGCCTGCAGTATCCACCGGTGCTTTCGACAGGACAGCAGCTGCAGTGACAGAACTCACATACTGGTCCTTCACAAAGGGATCCTTCCTAAGGAGTCCCGTGGCACACACTCCCTGGTCGTCTTTGCCTAGGCTAGTTGCACTGCCTAGAGAAGCTCCTGACATGCTGCGTGTGGGAGGGAAGTAGGCAAAGAGGGTGACACTACTCCAGAGCCCTTTATTGCTGTGAGGACAACGTATGTCTAATCTGATTTCCTTGTCCTGTTCCCTATGGCCGTTGCCATGGGCTGGCTGGGCAGTGGCTAAAGGTCATCACTCTTTTTCATCACCAGGCAGGAACAGGAGGTGTGAGAGGCCCTGTGGGGACGGGTGCTGAGTTCAGGTCTTCTCACCGTGTGCTTCCTCCCTGAGCCTTCTATCCTGGTGTTTCAGTTATCATCTATCCAAGTAGTTCTGCCCCTGGTCGCTCGTGAGAGTGGAGGGGGGAGCTTTAAGAAATATCAATGCCAGATCTTGTCTCAAATCCCTTCCATCAGAATTTGTACATTGTGCCTGGTTAACCGAATTCTGAAATAGTCTTGTGCTATCGGGGTGAAGAACTCCTGATTTGTTTCTAACCTCGTGCTTGCTCTTCCAAATTCAATCTTTTCTGAGATTCCCCACTTACCCCATTGATATCCCTTCCTGAGCTTCCTTAGGATGCCTCAAATCCATCTGACCCAAGTCCAGTTCTTAATCCATGTGAAGTCTGTCTCTCTTTCTCTCTCTCCAGGCTCCTGCTCCCATCAATGGATCCACCAGGTAGACAATCGCTCAGCCTGGTGACAGCCATAGAATCTGCCAGCTTCGCCCTCCAAATGCCTCGTGGCTAGTCCATCATTCTGAAGATCTGCCTCATCAGTAGTAACAGTGAGCGGCAGTGTCAGAATGAAAGAGAAGCAGACGCCTTCCTTGCATACTAATCCAAAAGGACAATTCACACATAAGTCAGATCTTTCTTGTGAAGAAGCAGCGTTCTCCTCTTCACAAGGTTACTCTGGTTTACACTATCACACTTCTGTTCCCGCCAATGGGAAGAAGAAAGCAAATTGTGCACCCATGATTCTCCCTTCAATAGAATATACTCGATGTTTTCATCCCAGTGCCCTGAACGCTATCACATGCTCACACAACCTGCTCCTGAGCCCCACTAGCTGTGCTCCTTAGATGGCCTCTTGTTTCTCCACTTGTTTCTTTCTCTCTCTCTCTCTCTCTCTCTCTCTCTCTCTCTCTCTCCTTTCCTCAATCTCCTAGTTCAGACTCAACTGTGAAGTTTGTCTGCTGCAGCCAGCCTTTAAGTTCTGTCCTCTGCACCCTCCAGCCTCCTTTCCTTTTTGCATCTTGAGAAATACTGGTCCTCTCTTTAACTGCTTCCCGCTGATCTGAAGGTTAAGACCTCTGACCACATGATCTGGCTCTATAGCTCAAATTCAGTACATGTCTTTTGCTGACTCTCTAAGCACATGGTCTGGGTGCAGTGGGTCCCATGCATGCTGTCCCTTTTCTCTGTGGTCTGTGTTTTATGTTTTTTCCACTGTAGTCCCCCTGATCCATCCTTAACTTGGCCTTCAAATCTAAGATCAGGCAACTTCTTTGGGACACCATCTTGAAATCTGGTTGGGATCCTAATGACTTGCTTCCCAATGTCAACATTCTAGTTGTGTTCCATTAAGAGCTTAGTCATTGCGTAAATTCTGTGCATCCCATTTGACAAAATGGCCTAAAGGATGGATCCCAGCAATTTCAGTGTGGCACTGTGACTAGCCCTTGAAAATCCTCACGGATTACTGCACGGATTATGAGCAACACGTGTGGGAGTAAAACTCAGGGTCCCGACTCCCCAAGAACTCAAAGGGGATACCTTGAGCAATGGGAGGTGTGGAGATAGCAGGTCCTTGTGTTTAACATGGAAATGCAGGCCTGGAGATGTCCCAGACCTGCTGGGCTCACATGGGCTGCTACGCATGTGGGTCTGGACCTGGAGTGATGTACTGCTTGGATCAATGAACACTGAATTCTCTGTCTGGATTAAGGAACTGGAAAAGGTAGATGCTACTAAAAAATGAAGTGTGATGGGTAGCCTTTATTGCCAACTTGCTTAGACAGAGAGACATGACTTAGAGAATTAGTCAAAAAAGTTTATGGGTGTGTCCATGAGGTTGTTACCAGAGGTACTTGACCTGTGGGATAGGAAGTGATGTGGAAGACTTGCCTTAACTGTGAGTGGCATCACCTATTAGCCTGGGGACCTGGACAGAACAAAAGAAGGAAGAAGCCAACTAACGCACAGCATGCATAGTGTAGCCATGTCTCCCTCCCCTTTCCCTCCTCCTCCCTTCCTTCTCTCCCCTCATGGCCACCAGGAGGTAAGTGACTTCACTCCAGGTGGTGCTGAGTTGAGTCAGCACATGGCATCTAGGAATGGCCTCAGCTGGGGTGCTAAGGAATGAAGAAAACACAAACACCCAGATGCATAGAGAAGCTGGAATTGGGTGGGCTCTCAAATGAAGAAACCTCAGCACCCCAGAAGCTTAGCATGACGATTATAAAGACTTGACAGAGAGAGGCAGAGTCATTGCAATAAGCCAAACAAGATCGTTAGATACAGATAAATAAGGAGGTAGGGTTTATAGCAAACATCTGGGTCAGTGAGGCAGGTTTAGCTAATATCAGCATGAACAGTCTCTGTAGGGAACAGTCTTCAGGCTGTAAACATCTATGAGGAGAAAGCTGTGGTGGAAATTTTCTGCATACTCTATCAACATCTACTAATGGGTCAGCAGGGAAGGCTTTGGAATTTCTTCTCTTGCCCAGAGGCTCACTACCCGTGGGGAAAGAGGAATTTGCTGGTTTCCAAAGGGTCTGAGACTAGGGTCCTGGATGTGGCTGTGTCCATGTCAATGCACACTTTCACTCAGGACCTACAGGGTGGTTCCCTTCACAGCCGCTCACCAATTCTATTACCAGACTGCATCTCCATCTCCAACCAGATGACGCTGTTCCCATCATCCATGTCTTGACTCTGGGACTAACATCTGCCCACTGACCTCCTCCTAGACTCTGGACAGAGTCTGGAAGGACATTTGGTACAAAGCTACTTCTGAAATTAATGACACACATACACCTGGGTGGGATGAGCCCAGGAGCACGGGAAGGGAGGATAGGCTGCTGCGCGTTTCTAGAAGCCAGTAGGTCTCGGGGAGCAGGCAGTTCTGTAAGAAGCATCCTGTTTGAGAGAGCTCTATGGAGCTGGAAGAAGTTCAAAGATGCCCACTGCTTGGAGACTCTGAGCAGTGTCAGGGCTCTGTCCTGCATGAAGATGACAGGTCATTATTGTGGCCTGAGCCAAGGCTCTCTCAGAAGCTGAGATTAGAGGCCAGTTTGAGACAGGGTAGGGGGCCAGGCCTGGCTGGGATGCAGTAATGGCTGGCTTGAGTCTATTGTGGGCATGCTCAGGGCTTCTTAGGTACTTCCTCCATCTTTTCGGGACTCTTTCTACTCTCCAGGCTCTGGGTGTCACAGTTCTTGCCTTTACCTCCCCATCATTCATGGCACAGACACGGGGCTTGAGAATTCAGCGCCCGAGAGAGAGAAAACCTTCAGTATCTAAGGTTCTCTGCAGACTGAATCTGAGGACTGTCCTGATCAGGGGGGACAGGGAAGTGCTGGGGCCTGGGGTTCTGCCAGCATTGGCAGCTGGATGAGCAGCTGTAATGGGATTAGGACCAGTCTTGCCCACCTCCCTCCCCCAGTAGCCTCATTAGCATGCAGTGTTGGCTCTGCTGACTGGGCCAGGCAGCTCTGTCCCCACCCCCAGCTCTGCTAGTGCCTAGCAACCCTCACAGGGGAGCCCTTTCCCACCGTTTGGTCCACCAGCCCAGCCCTAGGCACACACAAGCACCACTTGCCTTTTTTTTTTTTTTTTTTTTTTTAACACTGAAAGGGAGCCAGCTGGTCTTTCCAGATCTTCCCATGATCCAGTTCTGAGTTTCTTCTGAAAGTCCAGGCTTCCTTTCCAAGTGTCCTGCTTCCTATCAGTGATGCTTGGCTAGTTTATTGTGGCATCTCTGAGTCATGTGGTCTATTCTAGAAAGCTGAAACCTTCAGGATTTTAGGGCAGGGGTCTCAGACTTGGCAGGCTGGACTCTTGGTGACTGTGTTGCAGAGGAGTGTGTGATCTAGAAATGGGGCCTATGACTGTGGATCAGGGTGACACAGCCAAGGGATGCTGGGAAAACAGAAGCTTCCTTTTATTCTCTGGAAACTCAGTTTCTGAGGGTGCCTGGGGAAGCTGGGACGCAGTCTTCAGTCTCACAACAGTGTCCAGCTACCCTACGCTGGGGCTGGAGCAACAAGTGAAGGAAGCCTTGGCCCTCAGGCAGTTTGTGTTGGCTTAGGGGAGTCAGGTGGTGCATAGCATGTGCACGGGAGAACGCTGTGGAGGAAAAGGGCAACACTGGTGTGGCTGTGCATTAACCCTAGCACTGCCAGGAAGGAAGGAAGGGGATCTCTGGTCTAGCCTGGGCTAAGTAGGAAGAGCCTGCCAAAAGCAAGCAAGCAAGCAAACAAACAAAAGTAAAGCAAACAAATGGACAAAAAACAATATTAAAAAAGAGAAAATTCGCAAGCAAGGAAAAACCTAACTTTATTTTTACATGTTTACCCCATGCTGAGTATCATATGTCTCTCTAAGACACAAAGACACACACAGACACACGGTCTCTCTCTCACACACACACACACACACACTTCCTCAATAACCTTAAATACCCAACACTGTTATTAAGCTCTGCTTTCTCAGTGAGGAAATCGAGGCACAGGAAGTTAAATGTGTCACACTGGCAGTTTGAACCCTGAAGGCTAGTTCCGAAGTCTCCGTCTCACCAGTACTGTTTACTTCAGTGCACCAGGAGGAGATGACAGGGTTTGTGGTGTCAGCAATATGTCAACAAGACCAAGGAAGGCAATGCCTGCAGAGATCTGAAGAAAGGGTTCTGAGCAGATGGGTCCCTTAGGGAATGGGCTAGTGGCTTCCTCCAGCAATAAGGACGATGGAGGTAGCCCCTTTGTCTGGTACTGAGGGAGGCTTCCCACTGGGGAACTGGTAGAAGCAGCAGGCTCTAAGAGATACTGAGACTAGCATCTTTAAAGATGCTTCAGCTCACCCCTGGCCCAGCATCCTTCTGTGACCTTTCCCTCTAGGCCACTGCAGATTAGTTTCCTCATTCTGTAGAAGTGTCCTCAAAACACAAAGAAGCAGCTAAAGAGACAGTCTGGTGACAGAGATGGTCAGTCAGGCTAATTAAGAATAATTGCAAACACCTCTCTCTCTGTGGTGGCCATGCCAGGGTGACACAGATCCAGGGCCAATTTCCACAGGAACCTGAAGAGAAGGGCAGGGGTTGGGGAGGTAGCTGAGCATCTTTGACTCTTCTTGCACATCTGTCCCTTGATACACAGAAGTAGCATTAGTGACATTAGGGTTGAACTGAGAGGGCTGGCAGCATCTTTGGACAAACGACTTTATCTCTCTAAGAGACTTGGGTTCTTCACCTGCATACATATGATTACCATGTCCCTAACCAATACAGCTTGACGAGTTCCTAAGATGACATCCCAGAGCCTGTCACATGGTAAGCTCCTTCTGAATTGTGCAGCATACATTGTTTCAGCCGTACCATCTGTGGCTTTGGACAGGTCGATGTAGTTATTTTTCTCTGCCCTGGGCTTTGGACTTCCCACCGAGGTATAATAGACACAGGGGTTGGAGACTCTTGTAATCAGCCCAGAGTGGATGCCCAATACTGGGTGTGCAACCAGATAAGCACAGCCTCTGACTTCAGAGAGCTGCTGTAGCGGGGAGCTCCAGTCCAGCCCTCACACTCCACGGTCCAGAAGATGGGAACTGTGGTAGGTTAACACTTAAGTACCTACAGTCCCCGCCCCTGGTGTGAGGACAGGACCTGTAATACAGTGTGATTTTGATTTCCTGATTGGCGCTCTTATGAGTCAAAGGGCAATGGATCTTACTGATGGTACTGAGACTGCTCCCCAGTGAGTTGCCTTTAGGTTTGGGAACAGGGAACTTACTCTGAAAGATCTTAAGCCCATCTGATGAGCCCTTTGAAAGAGATATCAAGGACAGAGAGGCGGCACAATGCTGAGGCTTGCAGTGGCAAGATTGGGCTTTCAGCAGCACCTCTAAAAGCTAAGGCCCAAGTTCTACAATCGCAAGCGACTTAATTCAGCCAACACTTTGGGATAAGACCCTGTGCCTACATGGAAACCCTGGGCTGGGTCTCCTTTTGGTTGCTTCCTTCTAACATTCTGAGCAGAACTCCCTGACCAATCCCTGAATTCATGGAACTGTGACGCATACGGGGTATATTACCTTAAGCCACTAAGTTTTCAGTAACATTTCAAGCGGCACTAGAACATCAAAACCATACGGACTCGGTCTTGAAGACTTGCAAAGCCTTAGGTCAGACCCTTCCCACCAGCTCAGGGTCTGGAGCCCAAGGACCCTAGGAATTTCTTGCAGATAGTTCTCCCCATCAGCCACAGCAAAAACATTATTTTATTAGCTGCCAACATGTTCCCAAAATTGATCATCAAATAACATTCTATTTGCTCTACTTTTAATATAATTATCAACATCATTTGTATGACACCGACGCAGGTCTCAGCCTGTGTGATAGGCCCGACATTATTCTGAACTGCTTTTTCTGGGAATGGCTGTATTCATGCCTCACGCAGGCTGCCTCCTCCCACACGAGTTATCTGCCATTTCTACACCCCTGTGCCTGCAGAGGCCCTTTATTCGAGCCAGGAATGGTGTGGGGCTGGGGCAGACTGTCATTTTTAGAGCAGTTAAGACAGACTCCAGGAAAGCACAGGGGCAGTAAGTGGGAACTGGCTTTGACTGTGGTATCTACAAGGAGGGAGCAGACAGAGGTGATGTATGAATCTATTGTGACAGGAGCTAGAGCTAGCCAGGGGTATCAGACCTGCTCCTAGCTGAGGGTAGGTATGTGCAAAGTGGCCTTGGATTCATGTGTCTGATTTGTGATATAGGCTGGAGTGGTACTTTCTGCAACTGAAGAGGCTGTGCACAAATACCAGGTGTGAGGAAGACAAGAGCAAGGGATGTAGGGATATGAAAAGAATCCTATGGGGTGAGGGTGCAGGGGAGAGAGAGAGAGAGAGAGAGAGAGAGAGAGAGAGAGAGAGAGAGAGAGGAGATGGTGTGAGAAAAGAACTATTTCATTCTCCATCAACTATGGGTTCTCAGAACGTCTGGCTCCCATGAGTAACCAGTTGAGTCCCCGGGGAAGGCACTACAGAAGGTGAATGGGAAATGTCACTCATTCTCTGACAAGCACGGCCTGAGAGTGATGAAGCCCTGCCTCTGCAGACAGGCCCTGCGGTCTGCTTGAGATCCCTCGGGAGGGAAGATCTCTATCCCGGAGGAGAAGATGTATATTCCGAGCATGAATCTGCGTGTGGTACCACCCACTGGCTCACACCTCTGGGGATGCATGCTGCATGGAAAGATGCACTGACTGCATATTTGCCTCTGCACTCTTCTGGGCTGGACAGACTATTTGCACGTCTATGTACATAGGTCAAAGAGATGTAGGTCTGCACACAGGTCTCTTGCTTTTCCCCCGGGATCCAAGGAATTATTTATCTCATCCAGTCTATCCTGACACCCATATGTTCCAACTTCCCAGACTTGTAAGTTCTTATCTACGAGTTAGGGAGGCACAGGGTTGGTTCTGATCGGAGATCTGCTCTGCCGGTAGCCATAATGCCTTGTAACTGGAGCATCATTTCTGGTCCTGAGCCTTATGAGTGACAGCCCTAACTCTTGCCCCTGTCATCCCCCTGTTTCTCGTTCCAAGTAGTCTTTGTCTCACTCATCTCTATCCACTGTTGGGCTGTGGAATGGGTAGCGGCCAGAGAGAACTTAAGCCTGGTCTCTGAGGAATGCCTAGTACCTCTGAAGATGCCCTTCTCTCCTTCTCAACTCCCAGTAGCTTCCAGGGCACCTCAGGGGATTTCAAGTACACCAAGGCCACCTTCTGCACAGCATGGCTCTAGACAGGGAACTAACATGCGCTTCCTTTTATCTCAGGGTGTCCCTAGGTCTGGGGACCAGATCCACCATGTCCCTGCTCTGACTGGGTGAGCAGACCTCTTTGGGAGGCTTGCACGCAAGGCATGGGGAGGGCTTCTCGCAGTGTTCCAGAGCACTCCAGCTGTATGTTAAAACACCCCAGGGAGCTTTCAAAAAACACTGCTACCCAAGCCTCTCCACAGACCAATTATCTAATTATCTGCGGTGGTGAGGCCTGGGCAGGGGTGGTTTTTTTCAAAGCTTGTGAAGAGATTCTGTGGAGAATAGTTAAGAAGGGTCCTTTCTCCAGCAGACAGTGCCAGAACTCCTGAGCAGCCTTGGTTCTACAAAGTGGGAGCCCACCAGGGATGCCAGCTCTCCACCCCGAGACACCTGTGTTCTGGAAGGTACCGCAGATGTCTGAGTGGCGCCAGGGCTGGGTTTGTGTCATGGAAGGAACGGCTGTGCAGGAGAGATGAATGCTGGGTAGGGTGGCCTGGCATCCATCTCCCTCAATCCCTCATCTCAGGAAATTGAATTAAAATCCATATTTTTCAGCTGCTGCCTGCCCAGCTGGCTGGCTTGTGGAGAGGGATGAGGTAGTGAGCAGCTCAGGGTAGAACAATGGCTTTCCTCATTCTCCTATTCTGGGAGGGAAGGCACCTCAAGAGGGCTCTGGGATACCTATTCCAGGGGTGGTCCTTTAGTTCCCACTCCAATGCTTTCCAGAGCCAGGCAGCGAGGGTAGAGACGGTAAGCTGCCAAGCACGGAAAGTCAAGGTTAGAATTTGACCCAAAGTCGGCTTTTTGGGTGAGTGACCATAGAGATAATGGGAAATCTTGGCTCTGTTCTTGGTTTGGGGACCAGAATTTGTGTAGTTCTTCTTCATGGGACCACATTTGTTAGGAGGGCGGGAGACAAATGCCCACGTCAGGCACAGGACACAGAAGCCCACACTGGGCCTACAGAATGATGGAGGGCGTCACTCACAACACATTCATCTGCTGGGGTCTGGTAAGTCATCTTAGTGCCCCTGTGAGGTGAGCATCATTCCTGGATGACTTCAGGCATACCTGGTTCCGTGTGTCATGGTTTTCCATCCCCATTCTGTCCTTGAGAGCTCCTTTTAGGTTGGGTACAAGTAGGACCATAAGTCTGACTGCCCTCTATCTGGGGCCTACCAGGGACCCACCTTCAGGCCATTGGTTGTGAAGCAAAGAGAAGACATGTGGATTTATATGAATGTCTCGCTTCTTTCTGCACAGCTGGCTGCCTGCATAGAGGAAGACACCCACCATGACTATCTTTCTCATACACCATGATGTGCACCTGCTAACGCACAACAGAGAGCTGGGCTCTGGCTCCCAGACACAGACATGAAGAACCAAGCAGTATGTAATAAGCCAGGAACTGGGTACACAACCTCAAAACGTCAGGATTCCTGTAGTGGAGTCCTGACTCTCAACATTTCTGGAGTGATATGATCTACTGTGGGTAAGCGATTGCATCTTCTCCCCCCGCTTGAATCCCCTAGTGCCAGTGTCCTATGTTCCATGTTCCACTTCCTATGTGGAGGCTCTCAACGGCCCTGCCTCCCCTTGAATGTCTCCCAGTTTGCTGAGTACTTTCACAGGTGACATCTCATTTGATCCATTCTACATCCAGGCTGAAGGCCAAGTAGAGAAGCTGACCTCTGGTTTGGGAAAACAGACCAGAGAGAGATGCAGTGCGTGCTAGAGCCGCTCTTGATTGACTGCTGACTTCTGACCAGCATCTGGCTGTACTCTCTCTAGAGGGGCCCTGACCACTCTTAAGAGAGAAGACATATTCTCCACTGCTCTTCCTTTGGAACATTGCCTGAAAGAACACAAGCGAGTGCCAGCTGTCGATGAGGTGACCAAGTGGGACCAGTGCTTCCTGGACTAAGTGGGGGAATCGGGAACTTGCTGTCTGTACATAGGGCACTCCATACATCTTTCTGGAGCATCAGGTTGCTTCCTATTCTTAGCCTTACTGTTTTCATTGTGAAGTGGGATGTATAATGGTCAGGTAGGTCTTACCAGGTAGGGTTCTATGTGGCTCCCATTCATGGTTCTTCTCCATCTCCTTGTCCTTTTGTTTTCCGCTAGACTGACCTCATTAACAAAAGGCTCAGGTCCTTTCTCCTTCCCTCTTCTTCCTTGAAGGTTCTTCAGCAGGACACACATCAAGGGCGGCCCAGAACTTACCTGAACAGGCAATGACAGAAGCCAGTTGAGACGAAGTGATGGGGATACAGAGAACTCAGGATGCTGTGACTGGGGACAGTTATGCCAAACTGGAGGTGGCCGGATGTTGGCACTGTGACCTTATTTGATCGAGTTCTGCTCATTAAGCCCCCGCTTATCAAACTGTACCAAAAAGAAGGGTGAGCACACCACATCACCAGCAATAGTAATTTGTTTAGCATCAGTGAATATATGAGCCTAGTACAAGCTTGCTACTGGCACACAGACTGTTCCTACTCAATGCTGTTCTTCTCATGACCCCAGAAATAGATGACTGTTGTGCAGGTGAAGAAATGGAGGCTCACAAACATCAGGCCGCACACCCAAACTCCCAGAGCTGGCAGGGCAGTCTCATTTATTTTCAACAGACTTCCCGTAAGCACCTCCACTCCTTTTCTGGCTATAGAGGTGTTCTCTGGGGCGTCACATTCGAGGACATCTAGATAGGCACCTGCAATCCAACCCTTGCAGACCCCTGACTGTGAGCAGAGAAGGGCCCAAAGAGGGCCTGATACTTGCTCAGGTGGCAGGTTGCCAGAGGAGGCTTGGGACACAAGAGAGGAGAGGGAGAGGGCTTTCTCTCCTGGATGTTTTGCGGTTGGACAGAAAGGTGGTGTGCCCTGAGGAAGGCACAACTCAGCCCGGAAGCTCTGCGACAGAACTGGGAAAGGGGGGCTGTTACCTCCGCCTCTGCGCCCTGGGTCCCTGCTGCAGCTCTGGCTTGTGTCAGCGCGGTGGTCCTCATCCAGCTCCCCATCTCTGCCCCCGGTCTAACCCCGCCCCCGGGCTCTCATTGGCCTGTACCCCCCCCCCTGCGAGGTCTGCCGGGGAGGCGGTGGTCTGTCGCCTCCCTCGGCTCCGGGCCTGGCTGCGCAGCAGAGGCGGCGCCTCTCCCGCAGGACAGAGCTAGCTGGTCGAGCAGCACAGGGTGGGCGAAAGAAGACGAGGGACGCCTCGCTCCGATTCCTGGCTGCGACTGGCGGCGACTTTGGAGCAGCGCGGTCCCTTGTGCAGTACGCACACACCGCAGCGCAGGGACACACAGACTCGGCTGCTCGCGGCCACACGCACCGAGAGACCAGGCTCGGCGCGCGCTCCGCGGCGCACACTCTCCAGCCAGTGCGGCTCTGGGCGCGGATTCGCGGGTTGCGCTCCCTCCTGCACCTTCAGCCCCGGCGCCCAGCAGCCCGGACCAGCCCCGAGGCCATCAGGTAAGGACCACCCCTGGCCTGTCCTTCCGCCTCGCACTCGCCCAGCGCCAGACCCTTTTCCAGCGGGGCCCTTGGACCCCTCCTTCGATCCAGAGGTCTTCAGGAGCCGCGTGCTCTACCAAACCCAAAGCCGGCGAGGGCCAACGCGGGGCACAGAGTCGGAGCCCATCCTCTCCCGCCGCCGCGGGCTGCCTACGCTTCTCTCTGCCCCATCCAAGTGTCGGACCGTGGCTTGGGGCACATTATTGTAGACCATTCAGTGAGTATCGGCCTAGCTGTCTCAGCCTTTTCTGGTGCCAGAAAGAGGCATTCAGGGGCACGAATGACACTATGGCCAGGGATCCCCTAGAGATCGAGCTCCCTGGCTCCAGGTCGGACCAAAGCGCCTACGTGGATTTGGAAAGAAATGCTGGAGGGTCTCTTGGGAACTCGCTTCTACAGTCTTCAGGGCGTTTGAGGGGTGGACAAGCTATGTGCTGCGGAGGTAGGATAGGGATCAGTTTAGTTTGTGCCCCCAATGGAGATAACCTTTGGCATTGTTTTAAAAAGGATAGTCCTACGTTTCTTCCCCCCGGGTGCGGGGAGAGGTTGACTAAAAGACGCTTGGGGGTTGGTGGTCTAACAAGGAAACGCCCTGCAGGGCCTGTGGGGGAAAATCGCTGTGAGAGTGGGGTTGCTGAAGTGGGCCCACCCAAGACCCCTGATGTTTGTTTTAAAGGCCCAGGCTCTGCAGTAGCTAGCTGACTGCTGGGAGCAGGATCATATCGTCAGCAAGAGCATGGCAGGTTTTGAGGGTCGGAGGGACCAGGCACCAGTTTGTAGATCTTTAGGAGCAAACATGCAGGAAGGGGATGGTGATGGTATTTCCCTCGCTGCTAGGAAGTGGAGCTTCAATTCTAGGAACCTGGAGCCTTCTGGACCACCTTGGCACAAGAAGGGGGTCTTGCTAATTCCTCTCAGTCCATTACAGGGCTGGTGTGGCTGCTTTTCTTTACTCCAGGCTATATGTCCCATAATTCCCTCATGCCCTAAAGAAGGAGAAACAGGCATCTGTTTGGATTTTTTTTTTTTTTTTTTTTTTTTTGCAGCTCAGGTGCATTCCTGTGAGAGTATGTAGGAATTTAGAGCCCATGCAGAGGATGTGGAAGGCAGTCTGCCCCCCAGACTGCAGTTGGACTGAGGCAGGCCATTCTGAAGGTCACGCTGGAGGCTGTAGGGTGGCTGTGGGTTTGGGACAAGGGTTAAGTACTGTGATTGAGCCTTTTGGAGCCTAGGAATAGCAGGTAGCTTATTCAGAAGGCCTTGAGATGCATCTGAGGTGGCGGGCAGGGAAGGCTGGAGGAGACCCCCATTCCCAAGTGCAGGCCTAGGTCTCCTGCTTCTCGCTGACCTTGGAAAGAACAGGCAAAGGCCCCAGTCTGGACACAAGCCAAACTCTGAACACACAAATTAAAGACAGGACATGCTGGGGCCGGCCTTGAGCCAGATCTTCTGACCAATCCATCAACAAGTGTGTGTGTGGTGTGACCGGGAGTCAGATGTGGTCCCTCCTACTTTCTGCCATCAGTAGTGGTTCTTAGGTGGGGGTGCATCTGTGCTGAGATCCCCAAGGGTCTGTCTGTCTCTGTGTAGTGAGGAGACATGTCTGTGGTGAGCCTGGAGGAGGACCTTTTCCTGCACTCCCAAGACTGAGCCAGGCTAAAGCTCGCATTCACATCCTGTTTTGTGTGTGTGTTTCAGGCTTGTAGGGGGCTGATTGGGGAAGCACTTTGGAGCTCTTGTTTTCTCACGTGGTCACCTCTCTGTCATGCTTCTACTTCTGGACACTCCTTTCTTCTATTTGTATTGAATGGCGACATGGACTCAGTGGATATTTATAGATCAGCACAGAGGTGAGAGTCTAGAAAGGACCATAGCTAGGGACACAAGGCAGTTTTCTCACTGAGGAGGAGGTCCGGCAGGGGTGCTCAGGATGGTTGACCAAATGGCAGGACCCAGGGTGCCCAGTGCAGAGGTTTGTTTAGGGTCATGAGCACCATGCTCACCCGAGAGCCACTGGCTTTGGAGCTGACCCTGAGGTGACTGAAGGGCCTGAGGCTATGTGTGAGGAGAGCTGTGGGGAGAGATGGGGGCTTTTTATCCCCAGAAGGGAGAGAGGCCTTAGTAGCTTCCGGCCACCTCTGAATAGAAGGAGCTGGGCTTCTACATCTGAACGGATTGGCTCTCATGCTCTAGCTGCCTGTGAACATGGAGGCAGGAAAACCCTTCGCTGTGATGTGTTTGTACTGAGCTCTGGATGCCTTCGTCAGAAGCACACAATGATAACCACCCCCACACTGACACACAGAGGAGTGACACACAGCTGGGAAAGCATGTACGCTTGCTTCCCTTGGCACCTGCCTGGGCGCCAGGATGAGAGAGGGAGGTAGGCAGCAACAGAAAGACATTCTCACGCAAGGTCTGGGAACACACTTGGCCTCAAAGCCAGCCTTAATGAAGGTTCAGGGGTATGTGTGTGTGTGTGTGTGTGTGTGTGTGTGTGTACACTGTGTTGCAGGAGCCTAGAACATGGGATGTGACTTTTTTCCCTCCTCTGAATCTAGTTAGTATTTTAGACTCTGTGAGCATTGCACTTGACTATGCTAAGACAACATCAGAGGTATTTAATGCTGCATCTCTAAGGAGTTGTGAGTTCCCACTTTGCACTTGACTATAATGACTTTGTCCTGCACAGAGGATGTATGAACAGAAACTAAACCTGACCCCGTTTTAACAAACACCCCATATTTTGATTTCATGAAATTCGTTCTTCAGGCAATTAGATTCTTTTAATTTCCTGGCTACTTAAAAAAAAATGCACCGATTAGAAACTGTACTTGACTTTCTGGCTGTTCAAAAATTAGGAACAAAGTGAATCTGAACAGCCAGAAAGATCTACTAGCTCCTGGGATGGAAGGTTAGAGGCGAGAGGGTCCAAACGGTTGAAGAGAAAGGATGTCTGGTCTGGGGGCTCAAGATGCCTGAGCATTAGCTGCTCCCCTTGGTCTCCAAGAAGCATCTGTCTGTCAGTCCTGGGGGAAGTCTCCACTGTGCCCCCACCCCTGCAGTGTAACTGGAGACAGCATGCATTAAATACCTCTGATGTTATCTTAGCATGCTAATTAGTTCTTGAGCCCCTTCTCCTGTTCCTCTTATGAGGGAGCCGGGCAACCCTAAATCTCACCTTGGGTCTCACAGTAAACTTGGCAAGACTTCACCAGCCTAGACAGGAGGGAGGAGCTCCTTGTTCAGGACTGGGGGCCAGAGGGTAGAGCGAGTAAGTGCCCTGGTGGGCTTCCAGGAGGTGGTGTTCCAAGGCTGGGGCGGCCTCTCTCCTCCCGCCTCTCCACAGATTCTGATTAGTACCTGGCTTCCTCCACCTTCTCCCTGGCAGATGGGCATGTGGCGTACTGGCTGAGAGTACTGGCAGCCACTATGCACCTTGGAATCTCCTCACTGAGAACCCATGGCTCCTGTAGCAAGCTCACCCTCCCCTCTGCTTCTCTCTCCTCCTGGGACCTTTCTTTCCTGCCACATCTTCCAGGGATACTTCACTGTCATATTGCCTCAGACCGCGGAATCCTGCCCACTTTCCATCAACCTAGTCCTTATCCCAAATGGCTCTCTGGTGGCTCTGTTCAGTGGCCATGAAAATCTCTTCCCTTGGTGGGGGTGTAGCAATAGTTTCTCACTCAGTGCCACCCCCTTTCCTGGCATAGCCCTTCAGTGTCCCTAGCTGCTAGACCGGCTCCAGCCTCCCCTACCTCCTCCCCGCCTCCTGGTGTTTTGCTCTAGAGGTGGCTCTGGTGCGGGGCATGAGTGGAACCCAGGTCTGTATGGAGAAGGGAGGGATGGACCCCTGATGTGCTCAGTCCTCTTTAGGCGCTCCTTAGGGCGAAGGAGTTCAGGGTACGGGAAGGATGCAGAGAGACACCAGACTTCCACTGAGGGTCTGGAGCAGCCGAGGGAGGAGTTGTGAGTGGCCTGAAGCAGAAGCCATGCCCCCACTGAGAGTGGCAGGTGACCTCTGCTGGGTTTGGTGCAGTGAGGGTGCTGAAGGGTCTGCAGGTTCCCCCCTTCTTCTGACTAGGAATGTCTCGAGGTCTGTGAGTCATTGATTCTTCAGTGCTGACGGGCGATGCAGTCCTGCCTCTCAGTTCCTGCTCAGTTCAGCTTCAGGACTGCTGGGGCCCAGGGAGGGCAGACTTTCTCTGGGTGGAGGGGGTGGGCATGTTCTGGGGTCTCCAACACTCCCTGCAGTCCAGTCCACATCCCATTCCTGCCTGGCACATCCCTAGGCTCTCTGTCCCAGGTAACCTTGGGAACCACCCTTCCTACTCCAGTCTTAGTTTCACAGTGATGATCTCAGGCAGGATGGAAATGTTCTGTTCATAGCTGCTCTTCCCGAAGACGGGGCAGGTACAGGTAGGCCTGCATCTCTTCTGCACGGGCATGTGACAGCCAGGAGCAGAGGATCTGCACGCCTCTGATGGTGTGGGAGGTCACATCGGTGTCCAGCAGGCTCCTTTCCAAATGACAGAGCAGCAGAGGTCGAGGGGAGCACGTACGGTTCGGAGCCACATTTTAGTTCTCTGGGATGCTTTCTGTGCGACCTTGGAGAAGTTGCATAGACTTTCTGGGCCTCTGTTGCCTCCTCTATAGAATGAGGAGAGTGCTGGGCTCTCCTTCGTCCAGTGTCAGTCAAGTTACAGGAGTTGATGGGTATTGAACTTGGAGGCATGCCCAGCACATACTGGCCATTATGAGATAAAGAGCAGCTGGCTGGCTGTGCCCAGGGAATGTGATACAGGGTGGAGGTGACAGTGCAGTGGCACAAGAACCATGAACACGGAGAGGGAGACCCTCACAGATGCCAGGCTGTGCACATCCTGCATGCGCCGCCCATGGATCAAGCATGGCTGTCACTCCCGCTTTGCAGACGACATGCAGAGGCTGAGCGGGAAGCTTAAGTACCTTGCCTGGAGTCAAGGCGAAAACCTCCAGGGGAAACTTCCCACTTCGGTTCCACTAAGAGTTTGGAGGCAGAGAGTCTCTGTTCTCTGAGCCACCTGCCTGGCACAGTTTGAACCCCAGGGAGAGAGTGGGGGGGGCATGCAGGGGTGTCAAGACAGGGCGTGATGTCCCTCCATAGGGTGGGGTGTTTTGACAGATCTGTGGTGGCCTGACTTAGTCCATGACAGGGACACCTGCATCTCTAAGGAGTTGTGAGGCAGAGGTAGCCTGGGAAAAAAAGGAGCATCAGGTTGGTGTGTCACATCTTGGAAGGCACCGTTCCTGTGCCCCACAGAATACTGGAACGCAAGCACCAGGGGCCACTGGAAAAGGGTAGGGACGGGAGAGAAGCACCCGGAAGAGCAGAGAGTGGCGCTCTGTGAGGTCTCCAGAGACAGGAAGAGAAGCCAGGGACTAGATGGGGCAGCGATGGCATCCAGGACCCTGGCTCAGTGCTCGCCCCACCTGAGATATTCACCTGTGTGCATTCATGGCCCCTGTGTCAGTACCATGGACATCTCCCTGGGTTATGATCTGTCTAGGAGACTGTACCACAGAACCAAGGGAGAACTGTATATATCCGTGAAGGCAGGGCGTGATGTGTCTGAGCTAGTATCCTCACAGGAACATTTACTGTACGTGGGTCTCCATGAAGGGACGTATGAGGAGAGGGGAGGGGAGTTGCCATCGGAGATGATCATATTGATGATTTCAAGTGGAAGCCCTGGGATAAAGGTGCTTTAGTGTTTGTGGACATGACGTGTTTTTATGCTCCTTTGTTTAAAAAAGAGGTGCATGGAGAGAGAGAGAGAGAGAGAGAGAGAGAGAGAGAGAGAGAGAGAGAGAGAGAGAGCGCTAGAGGGATGGCTCAGAAGTTAAGAGAGGGAACCTTAGAGCTTCAGCTCTGTGTCCCTGTGTAAGTCCCAAGGTTCTCACACAGAATAAAGCAGACCCACTGTAATCCACATGACATCAGCTGGAGGGCCAGCCTGGCAGGGGCCCCAGGCTGCAGGAGGCTGAGAGGGCCTGGGATGCAGAGGAAGTGGAAGGTATGTCTGCTCCTGAAGGGCTTCCCTGGGGGCCACAGCTCTGTTTTGGAGTCTTTAGATTACTCAAGGTGAAAGAGAGTAACCCCTGAGTTCAGAGGACATCCATTTTTTTCTGGATTTTCTGACCTGGACTAGCTGGGAAATATGGCCTCACACTGAGGCCTGCTGAGGTCCCCAGAACTAGATAGTCTCCCATCCTAACCAAGCCTGAGGTCATTTCTGCAGACAGGGTCTGGGAGCTCAGACTGGTAGAGGTGACTGAATACTTTTTCGGAACCACCAGTGTTAGACCCAAGGTGCCTGTACCCACTAGGAGTGGGTGGGGCCTTGCGGGAGGTGCAGGCCCTTATGCCTGTGTGCCTGACCCCTTTCCATCCCCAGGCTTCTCCCAGTCTACTGAGCCCTACCTGCTCCCTTCCCCCAGCACCTATCAGCTATCGGAGATCTTACCATAGTGAGTGAGCCGTAGACTGGAGAGGGGCACTCTTCTCTCTTTATCTTCCTGTTGCTGGTTTTCTTCCTTATTTTGGAGGTCTGTTTATTACCCGATTGAGCCAAAAAAAAAAAAATGTTGAAAGAGGGTGTTAAGACCATGCACTTAAGGCACAGAGGCATGGGTGGTAAAAGCTGGACCCACACGGTGCATGGCGTACAGGGGCAGGCTTGTTTCACATCCTCGCGGCCTCGTAGTGAAGCGCTTTTTGTGTAAGCTGTGCTGAATAGGGCTACTTAATAATCCTTCCCGCAGCAACGGAGTAATACCCACCATCACTCTGAAGGGATGACAGCACTCTGCTTAGTAGGGGCAGTGTGTCGCCGCTGCAATGAGTAGCCTCGTGTATGTTGCTCTCCGTCCAAGGGCAAACCTTTCCCAGCGCAGAGCTCCTGAGTGGCCAGGCCTTTGTGTCAATGGTCAATTTTAGAAGCAGAGCAGGCTCAGGCGGAGAGTGAGCTCGGTCCCCACAGTTTCGATTATCTGTAGCTTCTCTGGGGTCCTGGTCCTCACCCACCTGTCCTGGAGGTCCAGCAGCACTGTGATGTGACCACACCCTTTAAAAGTCAAAGTGGGGTGAGACGGGGTAAAAGGAGAATGTGCTTGTCCCAACTCTGCCCTGAGAGCAAAGAGGCCCTTTCAGAGTGAACAGATGGTATAGACGGCCCATACCAGAGCTGTGCGGAGTTAGCTAGGTCACACAGGCTAGAGAAGCGTCTCACTGTCCCCGTCTGCTCAGAGGGATACTGGCTTCTGTCCCGTTGTCATCCTCTAACCCCCAGGACATGATTCAGTCTGCCATGGAAGAGGTGGGCCCTGTACTTAAGCAGCGGAGAGCACGTGTGTCTGGAACAAGGGAACCTGCTAAATGTCACTGCTAGGTGGGCATGCATATGCCAGCCAAAACGCTGCTTCCGTGTGGCAGCAGAGAATGTAGAGACGTGGAGACAGCTGGTCTATGCAGAGGAATAAGCTGCTCTGGAGTGCTCCAGTAGCCTGGTGGCTGAGCTGGCATGTACCCACATTCGGTGCCCCTACTGTGGGCACAGGGCAGATGGTGTTCAAATTGTGTTGGTGGGATGGAAGAGTGAAGGAGTGCAGGACCCAAGGGTTAACCCGGGCTGGAAGCCTGGACTGGGAACCCGCTGCAGGTGACACGGTGTGCTGTCTTTTCTTCCCTGCAGCGCTGTGTGGACAGTGGAGGGTGGTGACTGACTCCCCAAGGCTGGGGGCAACAGCCAGAGACAGTGGCTGGGAAGTACCATGGCCAGAATCCTGCAGTTCTTCTTGACTGCTCTCCTCCTTCTGCTGCCTGCGGTAAGGGCCCAGAGTCTGCCTCCAACAACTGTACCGAGCCTCCCTCCACCTGGAGGACCAGTGACTTCTGTGTACTCTCAGCCAAGCTGGCCCAAGGCTGGCATTTCTGCCAACAACCCTCTCCCGCCCCGGTTCCTCTCCACACACACCATAGAGTTATTACAGCATTTGCAAATCTGTTAAGATGGTGACGTGCGCTACAACACCTAGAGTTGCATGGTATCTGGCTAGCTCAGCTGTGCTCAGGGTCCCTGGTTAGGGCCCCACGATGATCTTCTGATCCTCACGCCACAAGGCCCTCTGACACCTAAGTTCAGGATCCTGTCCTCTGTTCATGAGCAAGGGTAAAGATCGGGAGTGAGAGGAAGAGAGTTCCATTTAGTTCCATTTGGGCCAGGACAAGGCTGTCCTCAGAGCCTGAGCTTCCCCTCCTACTCCTGATCTGTAACTCATGTGTGTCAAGACATGTGTCTTAGTCAGGGTTTCTATTCCTGGACAAAACATTATGACCAAGAAGCAAGTTGGGGAGGAAAGGGTTTATTCAGCTTACATTTCCACATTGCTGTTCATCACTGAAAGAAGTCAGGACTGGAACTCAAGCAGGTCGGGGAGCAGGAGCTGATGCAGAGGCCATGGAGGGATGTTCTTTACTGGCTTGCTTCCCCTGGCTTGCTCAGCCNGTTCTCTTATAAACCCGAGACTACCAACCCAGAGATGGCACCACCCACAAGGGGACCTCCCTTCTTGATCACTAATTGAGAAAATGCCTTACAGCTGGATCTCGTGGAGGCATTTCCCCAACTGAAGCTCCTTTCTCTGTGATAACTCCAGCTATGTCAAGTTGACACAAAACTATGCAGTACACCATGCACATCTCCATCTCGGTGGGCAGGCGGGATTGAATCTGTCTTGGAACATGGTCCTTTGCAGCTCAGATTCCTTGCCAAGAGAGTCGTTCCTGACTTAGGGATTGAAGGACATGAACTTGAACATCTATCATGATAGCAGGGTGTGGCTGTGAAGACCCTGGACCTGCTATGGGACCTGAGCTGAGCTTTGTACCTATCTTTCCCCTTCTGAAACTGAGTGGAGAAGAGACCTGTGAATCATACCATTACCCTTTTGTCTGCTGTGGAAGGGCACTGGTTCCCGTGGTTCTCAGTTCACCAGCCCTCCCTCCCCATAAAGTGCAGCAGGGGCCAGAACATTAGATTCAAGTCCCATTATCTCGACTTGGTTACACATTTGCAACAGTAAATGATGTAAACAAAAATAGTTCCTCCTTCCCAGTGTTTGTGAGTTTCTAGCATGGATGCACATACCTGCCCAGCCACTAGAGGGCAGCACATGCAATTGTTAATGTCACTGTAGCATGGAGACTCAGGTTTAGGGGCCTGTGGGACTCACACATTGAGTTGGGGCCGGGGGATAGCCCTCATGGCTTCTGTTACACAGCAGATGCTCGTCTGTCACCCTCCTGCCACGCCCATCCCTAACACGCTTCTCCTGAGTTGAAGCAGAGGGGCTGTCAGTGGGCTCTGTGCCCTCTCATCGTCTGTTCCCCATATCCTACAGGCTATTGCTATGCACTCTGACTGCATCTTCAAGAAGGAGCAAGCCATGTGCCTGGAGAGGATCCAGAGGGCCAACGACCTGATGGGCCTAAATGAATCTTCCCCAGGTGAGTGATGCAGCGGACAGTCTTGCTGTCCTCAGCATCCGCAGGCTAGCCTTGCAAGAATGGTAGAAGGGTGTGCAACTCTGTGGAAAACCCGCTGAGACCACAGTGCCTCATATCTGCAATTTTCAGTGACATTAGGTGGCTCTCCTTGTGCCAGTCTGAGCTGGGATGTTCTAGGTGGCTTAAAGTGGCCGCTGTTTTCTCCTGAGTCAGGTCTGGAGAGCAGCTGTCAACACGCTTGTTCATAGGCCACCTGGGACCAGCCGCAGCAGGAATGCAGCTGTGACTGTGGCTGGGTGACAGACTATAGGGCCAGCTGGAGGAAAGGCTGTGGGATCATTTCCTACTTGTTGGCTCCAGCAGAAGCCGGGGTGGAAGGCAGCAGTCAGCCCTAGGGCTTCCCCCAACGTGGGGCTTCTATGGCAGCTGCTGTATCAGATGCTGCGTGTATGGTCATACTCTGTTCCCCCAAATGATTCTGAGGATTTCAGAAAGTACCTCCTAATAAGTTCATGCCCCGAGGAAGAGGCACAACTTCTGGTAAGATTCTAGGGGTCTTCTTCTATCTGCCCCAGAAGGAGCAGGGGAGGTTGGGTGGGCATCTTGGTTATGCCATGCCTTTTTCCTGCTCTGACCTACAGAACAGGCTAAATCTACCTAGTGGTGGGGCTCCACTACAGTCTTAGTGGTACACCTTTCCCTCTGGACTCAATAACCATCTGCCTGAAGACTTTATTAATCTGCAGCCCAGTTAAACAGAATTCCTGCTGGGCCAGATTCTTGCCAGCAGCTTCTTCGCAAAGATTGACCAGGGGAAGGTATTCCCAACATAGCACGGCTGCTTTGCTGCTAGACCAGAACTTTAGCCCATATCAACCAGGGAGATTGAGGAATGGGGGCAGCTGGGTACACAGGGGGAGGAAACCCAAAAACTGTGTGAAGAATCTATGATCTAAGTGTCTTGTTTGTGTGGGTGGGAAACTAGGTCCTGAAGGCAACAGCTACCCAGTGCCTGTCTACCGTGTGGGTAGACACCATGCAGCCTGCCTCCTGACATGGAGTCCTTGGTCCCAAATGGTGGCTCTCAGAGGGGGAGGGGAGAGAGATGAGGGCTTACTGTGTGAGGCTGTGTACAGTGTAATTACACTCTTCAGCTGAACTCTGGTCCAAAGGAGCTGACAGGACAGGCTTGCTCGTAGGGTGTTCTTGTCTGAAGGCTAAAGCTAAAGAAGACAGATATGAGTATAGCCCTAAGGAAAGGATAGGCAGATGCTGGTGGGAGGGGCTCCCCTGCTAGCTTTAGAAAAGAAGAGGTAAGAACCGGAAGGGGCAGGTAGGGCTTGAGTAGCCTGGAATACCCAGAGGACCTTTAAGGAGACCATTCACAAACCACAGTGCAGATTAACCCAGAATCCTGACTTGGCATAGTTACCTGACATTCACCAGGTCCCAGGAGGTTCTGGTGAGATGCTAGAGCTATGAAAGCCAATCCAAGGGAGGGGTGGACGTCGTCAGACGTCAGGAGAGCCAGGAACAGCAGCAGAACACTGAAGGCACAGGGCATTTGTAATCACTCCTACTTCATAGATGAAGAAATGGTGTAAAGAGAGCTTGCACCTTGCTTAAGACTCTAGTTCAAAACAAAACAAAACAAAACAAAACAAAACAAAACAAAAATGCCGGGCGTGGTGGCGCACGCCTTTAATCCCAGCATTCGGGAGACAGAGGCAGGTGAATTTCTGAATTCGAGGCCAGCCTGGTCTACAGAGTGAGTTCCAGGACAGCCAGGGCTATACAAAGAAACCCTGTCTCAAAAAAACCAAACCAAACAAAACAAAACAAAAAAGACTCTAGTTCATCGTGAGCGGAGCCTGCATTTAGGCAGTTGATATCCTCAGTCACTGGAATGTACTGCCCTAGGAGGGCACACTCTGAACCCCGGCGTGACTTCTACATCACCTTTGAAGACATGTGCTGCCTTCACTTTCTTGGGCATAATGGAGAGGAGAGTAACACCTAGCAGCTGCAGTCCCCAGGGAGCTGCAGAGGACTTTGGGGGGGTCACTACCTCTGTGAGGCTCCACATAGTGCAGAAAGCTCCAGGCTTCCCACCTTCTTGCTAGGTCAGAGGTAGATGCCATTTGGAACCGCCTGGAAAGGCTTTCTGAAGGAGAAGAGAGAGCTAAGAACCAGCTCTGGCTTCAGAGAGCTGAGGAGAGGAGGCAGGGAGAGAGATGGAGCCTAGGCAGGGGTAACTTATCCAGGGGAGGGCTGTGTGCTAGCACTTACAGAGCAGGCCGTAGCAGAGCAGACATGTGTGCTCAGTGTTCACGTGTGTACTCGGCTTGTCAGCCTAAGTGAGCAGCGGTGGGCGTTTCCTTCCACCTGAGGGTGCCCACTCGGAGTTCCTTTCTTGCTTCTTTGCCCATCATCTTGAAGCCCACACCAGGGTGGTAGAACCTGTGTGCACCGTGGGAGAGGTCCGGAGGTACCAGCTCGCCCAGTCCACCCCAGTGCTGCCACTGCAGAGGCAAAGTCTTTCTGCTAACAGATTTCTTCCCTGCTGGACGCATAAGCAGGAGAGAAGTTTGTGGAGGAGGAGAAGGGCTAAGGTCTGTGTTCAAGAGGGGCCTGTGCTGCTCAGAGCAAGGCAAAGGGTGCTTGCGTAAGTGCTTCTGTGGTGGAGGGTCCTACTGAGGAAGGGCAAGGGCAGAGGAGTGGAGTCCCTGGGGAAGGCCGTGCTGAGGGTAGCATCCATCAAGTCCGTGTCTGAAAGTCCCATGGTATGATCTGCAAAGCCAAGCATCTGCACAGGCAGACGCTGGGCACCTTGCCAGGGTTCAGAGTTTAGGATAGCTGAACCCCGTTGTCAGTCCCCCAGGGAGGGCCTTCATGTCTTTGGAGCCTCATATGAGCCTCACGCCTGCCTCTAGGGATGTCTTCACCTGGGTCTTTGAATTGAACAATCTTGTTTCCCTAAAGCAGGGCCCATCTCACTGTACTGTGCCATGCTATTGAAGTCCCTAGGTACACTTTAAGGTGTCTGTCAATGAACAGTCCTTCAGCACACACAGCCAAGGTCAGAAGCACCTGGGCTCCGACTCCGAGGAGCCTGCCTCTGTCTGATTGTAAAGTTTATACAAGTTTAATCACCCTAGAGAAGAAGCACCCCTACTGCTGGGCCCATGCGATGCCAGGTGTGAGAGAGAAGGCCAAGGAGCAGGTGAATCACTCTAAGATCTCATTATATTTGGAAGTGACACAGGATTAAGAGCCGAGCTGTGTTGTTAGCCTCGTTTAGGGAGAGCAGGGAATCAGTCAACTGTACTCTCCCCTTGCCTCTCCAACTATGTTGTCCCTGAGCGTTTACCAACACAGACAGCACCAGAAAGTAGTGATAACTCCGAGACACATTTGAAAATGAAGAAGAAAGCCTGCCAGTTTGCTTCGGTGCCCGGGACTGTAAACACAGCGCAGCTTTCATACATATGCACTCACAGCCATCCGGCAGCTTCTCGGTGTCAGGGCCAGCTGAGAATGGTGGGGTTGGGCAGGCTCTGAAACCACCACACAGCACAGGAATACAGACCTCGATGGTCGGGTCTGCACTTTGTGCAGTCGAGAGACTGTAAGCAGGAGACATGAGTGTATGTGACATGGAACAACGTTTTTATCCTGTGAAATAATGATAAAAGTGCAGTTCCTTAGATTTGTGGACCAAGAGTTTTAGTTATTTTGCACCATACATAAGTGTGCTTTTTCACATGACTGGCAATGAGGTGGTGTTCCCACCAGCATCCACACAAACAGGCTGCTGGTGGGGATTTCTCAGCTCTAGTATAGGTTAGGAGACAGCCGTGTCATATCTAGTAAGCTGAGTCTGTTGTAGTGAAAGCCTGGTTTGTTTGGAAGCAAGGACCATACGTGACACTATGTGGTGGTACCCATACTCTCTCATTTCCTTGTCTTCAGGGTTGGAAATGCCATCCCACTGTCTTGGGCGTGTGTTGCAGGGGTTTCTTAGGAGGAGGATCAGGGATGGAGGTCTATTTCATTTCTCATTCCAAATCCCTGGATCCTGCATGGGCCCTGAGCCCATCTCTGCCACATGACATATGAAGCAGTTAGAGCCAGAGGTGCTGTCACTGACGAGTCACACGCAGAGTCTCAGCCAGCTCTGGGTGGGTGCCCAGAATTCCCGACTGGGGAGTTCCCTTTCTGCCGCACTGCCAGTGCCCTTGGAGGAGGAAGAGGAGGAGCTGGGGCTGGTCTATGCACAACAGGCCATGTAGGCCCATTCTTTGATCCTTCCATCTGGATCAGGGCTTGCTTGTTTAGACTGTAGCCTGTGAGCATGGGGACCTTCCCGTGTCCAGGAAGAGCTGGTCTTGCTAGGCTTCAGTACATGCCACATGCTGAAATTGATGAGCAAGGTCTGAGGTATTGTGGCAGGTCAGATCTTCATGTCGCCTTTCTAGACTTGTCTTAGAGAGCATTCAGGTGCCTTGACCAGCATTGGCCTTCTAGCTGCTCCAACACTGAGCAGGCCCAACCATGAGAGACCCTTGCTCTGAGAAACTTACCCTACGTAGGGTTCATAGGAACCTGAATGAGGGGGTTTTCTCAGACGAATTTTTCCAGAGCTGGTCCTGTCAGAACATAAGCCTGTCTCAGACTCTCCTGACAGTCTGTTAAACACAGACTTTTGGGTGGTCCCAGGGTATCTTGTCCTTAGGTCTGAGTGGGGCCTGAGCGTCTGCAATCTGGGAGGCTACAGGTTGTGTTTCTGGCTTTGGGTCACACTCTGAGACCTGCTGCCCTCAGCTCTGCTTCTTCCCTCCCATCATCAGAGGGGGAGGGGGAGGGCTGCTCATTCCATGAAACAAGAAACCTTGACTGTCAAGTGAGTTTCAGGAAATTGAGTTGTTTTCCGCTTTCAAATTGTGTGCACAAATGACGACCTTTCTTTAAGAAAGCCTGAATATCCCTGGATGGGTCCTGAATAGAAGGGAGGATCGTGTCTTTGTCTGTCACTCTGGTGTCTCTGGTCTCATGAGTTTTGAACTCTATGTGGAACTGGACAGAATCATCACCATGACAACCTCTGATTAGCTCTTCATTCTGTACCCTTCAAAGACTAATGGCTCATGCATTCTCTCTTAGCTCTATGCCTGAGTAGATTCTGTCCCCCCAGCCCCCTCTTCCCCCACCCCCTGCTGTCACAGGAGTCACTGCTGCTTGGCATGGAGTGTCAGGGGGAATGTGGGCACAGCCCTCAAAGTGTGCAGTAGCTCTTCCTGGCCCATGGTGCTCTCATTTCTCAGTGGGGTTTGTGTAGATGGAGCTGGGAGAGTTAGGGGTGGGGCTGAAGCAGAACTGGGGTGCAGGGGAAGAGGGGTTAGGGTGGGGGAGGCATCAAGTGAAGCTAGCTCTAAAGGAACAAGGCCTGCTTTAGAGGAGGACAGGGAGGTGGGTGCTTGAGCATCTTCTCTCAGGAACCAGCATGCCTGGCTGCTGGGTCCTGCCTTTTCTCTGCAGCCTTGTTTGCCAGCTCCACTTCTAAACCTTGGCATTCTTATGTGTTCTGTGACAATCATCTACCTACCCTGACCACCTCACCAATTCTTGTCTGGTTTAATTTTGGATCTTCCTACCATCTCAAATCCAGCATATGTGAGACCAAACATGATTTTCAACTTGTCTAAATTCTCACAATTTGACTGCTAACTGGTCCTTTTATTGTGGTCGCCTATCCAGCCACCTACCTTTCTACTTACCATCTATCCACCCATTGCCCACATATCCATCTACCTATCTATACATCCAAACATCCATCCATCCATCTATCTATCCATCCATCCATCCATCCATCTATCCATCTGTCTTCCCACCCATTTATATCTTTATCAGTTCATACAGGTGCCCAAGTCAGAAGCCAGCATGACATCCATCAGCACTTCCTTACCACCTTTGTATGCAAGTCAGTAAAGCACAGGGTATACTGCAGTTATAACAATGCCAACTTTCAAATCCAGAGTGACTTTTTTTTTTTTTTTTTTTTTTTGCTTATACAAGTCATAGATTGCTGTAGTTAGCTGTAGTGAGGAGTTGGAATTTAACTTTGCTTGGACATTAAGAGACCCAGGTTCCCTGCTGGAACACTGATAACCCTTTGTCTGTGGTCTCGAGGATGCTACTGAGAAGGAAGAGAGAGAAAGATAGAGGTTCCTGAGGGTAGCGTTAGAGACGAGGCCACCTCTTTGATATCCTTTCCAAGGGCTTAGAGATCAGGGTAGTAGTCACATGAGTGACATGGGTGAGTGCCAGTCATCTGTGGCACACTCCAGCTCTGTCCTTCACCATGCCCCGCTGTTCCTGTCTCCAAACTGTCCTACACAGTCCTATCCATCTTTGCTGCCATTACTCTGAACAAAGCCCTTTCATCCTCCCTGGGATACTTCCATACCCTGGCATGGCCTTCTGTCTCACTCTTGCTTCTCTCTCTGAACCATGAACCTGGATCACCTGGATACTCTGTCTGTCTGTCTGTCTGTCTGGATCTCTGCCCTCTATGACAGGCAGAGAAAGGTCCTCTGCTACTATCTAGAGATAAATGTTAACTCTCAGCTCCCTAAACCTGCAAATGTCAGAGGGTTTTAGTGTGAGTTCTGGTGTCCTGGGTTGCTTGGATGAATGTGGTATGAAGTCATGAGCATCCTTAGAAGTGAGAGACGATAGGAGAGCTGGGGAGGCTTAGGATGCCAGGCTGCTAATTTTGAAACTGGAGGAAGGAACCATAAGCCAAAGAATACTGGCGACCACTTGAATTTGGGATCACTGAGGAAAGGCTCCAGCAGTCTTGCTGATGCTCAGTTTTAACTAGGTGAGACTCATTTTAGGCCCCTGACCTCCATCATGGTATGACAGTAACTTGTGCTTCCCAAAGACACTGAGTTGCTTTAGAACCTCCATCCACAGTAGGAAATGAGCCTACACTTCACCCAGCAGAGTACTCTAAGCACTGTGAGCTCTGTGAGGCCCAGATTGGCTGCTTTTATATCACTCTGCCCTGCAGGACTCATTCACCGAATCTCTTGAATTAATGAATTAATGAGAAAATGAGAAGGCAAAGTAGAAAGGAGAGAGAGAGAGAGAAAGGGAGAGGAGAGGGAAGCTTAGGCATTGTGAAGGCTTCTGCTGCCACTAAAATTAACTGCGCTGAGCTGTGGAAACTGCATGCATTCTCTGTGTGTGGTGGGGACATAGGTTTCTGTCCTCAGCTAGAAGACCTCAAGGCTCTCTTGTGAGCCTGCCTTCTGCCCCAAGTCCAAAGGTGTTCAGTTGTTGTGAGTGGGATCTTTAAAGGTTCTGGGGTCCTAGGGATCTTGTTCTGGGCTTTCATTCTATCCTGGCCTTGTGAGAAGACAAAACTGGGGACAGAGAGAAGGACTGGGAGAGTTTTCAGGCTTGTGTCAGGTAGATCATTGGGAATTTCAGACAAGGAACTAGGCAGAGGAGCCAGAAAGTAGTCCCAGTGGCACTTGCCATTCCTAAGACACCAGCAAGTTCCGTTACCCCACAGTTCCTGATTTCAGCTCTGGCAAATCCAAGTTGGGGTACCGACAGATACTCAGCCCTTGTTCTGACACTAACCTGTGATTCACAGCATAGAAGATCACAATATAAATCTGGTGTCTCCTAAGAAGGGGGGCCCTGCCTTTCCTCCAATCTTGCCCTCTGATAGCTTCTTGTGCATTCAACACAGTGAAGGCACACAGATCTCTTATTAAGGACATGCGTTATTTATCCTGCAGCTCTGGATCCTGGCTGCTGCCACTCCCTGCACCCCCCCTCCTGCCCTCACATTCATGCCCTCTCACCCCGGCACTGTCAGCTGGAATAGCAGCTGGTTGTGCCAGGGCCTAATGTTCCACATTACGGGAACATCTGCTGCCCAGGGATTCTGGGGTGTGGGCCAGACATGGTCATACTCCATGGGCATTTCACAGTCGGCATGGGCTATGGTAGCCAAAGATGTACTGTTGGGTCTCTTTCAAGGACATGATGTCACAGCCAACTGTGCTGTGCTGGCTAGACATCCTGGATAGACAGGAATCATTGATAGCTGCTTGTGGAGACAGGTGGCTTTCCTCCTCTGGTCCTCTGAGTCCTTGTCCACTTGGCCTCAGCATACAGAGCTTTAGCATGTCTCTTAGCTCCTAGAGGCTGTCATTGTATGAGCAGGATGCCACAGGCCAGTGTCACTAGTGTGAATGCCAAAGTGGCAAGAGCTAACTTCCGAGAGACCTAGAAGCTGGGGATGTCTTCTGCTGCCGGAAATCATGACTTGGACAGGGGAACCATGACGACATGAAGCCTACCCCAGGCTGTCACACTCAGGTTTTCTCTGAGCTTCTCAGTAGGTGGCCATTTAACTTCTGTCTCCCCAGAGGGGTCAACCCCCTCCTAAGGCCTGATCCCCAGAAGCATCTAGTGGGAATCATGGACTTAAAGTCAGTGATAACTCCAACATGTATGGAGTGTGGTGCTGTTCATAGAACTGTCTACGTTGGAACTCATTAGTTCCCCTAACAGTACCGGGAGGCAGTCCGTGGGTACTCACACACTTCCCTATGGGACACGGTTCTCCCGACTGTAGACTCCCTATATATAGGTCAGGTTGTTTTCCTGAAGCTCGCTGCTCCTCTCTGACCTCCTGTGTTTCTGCATCGCTCTCCAGCCCCCTGTACCTTTGTCATATGCTCTCCACTGCGTTTCCTTTGTTAACCCCCAAGTGTGGTGTCCTGGGGCTCCCTCCTCCTTGCTCTTCTTCTTCACATCCTTTCTTTGGGAGACATGACTCATGAACTGGAGAGATGGCTCATCCATTAAAGGCTAGGCTCACAACCAAAAGACATGTTGTCTCACCACTCAAGTGCTCAAGGGGAAGGAGGCCTGGCAAGGTCAGGTAGGGATAGGGACAACAGGTGTTATACCTAGGAACTGGGGTGTGAGGCATACCGATTTTCAAGGTCGATGATACGGAGTCACCAAGCTGGATATGTATTTGGAAAGGATTTGCTCCTAGCTGAGAGAGACCTAGGAAGAGACTGTAGCTGTGCTGCCAGCAAGAGCTTCTAGCTCTGATTGATGTCTGAAGGGAACCAAGCAGGACTCGATGCCACCCATGATGTAAAGGGAGTAAATGACTCTCAGGGATCTAGCTGGGCTGAAACAGTGCGGGTTTAGTAGGAGGGTCTGGGTGGATTCTAGGACTCCTGCGTTGGACTTGTCTTTGGCCCCTCAAAGTGGGAACACGCAGCAAAGAGCTGACCCTGGGGTTAACCCAGAGAACGGCTGGAGGCCAAAGACTAGCGATGTCTACATGTCATTCTGTTATGTCCCTGAGCAGGGTGAGCTCATCTAAGGTGAGTGGGCGGGTAGCCCAAGACAGGATGACTTCCAGAAGCTGTAGCCAGTCAAGTGGGCAGTGTCTAGCTTGGCTGGGGTTGAAATTGTTCTTCAGATTTGGCAGCCAAGAGGTTGTCATTGACCTTGATGAGTGTTGCTGCAGTGTAGAGGAGAGGCAGAGAGATGGTGGCCAGAGGACAGAGGGCTCTGTCCAGGAGCCATCAGACCCAGTCAGAACCAGTCAAGCCTGATACTCTCTTCTTCCCCACCGCTCACCCCAGGAAGACTTAGTGATTCCCGAGTACCTCACTGTGAACCTGTCCCCCTCTGCCAGCTGATCCCCATGACAAGGCTTTGACCGTGGCCTCTTCCAGGACTCTGCCTCCATCACCTTTCTGTTCCAAGTCTTTCCACAGTCACTTCCGAGCATCTCTCAGCTGGGCAAGCTGAGACCTCACTCCAGGTGTCAGTTTTATGGGTGGCAGCTCCTTGTTCTAGGCCTGGGCTGAGAGGGAGGTGGGCTATGGGGTGCAGCCGGTCTGGCCTCGACCCCACCTTCACAGAGAAGTGAGACTCATTGAGGTGGTTATGAGGCCAGACCCCAGAATGGCGGCGAGGCTGGGAGGATGCAAGGATGTGACAAGAAGAGGAGGCCTTCCACAGAGACCCCTGTCATGAAGTCCTTGCAGTGGCTTTGTGGACTACTCTTGGGGTGTTTTCTAGGTGCAGGAGCAAGCCTTGCTCACACAGGAAGACTCACATCCTCTCCTTGCAAACTCCTTGCTCTCTGCAAGACCCAGCTTCTCAGCAGTCCATGCTAAGTGTGTGTGTGTGTGTGTG
>NC_034591.1:74069581-74115601 GCF_900095145.1 Mus pahari
ACACACACACACACACACACACACACACACACACACGAGCGCGCGTGCATGCACATGCGTGTATGTGTATGTGTGTTGTGCCTGTGTGTACCTGCACATATGGGATGTGTATGGTGTATCTGTGTCTGGTTATGGCCCTCTTCTCCAGGTTGCCCTGGCATGTGGGACAATATCACATGCTGGAAGCCTGCTCAAATAGGTGAGATGGTCCTTGTGAGCTGCCCTGAGATCTTCCGGATCTTCAACCCGGACCAAGGTAAGGAGAACTCAGAATCTCTCCCATCTGTGCTGGTTTAACCTGCTATCCACACAGCCATGCCTCTTCCTGGAGCTAAGCTTTAAAAACTCAGCTTCCCCCCCCCTCCCCCATGGCAACTGATAGCTGGCCAGCAGGATGGGATGGTGTCCTTCATGTTGGTATAAGGCATGGAGACACCACTTCTCCAGCACTGCACCTAGTGCCAGGTCTGCATTGCCAGGTGACTCTCAGGGCAGCTGAGAGCAATCTGGGCTTAGGCACACAGTCCATGGCAACACTACTGTCTATCCCACGGGGGGGGGGGGGTCTTCAGCAAGGCAGATTATCACTCAAGTTGTTGTTGGCCTGCCAGATGGTCATGTGATACGGTGGCTGTTTCCCCAGGTGGTCTGTGAGGATCAAGCCAGGTCACCTCTCAAGATGTATGTAGCACAGCACCTGGTGCATTTTGCATATCTAATAGTAAAGTTAGCTGACATCATCATAGTTACCATGATGATGACATAGACAGAGATGTCTCAGAGGCCTGTTGGAAGATATGGGTGGGACTGTACGACCAAGTACAGTCTAGTTAGGGTTTCTATTGCTGTGAAGAGACACCATGACCACATTCTATAACCATTTGATGTGGGCAGATGTCCAACCCTCCAGCCTGGCACTGGACTGCCAATCTACCAGCACACACACACACATGCTAAGAAAGGCCCGTCTCTGGTCCTTGCTGCCCTCAGATGGTCATGAGGATTTAGAGGAGGAGGAGAGAGGGTTCTGCTCCACTATCTCAGGCTGTCCAGGAGATGGCCTCAGACACCAAGGAAGGTAGTCTGTGATGTGTGGACGTAGACTTCAGGGATATATGTGAAGGCCTGGTGCCAGGAAACCAAAGCTGACTGGAGGCTTCTGTTGATCTCACATGTCATGTCTGCTCATGGTCTCTGGTGCCAGTGACCAATGTCACTGTAGAGTTCCTGGGGCCAAATTGCCATCCCATGAGTGGGTGCAGTGGTGGAGCTGTGTGACGTTGGATCCAGAAATGTGAATCCGTTGGAAGAAGACAGGGCCTCCACGGGCCTGACTTCATGGAGGGGGATGTCTGGCCCTGTCTGTGAGGCCACCACCAGTGGCTTGCAGGAGGAGGGGAGAAAGAATAGTATGCGTTAGAGTCTGGAGCCTCCCTCCTTGACTTTCTATCCAGAGCCAAGAGAAGGCGGGGTTTATCTTGATACCCCCACCTCTCCTTATCCCACATCTTACCCACCTCCTGCTAGTCTGGTTTCTGAATGTTTCCATCCTGAGGGCTCTGAGGGAGAGCAGGCCAGGGGGCAAGTGCTGGAGGAGGCTCTAAGCAGAGAGAGTGAATAGGGGGAAGACAGGCTGTCAGAGACTGGGCCTGTGATTCAGCTAGCTCCCAAGATGGATTCCTCTGGAAGGCAGCTTAATCACTTCCTCCATGCGCCCATTGCTTTACTTCAGTTAGTTATGCGAAGCTCGTGGCACATCCTCTCTCGGCAGGATTCCAGCCACAAACCCTTTCTTTCCTCCAGCCAGCGGCAGTCACAAGAGGTGACAGGAAGGAGGGTAAAATGATTTCCCTCAGCTGCTCCCGCCTCAGGGAGCGGGATGTTATTTACACCTGCTTCTTAATGGTTCATTAAAGCAGGGCCTTTAGCGCCTCTCTTCACAAGCTTGGTAGTGAGACTTGCCCTCCCCACAGAAGCCACTCAACTGCTGTCTCATTTGCTCTCACATTCCCAGGAGGCCTCAGGCGCGGTGCTGTTGGATAGGCCTCCCCGAGGTGCTGGCTTTCTGGGAGCCCTGGTCAGTGCCTCTCCTTCCTCCTCCTGTGCTGACCTAGAGGTGGAGTTAGATCTGCCCCTGACCCCGTGAGCCTGCTAGGTTCTAGGGTGGGTTCCTCAGGCCTTTAGGACCCTACCTGGGATTTCTCAGAGTTGGGGCAGGGGGTGGGGCGAATGGCCTGTGAGAACAGATCTGACTTCACTCCTGGTCACCTCTGCATTTCTACTCATGCTCTCTCTCTTTCTCTCTTCCTCTACATACAGTCTGGATGACGGAAACCATAGGTAAGAGGACCCCTGGGAGGGCAGACTGAGTTTCACTAGCCCATCAGAGCCCAGCCTGAGGAGATCCGATGCCCCGGGATGCTGGGATGACGGTGGGGTAGCAATCATGGAAGGATCATCAGGGATCAGCTCCTCCCCTCCTCCCCAGAATCTGGCCATCCTGGAGGGGGTAGGAGAGATGGAGCACAGTGTGTGGCTTCAACGCCCTTTCAAGCTGGGTCAGGGGTTTGAATCCCCAATGGAGAGATTGGAAAACACTCTGTTTGTGTGCATAGTGCATGCATGTTCCTACATGCAGGATAGCCCTGTTCTTGAGTTCACACAGACTCTGTCATCCCAGCAGCTATGAGGTGGGAATGTACCTACCAAACAAAAGGCCAGAAGAGAACTAAAGGTAGATGATGCAGTAAGTACAGGAAGGAGGTCAGGGCAGACTTCCTGAAGGAGGTGGCACTTCAGCTTAGAAATGGGATTTTGAAAAGTCGAGAGGAAATGGGGTTAACTTCCAGGCCATCTTTAGATAAATATGAGAATAAAGGTTATGGAGTGGGGAGACACCTGTCTACAGGTAAACTTTTTGGGATTTGGGGGTCCCTTTGGTGAAAAACAGACTTGGAGTAGAGGCAGGGGTTGAACATCAAAGAAAACTCCCAAGCCCCGGGCTTATTCACTCCATTTCCTCCCTCCATAAAGACTCTCTGGTGGGGACCATGCCACGCACCACTGTGAGCATCACAACCATGCAGCTGTTGCTCTGGTGAGACCAGAGGCAGTGAGCCAGAGGGAAGTGTGGCTCCCGAGGTTCAGCCTCTTGATCCCCTGCCCACTCTCCACAGACTGGGCAGCTCTAGCCTTTACTGCTGGGGCAGCTGATGGGCACAGCGTTCTGACTGACCCATGCTTGTGTTTCGCAGGGGATTCTGGCTTTGCTGATAGTAATTCCTTGGAGATCACAGGTGAGGGGTGTGCTGGAGTCACCTTGGGCTGGTGGGGTGGAGGGCAGCTGCTTTGTAGCGGGGCTTTCTCTCCTGTGTGCCCTACAGTGTGTGCCTTCTCTGATAGAGCTATGTGTTGTCTTCTTGGAAGACGGTGCCCAAGTACCCAGAGAAAAGACTGTGCATCCATCATGCCTGTAACCATGTGCTGCGGGGGAGTCCTGGGTATCTTGGGGCCTGTCATGGGCTGTAAGTGGGGAGCCTTTGTACTACAAGGTGTTTGGTGGTTTTGAGCTTCTCATAGAGGTTCTCAGGGTTCAGCTTTGTACTACAGTCAACTGGATGGGGTCCAGCCATGCACCACTCTGAGCATCACAGCCAATCAGCCGCAACCCTGGCGAGCCTGGAGCTGCAAGAGGCAGGGTACCAGGAGGATGTATGACCTCCTGCACTGTGCAGACTCGGTAAAGGGCAGATTTTGGGGTCTCCCCCGAGTCTCTGATTTAGCCAGCTGGATCGAGGCCAGATGCTTGGCTACTGTGTCTAGGTGATGTGGTGGGACACTATCAGGGAGCATGCTATGCTGCTATGATGCTGCTGGAGCAAAACAGTCTTGCAAAAGAGATGCTGCCATGCAAGATTTGGCAATCTGGACAGCGCTTCATCTTCCAGAGATTTCTATCAGAACAATATTCATAGAGCAATTTTGGGAACAAAAACATTTATGTTTTTCCAAGCTTTGTGTTATTAAAATAAAGAGGGAAAAGAAAAGAAATGGCTTTTCCCTCTAGGAAGCTTTTTTTAAACATTGATTTTCAAATTTCTGTACTCTCTGTCTCTTTCTTCCTCTTACCTCCATGATGTGGGCGAGTCAGAGTTAACTGAAGCCCAGGGAGGACAGTGGCTCAACCGCTCTGACTCTCAGTTGAGATGGGGGAGGCATTCAGGTGTTCTACTTTTGGGGGGACCTTGCAGGGAGGTTGCCAGCAGCAGCTGGAGACATACTTTACTGAAAAAGAGACAATCTGATGACATTGCTATCAGTGACCCAGCCTGCTGCAGTCCCTTCTTGGCTTGTGTCACAGGTGTCAGAGAAGCTGTGGTGATTCTCCCATTGGGCAGACTGTTCTGATGGGCAGGGTCCCTGCTCTATCATTCCTCCCAGGGAGGGTATGTCCAGCTCTCTGACACCTTCCAAGTCCACCAGCAGGAGTAGATGCTGGTTAGAAAAGAGAGGGGGGTAGCCAGGTGGGGGGGGCACACCTTTAATCCCAGCACTCAAGAGGTAGAGCCAGGCAGATCTCTGAGTTCAAGGCCAGCCTGGTTTACAGAATGAGATCCAGGAGAGCAAGGACTACTGTCTGGAAAAATGAGGGGTCTTTCCCTCTCTCTTCTGTAAAGAAGGCACTGACCCATTGTCTCCTTGTTGAGCTTCCCAGAGACCACCTTGATCACAGAGGACAAGCAGTGTGTGCTCCAAACTCCCTGTCCACAGAGGTCTCTTACCACACACTAGTCACTTGCCCCTGAAGCCCGTAGACTGACTGTATCACACACTCCAGGATGTATCACGGACCCCAGAATCTGAACGCTACCATGTCCACAAGGTGCTATGACTGAAATTTGAAAAATCTTGATTTTTGTCTCTGGAGATTTAAGATTACCCCGAATCCTGTTCCTTTCCATATGCCCTTAAGAGATTGGTAGCTCTTAGACTACCAGGTAGGGGTAAATATCTGGGGTCAGACTCAGGTGCTAGCTAGAAGAAAAGGCCACTTGCCAGGTGCTCTCCTGGACCTTAGTAGCTCTCACCAGCTCAGGAGAATGACGTGATGTCATCCACTTATGTGAAAAATAGCCTGCCCTCTGCCTTGCAGGTAGCAAGCACCTCTTTCAGTAGCTGTGACTGCTCCATCCCCCCCCAGACACAATGAACTTTAAGTCAATTCGAAGAGAAGGAATCCACATTGGTGATGGGAGGCAGAAGAAAACTCTGAAAGGCAAAAATAAAACAACAAACAAAACTCTACTGAGTTTGTATCTTTGTAAGGCTGGCGGTAAGGTAGAGTATGCCTGGGCTTGCTAAAAACCAATAAAGCCAGGAGACCCATGGGTGTGAGATGTTATAGCTGCTGGTAGACCCAGAGCTCTGAGTTAAAATTTGCCAAATTGTCACCTGACAGTCACCTACAGAAGGAGGCCTTGAACATCCCGAATGCCTTGTTAGGGACCCTGGGGTTTTGCTTGAGCCATAGTAGCATTTGTGACAAGTTTCTAGGTGGTTCTGCGCATTGACATTTTGAATAGTGCTGACCTAGGGTCCTGGGGTGGGTGTTCAGGAATATTACAGGCATGCTGGATTCTTGATTAAGGGATCAGCTTGCTCATTCACCTACTCCCCATCTCCCTTGTCATTAGTGGAGGACACATGCCAGGTCTTCGGCGATCACTCTATTTCATGCCTTCTAGCTTGAGCCACCTCATTGAACACATGGGCGTTCAGGAAGTCCCACTATGAAATCATTTTCAGGGCCATTTTAAGCCATTCACATGCCTTGCCTGGTTTTCTGTTCTCTGCAGACATGGGGGTCGTGGGCCGGAACTGCACCGAGGAGGGCTGGTCGGAGCCCTTCCCCCATTACTTCGATGCTTGTGGGTTTGATGACTATGAGCCTGAGTCTGGGGATCAGGTAAGTGAGGTGATGGGTTAGTTCTGAGGAGCTCAGGGCTATGGGCAGCACTCATGAGTGCCTGCCTGCTGTATACTGAGCCTGGAGCATAGAGGGTAGGATGTTCACTCACCCTGTTGGGTTCTGTCCCCACAAGTCACACGCACAAGTCCCTTCAACCATGGCTACTTTTTCAGGACACTGTCTTCCAGATAGCCCAGAAACTGGTGAGTTAATTCTGGGTCTAGCAGGGAGCTTCTTCAACCCTTCTTCAGGCTAGGGCTGTGTTCAGGTCTGATTGATCAGTGCCCTTGCCTTCGGTACATTCTGAAAAGGTTTAGAATACTGACCCTGTACAGAGAGGAACAGGAATCCAGCCAGGAGTGGAGTGATGGCAGAGATGGGGGAGATGTTGGGCCCAAGGGCCTGGTTTGGGACACTGGGTGTGGGCCCCAGGGGGGCAGTGACTGGTTCCAAGCAGAGCCCTGCATGTCCTGTGCCCTGCTCCAGGATTATTACTACATGTCGGTGAAGGCCCTCTACACAGTCGGCTACAGCACCTCCCTCGTCACCCTCACCACTGCCATGGTCATCTTGTGCCGCTTCCGGTGAGAGCCCAGTAGAGTTAGAGCCAGAATCGCTCATCCCATCATCCCTGGAAAGTCCCTTGGAAGGCAGACCCTGTCCCTAGTAGAGCAGATGGGAAGATGGCCTGAGAGGGCAGCTCGTATGTCCGGGACCATACGGTCAGACAGTCCCTTCCAGAATTCCCTTTGCTTGCTTTAACCTTCCTGGTCTAGGTAGAGAGGCTACAGGAGGGAGAAGACTGACTAGCGGATGACCAGGGTGGGGAAGGCAGAGGGCTATCGAGGTGGGCGAAGAGGGTAGTCTGGGAGAGGGACCCCATTAAGACAAGCCATGAGTAGGTCCAGAGCAGCCCCACCCTGAGGGTGCGAAGTACTGTGAACTCATGACCTCCCCATCCTGGTCCATGTAGGAAGCTGCACTGTACCCGGAACTTCATCCACATGAACCTGTTCGTTTCCTTCATGCTGAGGGCTATCTCTGTCTTCATCAAAGACTGGATCTTGTACGCCGAGCAGGACAGCAGTCACTGCTTCGTTTCCACCGTAAGTGAGTGAAGCGCCTCAGTACCCCAGGACTCTGCCCTGATAACACCCTATAGGGAATGCGGCCCTGCGGGTGAAGGTCTTACCCTAAGTCTTGTGAAAGTTCAGGAGTAATAGAGTGGTTACCATAGCCAGTATATAACCCCACTCCAAATGCAAAACACAGCCTGGCCCTTAGCCTCGTTCTTGGGCCAGGAGGGTTAGGTGAGAATGAGGTTCAGATAGGGATTAGCCAGTCCCTTGGCATGCTACCAGTCATGCGACATTTTGTTTGCCAGCTGTCCAGTGTCTGTTAGTGCCTTCCCAAGCACAGATGTGTGAAGGAGGTATATGCAGAAGACTGGCTTTTGATACGCTGGGATAAGAACAGATTAGCCTTGGGGGGGTTCACTATGTTTGGAGCATCTGTTTGAGAAGAGATTTTTCCATGGCTAAGGTATGTGTCTCCACCTTCCATGTGTCCAGATCCTCATTTTGTAAACAGTCTCCTGTGTGGAATGCCTACAGTTTTAGGCTTTGAGATACCCGAAGCTGGGTATGCCAGTGCTGAGAGGCCTCAGGAGTTCCCCTCATCCTGTATTGCTGCACTTCAGGATTTACCTGGGGACACGGCAGGGAGCTCAGCTTTCCTCTCTGGCTGCCTCTGTAGGTGGAATGCAAAGCTGTCATGGTTTTCTTCCACTACTGCGTGGTGTCCAACTACTTCTGGCTGTTCATCGAAGGCCTGTACCTCTTTACACTGCTGGTGGAGACTTTCTTCCCTGAGAGGAGATATTTCTACTGGTACACCATCATTGGCTGGGGTAGGTCACTGCCTGGGTCTGGAGGGCTCAGGCCACTTGGTCAGCTGTGTCCTTGGTCCTAGCTTTAGGAAGCGTCGGATAATAGAGCCCATACTAGGCCATGGGCTTCTTGTTTCCTAGAACCCCCACTTTTTAACTTTCTTTTTGTGGGACCCCCATTATACTTAGGAATCATGTTAGGAGACCAGATGGTTTGAAGCTGGAGGAGACAGAAAGTATGGGAAGAAGCTGGAGTATGAGGAATAGGGTCCCCGGGAACCCCAAGGCTAAGAGTATCCTGGGCAAATGGGGCTTCCTTTTCTTGCTCTCCAGGGACACCTACTGTGTGTGTAACTGTGTGGGCTGTGCTGAGGCTCTACTTTGATGATGCAGGGTAAGTACAATTAGAGAATCAGGCTATGGTACAAAGTCTATTGTACGCATGGGCTTCAGTACCTGTCTGGCTTCATGTGAATTCCCCAATGTGTTGATCTGACCAAAGTTCAGCCTTGGGTACCACCTGAGTCCTCACCCCATGGATCAGTCCTGTCTCAGCCCCAGACCAAAGCCTGCCCTCAGGCCCTTCTTCAGCCCTTACCCTTTGTGGTTAGCCTTGTCTCAACTGACAATCCAGCAAGAGGATGGGTAAATTTCTGAGTTCATCTACTTTGGGGCAACTTTAGTGAAGCTCTGAACATCTGGTATCCTTTGGAGGTCAGATGAATGTTGAGGGTGAGGTCACTCTCAACCCCAAGGATCCCAGATCTCAATGGGAGATATGTCCTTTCCTAGGATCCCACTATGAACCTGATTCTTGGACTACAGTTTCTGCCATGACAGGAACAGAGAAAAAGCAAGCCTTGGGTGAGGGGTCTTCTAGCCAGCCACCCTCAACCTCCAGGTTTCTCTGGTCAGGGGTACACAGAGGGTGAGAAGGGCAGGCACCCAGTTAGTCATGTGCTGATCTGCAGGGTCTGTTATGATTTCTCCTCTTTGCCCATCTTTCAGATGCTGGGATATGAATGACAGCACAGCTCTGTGGTGGGTGATCAAAGGCCCCGTAGTTGGCTCTATAATGGTGAGTATCTTTGGGGCAAGGGGGGGGGGCAGAGCAGGCAGAGAGTATAGAGAGAAGGGAAAGAAAGGGCCTTTGTCACAGCTGTATTACATTCTGTAGCACTGGCACACAAATTATTCAGTTATTCTAGTGTTGGACAAGCCCGTTATTCTATTTTTAATCCTTATGGAAGGTGCAATCCTTATGGAAGCTGCTACTAGGAATACTTTCATGAATACTTCTGAGCATTTGTAAGATTTTTTTTCTTTAAAATGGATCTCTAGAGGCAGAATTGCTGGTCAAATGGATATAGATTTAATATTTCAGATGTTTTAGCATTTTGTAAACATGCTTTAACAGTTTACATCTCCTCTGGAAAGGTGACTCCATTCCCCAGTCACTCCCTGTACCCCCAGTGCCATCATTTGATGGTGTTTGGTCCTGTGGGGGAGGGGGGAGGTGGCTCCTGAAGAGCATGTCTGTTTCTCTGTGTTGGTTGTGGTTTGAGCACTTAGGCTAAACAGCGTTTTGGTGGCGTATGCTCATGACATTCTTGTGAACTTTTGTTCTGTCCCTCTAGCAGATTGTCTTTTTGATCAGGCGAAGAGCAGTGACTTCTCTTCCATACTTTGTCATGTTCCCAGCCAGCATGACTTCCCTGCACTGAGATCCTTGGGCTTCCCCTCTCTGATTGTTGGCCTTATTTCTTATTTATGAAGGATTTCCAGCAGCGTGGGCTATATACATCTCTTAATTGCTTCACAGCATTGTTGTGGTTTAGGTTAACAAGATGTATCTTTCAGAAAGGTTCTATTAAATCTTTGTCTTTATTAAAATGCTGGTTTTTTTTTTTTACATTTCTATGTTTGATGGCTGCAAATTTCCCATTCTCAGTCACTTTACATAAACTTATAGGCTGAAAAGTTATTTATCATTGTGGACTGGAGACCTTCGCTTTCATACTACTAATATGTTTGCCCAGGGGACTGTGCCGGCTACTGCGTCCCTGTATGTTTTACCATGGTATATACAAATTTCTCATTTGTTCTGTTGACATGTTTTTGCACATCCACTTAGTCAGGTAGACTTTGACAGGAAGTGACTTGACTTTTAACTCACAAGAAAAGGTCTGGGGAAGATCTGCTTTGAATTATATACCAATTTGGAGGAAAATCGATTGTCTCCAGGAATATAGCAAAACACCCCGTCCGTCCAGGTTCTCTTTGCTTCCTCTGAGACACTCTCCAGCCTGGGCACTGCTTGAGTGAGGGTCCCTTCGTTCCCTGTGTTATCTGGCGGGTTAGGGGCCATCCAGGGAAGGGAATCAGCTTTTGTGACTTCTTGGTTTAGTTAACATTCTTGAATTCTCTTAAGAGTTTAATCCCTTTTTTATTTGGTTCACATGGGGTTTCTACATAGAAAATTATGCAACCTGTAAATGAAAACAGCCTTTTGCCCATCTTTCCCAATGTTTGTTCCTTTCATTCCTTGTTTTTATGGAGGACAATGTTTGCTCTGGTTTTTGGCAGTTGTCTCGCATGCAATTGGGCAAGTTTCTCTTCCTGGTTGGCTTTTGTGTGTGTTGTTATAAAACCAAGCACGGGTATTTCATTTTATCAGACATGCCGAAGAGATCATGCTGTTATGACAGAATGGCATAAATGTACTATTTTGGTTTTTCTCTAGTGCTGTGGATATATTATTCACCTGGCTTTGAGAATGTGTGGTTGTGTCTTTGGGATAAATCACTAGGAATATGATTCTGAGACACAGACTCTGGGCACTTACTGTTCACACGGCTATAGCCAGGGAGCAAGAGGCTTAATTCCTGTGCTCTCACCTCTGTGCTGAGGTTCCTGTTACTAAGCCAGTCTCTCAGGGATGGTGGAGCTGTTGTTTTCATCGACATAATAAGGAATAGCAGAGCATTTTTTTTTTTTTTATTCTTAGGGTAAGATTTTTTTTAACTTGAGTTTATAATGTTTCATTGTTTATTTTATGCAGCATATTTTGTATAGTCAGTGAAATCTTAGGGTAAGATCTTTGTGGGCATGATCCATCTGCTCTTTCCGTGTACCACCAACTTCTTCTGTTCGCTAACGTTTTCCTTAAAGGTTCTTCACTGTTTATCATGTGTATTGAATGTCTCCATGGGCTTATTTTGCATTCCCGCATGGCTTTTGTTCTTTTTTGTCTTTTGAAAGAGGGTCACACTACGTAGTCAAGGCTAGCCCTCAGACTAATGATCTTCCTTTTCCTATCCCCTTCTTTGTCTGTGTCTGCCCCCCCCACATGCACTGTGAGTGTGTGTGAGTGTGTGTGTGTGTGTGTATGAGTGTGTGTGTGTGAGTGTGTGTGTGAGTGTGTGTGTGGGTCAGAGACCAATTTCTAGTGTTACTCTTCAGAATTCTGCCTATTTGGATTTTATTTTTTATTTTTTGGAAGGGTTTCTCACTGGCTTGGAATCCAGTCCAGGATCTGCCTGTCTCTGCCTCTTCAGCCCTGGGATTCTAAGTACATGCTGCCACACCTATCTTTTTCCCATTTCTTAACCCGAGTCACCAGGAATCACACTCAGTCCTCACCCCTGTGAGGCTTTGCTGGCTGAGCTACCCCTATGTCTGTCCTCTCTTTGGTTTTTGAAGAAGGATCTTTGAGACCTTGTGCTTGTCTGCTCTGAAACAATTCTATGTCTGGGAAGCTGCCTTTTGTTTACACGTTCGTAAGGTTACCTGGGCCTGGTGCTTTGCCCTGCACAGACTGTGGGCGACGGCCAAGCGTCCTGATGGTGCCGTTGCTCTTCTTGCTTCCCACCTCGGTGTTTAGAGGTTGCCTTTCCTTCAGGGAAGCTGATCCTGTTCTTGCCCAGTTTAGTTTTCTGGTTTTGGTCAACGGTCTCTTCATGATTTGAAATAGTCTGTTTATCTCTTGTCTTGTCCTCGTCCTCACCCCTAGATATTTAATTGTACTTTCTCCTTGGCAATATTTGCTGAGCTAATTCCAACATTAATTAGACAGCGGCAGAAGCAGGAATAAGCATGGTGGGGCAGGGGTGTGCTTTGTGGTTCTAACTGATCCAGGAAACAAAGAGAAGAAGCAAACAGGAGCTTTTCTGAGTAAGCCTGCTATGGTTTCCAGTTTCTTTATCGTGACTTTTTACCTTCATCAGTGTCCCTCTTACACTCAACTTGAAGATGATCCCTCCAATCATTCCTCAGCTTTCGGTTGCTTAGTTGTTCTCAGTAGCTGTTATTGTTTTTTTGTTTTTTGTTTTTTGTTTTTTTAAAGAATCGTGTTGTTCTTTTCTTGAGGGTGACTTTGGCTCTGGCCCAGAGATGTCGCTGTGCCATGCAGTCTTCTTGTTATGCCTCCTTTGCATTTATTTGCAGCCCTCCTTCCCTCCTCCTTTCTCAGTGCACAGGCAGCTTCCCACTTTGTTTGGGAAAGCATCTGTCCCTGATGGCACACGCTGTTGTTGCTGTTCCCAGGCAGCCCTCTAATTAGGAATGCTGTGGCTGCTTCCCTGGATTCCACCGCTCTGAACATGAACTTTCTCTCCCCACCCCCACCCCACCTCTTTATCTCTGAGGCAGGGTCTTGCTATGTATCCAAGGCTTCCCTGGAACGCCCGATCCTCCTGCTTTGGCCTTGCAAGCGCTGGGATTTCAGACCTGCATCAGCACCACCGGACTGGTCTTGGGGTGCATCACCTCTTCTCCATCACCTTTCTCTTTCTGCTTCAGACAGTGCTCGCCCCCTGGCTTACTCTCTGTGCTCTCTATTTCCAGGTTTTTGTGTAGAATTATTATTATTATTAATTTTGGATGTTTTCCTTCATTTGAATGACTCAGTGAGAGGTAGAGAAGTCTGCAAGGGAATTTGCCTGGCTACAGAGGGTCCTGTCAGGGAGTACCAGGCTGGGCAGAGATTTGAGTCTGCCTTTCTTTCACTCTCCAGGTTAACTTTGTGCTTTTCATTGGCATCATCATCATCCTTGTGCAGAAGCTGCAGTCCCCAGACATGGGAGGCAATGAATCGAGCATCTACTTGTAAGTATGCCATGCCGATATGGGGCTGCCACAGCTGCTTCCGGCCACATGGCCTGCACACAGGTCACAGGCAGGACAAAGCTTGAGCTTTGCTGGTGGGTTGACCTAGCATGGGCAATTGCAGAATTTCTTCCTGATTAAAGTGCCTGTGAACTACAACTGCCCTGCTAGACCTGAGCCAACACAGCCTCAGCTCCATGGGCATTGCATGGAAAGGGAAAGAGAAAGACAGGGAGATAGAATCTCTATGACGGCAGGATAACCCTTGGAGAGCCCCAGATTCCCAAGGCTAAGGCCTTGGTTGTTTGGAAGCTGGCTTTCCTTTGTGGATGCTGATTCTGAGGGAAGATGTGCAGATGGAGGCGTGGCTGTGATAGGCCACACCCCACATCCACAGGGCAGAAGCTTCTAAGTGCCTGGCAGTCAGCAGGGGGACCTTTTCCTTGGTCATACACTGCATGGGGACTCTCTTTCTTGTACCTTGCCTCAGGACAGCCCTGCCCACCTCTGTATCTGTCTGGTTTTCTGCCTCAACACCTTCTGTCCCTATGGGAGGAGTATCAGCTCTGTGATTGCTACTGAGTGCAAGGCTTCCGCTGCGCTTACAGACATTTGTGTTCCAAGAACCAGCTTTTCAGTGGCTACCCTAAAAACACAGGACGACCTCAATCCCAGCCCTGTCCTGTTCTGAAATCAGACAGAGCTCCTGCTGCCTCACCTTCGGGGCTCAGGAATGGGTTATGGGATATGGAAACGCATCTCCACACCAATGCCAAAGAGAAAGGTCATGGGCTCTGTGAGGTGGATCTGAAGGGTGTAGTGGCTAAGGATAGCTGAGAGGAGCTGTGATACTCTCACAGCATCACTGGGGTCTTCCTTAGAGACCCAGCCTCAGGCTTGAAACCTTCATGGCTTCCCTGAGGAAAATGAGGGGGATCATAGAAAGAGTGAAACAGAGGGTCCTACTAGCCATTCTCTTAGGGAGAGAAGAGCTCTGCAAAGAGACTGAGTGCCAGGTCCTCCTCCAGGCTCCTTTGAGGGGGAGTGAAACTGCCTTTGGTCTATCTAGACTGCAGGGTACCACCTCTTCTCCTATGCCAGTGGATAGCACAATGCTTTTATTGTATAGCACATGTTCTCTGCCTCTGCAACAACGCCACAACATTGAAAAAGGACAACATGTGGTGATTTTGCTTCCCATCCCCATCCCCATCCCTATTTTATGTTTTTGTTATTATTTATTTATTTATTTGCTGACCTTTTATTTGTCCATTTTTTTTCATGTTTTGCCAGGTATTTATTTATTATCTTAACCAACCCTCACTTGTCTGTATCTATGATGTAACGGGAAGTTAACATTTGATATAAGCTATGACATCTTGGTAGGGCAACAGTTCTGTTGTTCCTTGCCCTGCACTAGAGAGATAACCTTGTCCCAGAGTCACAAAACAGGCCTCTTGTTCCCCTCTCCCACCTCCCTGTCCAGTGTAGGAAGCTGAAGTCATGCCTTTATGTCCAGCCTCAGTTTCTCCTGCCGCCTGTGAACTGGCTCCCCTACTGACTGTCACCTCTTGCAATTGGGACCCGAGAAGCTAAGTTAGCCTCATTCTCCCCTGAGCACTGCCAACCTTCCTTAGTCTCCTCCCCTTCCTGGTAGGATTTGGGGCTTCTAAGGCCTCTGAGCCATCTTCTTTGGGCTCAGTGGAAAGATTCCTCCAGCTTCTCCTTACTTTGCCTATGTAGAGATGTGCGTGGGAGCTCAGCCTTAGTCAATAAAGATGCTCTGGGAAGTCTGATTACACATTGGCCATCTCAAATGCCCTGTCCCAGACAGCAACAATTACTCCTGGCCTGATGGGGAAGAACAGTGGACCTTCCTAATGCATGGATAAGAGCTGCTTGTGATTAGCACATGGTATATATTTGATGTTTTCCAGAACTCTGAAGAAGCAGCTAGTTGGATTACTTCTTTAATGTAAAAACTGTACAGGCTTATCCAGGGCTATTTGGGAGAGAACAACAAACCCATGATAGTCTCCAGCCCCAAAGACTAAAAAATCAGGTGGATGATGTCTGTAAGCTAGGGAAAGGCTAAAGCTGGATCAGGGATCAGCTTGCTCCTGTTGGATTCAGCCATATGTCTGGTGTCACCAGGGTCAAGGAGACCATGTCGATCCTGGTGACAAAGCCTCTGAGAGCTGCAGAGCATGTAAAAGCACTTGTACACAGTTGATGCTCACAGACGATGCAGAGCCATGGCAAGCTGGGCAAGCCATCGCCAAGTAGAAGCCTCTTCAGCAGAGGACATAGTGTCCCATGAAGCTTGGTGACCCCTGCAGGAAGGAGCACTGTGACCACAGTGCAGGCAGTGGGGACCAGAGCTGGCTTGTGTTGTCCTTCCCTCGTAGGCTCTAGATACCCCCCCATATAGAAGTACTCCACTCCAAGGGCTTTAGGGGAGCTGTCTCTAAGGAGAGGCTCCTGCACTGGGGAAGAAGGAGATGGGGTGGGCTTGGTGGGAGATGTCAGGGCTGTGCCTGGGGCCCTGGATGTGTGTATTCTGCTATAAAGCCCCTCCTGGTCTGCCCACAATAGCTCTCTGGTTTTTTTCCTCTGTTTCCAGAACAAATTTAAGACTGAGAGTCCCCAAGAAAGCCCGAGAGGATCCCCTGCCTGTGCCCTCAGACCAGCATTCACCCCCTTTCCTGTAGGTTGGTTCCAGCCATTCAGATGCTAAGGGTTTGTTCACTATCAACCAATGTGCTCCTGACTCAACCTTGAAGGACCTGCTGGATGTGGGGCCTTGCCAAGGGCGGGGTGGGGAGACTGGGCCTGCATTAGGATCAACAGGGGCTCAGATTAGGGCTGTGCAAGCATTCGGTTCTGGACTGGGCAGGGTTGGAGCTTGTTTTGGCCTGAAGCCAGGCACAGCTCCCTGACTCTGGAGGGTAGAGGATAATGAAGTTGTCTGGAAGACTCAAGAGTGAGAAAGGAGTGGCTCAGGCCAGTCATGGAGCAGCTTGGCTTCATTCTTATTGCCCATGATCTGCTCTACTCTTAGAGGTGGGCGTTGGTATCTACCTCTTAGGTCTGAGGTGGGGCCGGGAAACCTGTGTGTAACTTCCTTAGGGATTCCTCTGTCACATCCTTGGACAGGCTCTGTGTTTGCAAGGCAGACTTACAATCAGGATGTTCCGCAAGAGACTTTGCCTACAGGTCTAGTCTCTGCCTTCTAGTCCCTGCATCCCATAATGCCCACACTGTTAAGGAACATCTGCCCCCAGAGTTCTGTCAGGGATGATTTAGGGAATTTGTTATCCAAAAAAACCCAACAACCAACCAATCAACCAACCAACCAAACAAACAAAAAACCAACCTGGAAAAGAAAACTGCCCACTAAGTCAGTGGTCACAAAAAATTGAGACTGGCGTGGACCCCCTCTGGGAACCCAGGTTCATTCTGCCTCCCTGTTGGAGGAGGAAGTGGTGTTGAACCATACTCCAGCAGAGATGCTGTTTCTGAGAAACGCTTCCTGCAGAACGGGCAGAGTTCTGAAGTTGCAGGGGAGTGTAGTTAGCATCAGAAAACTACCACGTTCTATAGACTGCCAAGGAATCAGTTTTACATGAATTCCTAGGGTCCAAGGTGGAGAAGATGGGAATGCTCTCTGCATAGGCATGGGCAGGTGTCTGTCTACTCTCCTATAGGATGTTTCCTGGGGCTGCAGTACAGACAGCTCTTCACGTAAAAGGCTCTGTAGAAACTGTGTGCTAAACCACCAGGGATAGACTCAAGAGCTGAGACCATGGAAAAGATGGCCTTGACCTTCTTACAGATGAAGAGCAGCCATGCCAGAGATGGGCCTGGAAGCTGAGGCTCCCTCACCTGCAGATGGGGCTCTGCACCAGCAGCTAACCAAATTCCCACAGGCCCGCACCTCCCACTGACCAGCAGAGGTCTCTGTCTGGAGTCTCCTGTGCTTCCTTGGACTCAGGGTGGCCCTCCAGGTTGACCTAGGTGATCTCTAGATGACACCGTACTCCCTTCTTGCTTAGTTGTCCTGCGAGTTCCACTCTCGTCTTTCCCACGCTCCAGGTCAGCTCTTCTGCCACAGAGCATCCTGTTGCTTGTCAGCGAGTCTGTTTGTAAGTCACTGCAGGCCAGGGGCAGGGTCTTGGGAGAGGGCCTTTTCCTCTCTTTCTCTGGAGATAGTCTCCCCTGAGATCCCTCTGGATGTCACCCTTGCTTTTGTTGCTCCTTTAGGTGACCTTCCTGTCCCATCCCAGTGAACTTGTCATTAAACTGTCCTTTCACTCTTTTCAAGACAATTTAAAGGAAAATCAGAGGAGCCTATTATTACTCTAACATGTCATGGATTCCCCAAAAGGGAGGAACTCGGGAAGTGTTGGGAGGAAAGGGAGAGGTCTTAGGGGAGAAAGGCTAAAGCTTGGAATTTAAGATGGTGCCAGTTGAGCAACAGATATGCAGATGTGCAGCAACTCGGACTGGCCCTGGCCCTGTTGTCTGTCTCAGCCAGGGTTGAAGGGTTGTTGGCCATTTGGTCTGGGCAAAGGAGATGATAGGGAAAGGATAGCTGGTGTTCTGCTGTGCCCAGAGATTTCTCTGACCCTTACATACACACAGACACAGAAACAGACACAAACAGACAGACAGACAGACAGACAGACAGACAGACAGACAGACAGACACACACACACACACACACACACACACACACACACACACACACACCAATCCCTTGTCTTTTGCAACAAACTTCTGAGATCCATGAATACCTTGCAATAGGGCTTCCCCAGTCCATTCCCAGACTGTAGTTGAAATGCAGCTACTGAGCTGGTGGGTCAGTAGGCCAGGGAGGCACTATATTCTGTTTTTGAGATGTGGTCAAGTACTGTTCCCGCTGCTGGGCTAAGGACTGCTTGAGCAGCAAGGCATTGAATAACACCTACAACATGGACCTCCGGCATCCACCAGCTTATAGGTGATATGAAATGAAAGACGCCATCTATTGAGCGAGCACCACAGGCCTGGAGGGGAACAGCCTGCTGGGCAGGCTTCAGTTTGCTTGGCTCATCTGGAAATTAGCAATCCATGCTCTTGCCTCAGCAGACTAACACGTCCCCAGACGCTAGTTGTCTTTAGATCCACTCTCAGATGGAGTCAGACAGCAGGTCTTTGGATGTCCAGGACCTAACTGCACCTGCGTATTTGTCCTCATTGGCATCTAACACCTGATTATGCATTCACTCGGCAGTATGAGGTGCCTCAGTTATCTCCACGTGGAGACGGTTATCTAAGCTGACAAAACTCTTGAAGGCAGCAGGATGCACAGCCAGCCTGGCCCCTGTGCTGCCTCCACAAAGAAATGTGTGTCCTCAGGCTTTTGCTCTTCAGCCCTGTCCGTATACCTGGATGAAGCAGGCTAGCTGAGCAATGTCCTGTGGCGCTCTGCAAATGGCCTGTGCTTCTGTGTCCAGCATCACCACTAGCCATATGTGACTAATAAGCCCTGATACTGTGACTAGAATGATTGAGGAAGTAGAGTTTTCTTTCCATCGGATTTTGATTAATTTTCATTTGAATAGCCACCTAGGATAGTGGCTACCTTAATAGGTAAGTAGAGTTCTAGACTGATGATCAGTTCCATTAAGCCTGGCTTGCCCCTGCTCTCCTGTGTGTGCTTACACTGAGAGGAGGTGGGGGTGAGGCGAGGAGAGATAGTCAGAACATTCGAGCTGATCCTTGCTATCAAGCCCAGAAGTCCATCTCCTCATGCCAGCCATGTGTGAGATCTACATTGTGAGTGCCCAGTTATTCATCTTACTGGGTGACCTTGGCAAAGCCATGCTCTAAGTCCGGGGCTGATAACCAGAGGTGGCCTCTGGCTTCCTGTCTGACTCCTATCTCAGGCCTCATCTCTCCTGAACATATCTACCTTTTAATATCTACTTGCCTATTAGTGGCCCCAGTGTGTGTGTGTGTGTGTGTGTGTGTGTGTGTGTGTGTGTATTACAGCCATGCACACACATGTATACTTATGGACATACATTCCCTTGTCCAAAGCTGACTGTTCTTATTCCTTGGCTTCCCCCATCCTCCTCTGGTGACTTCCTTAGCTTGTCTCCGTCCCCTCACTTCTCTGCCCTCCCTGTGCCCTGTGAATTGAGTCTTGCCAAGTCCCACTGCAGTTTCTTCATTGCCCAATGTCCCCAGCTGACAGAAGTGCTAATCTTGTCACACCCAGCAGCTGCGTGCAGAAATGCTACTGCAAGCCACAGCGGGCTCAGCAGCACTCTTGCAAGATGTCAGAACTATCCACCATTACTCTGTAAGTGTGTGTGGCCGTGGCTGTGGCCGGGTGTCCTGGAGGGGTGGGGGATTTGCATGTTGCTGTTGTTGCCACTGCCTGGTGCTTGTGTTCTGCTGGGCTGGAGGAGTGTGGAGAGCTGCCCCGAGCCTCCTAGCCTACCCTATTCCTGGCTGTTGCATGTTGATATGTGCCTTGTGAGTTCCTTGCAGTCTTGTGGGTGGGGCTGAAGGGCATGTGGGTATTGGAGCTGCGGCATCGCAGGGACATCTTGACTTGGCAGCTACTGATGCCTACCTTCCTCGCTCCACCGTCAGCAGCTAGTGGCTGCTGACAGAAGTGTGTCCTTCCTCAGGCCCCCACTTCTCTGGGCTTTAGTCTTGGCAGCTGCAAAACTGTAAAAGCTCAGAGCTGGGATGAACTCACCATGTGCTGAGCACGTTGTGTGCAGCTTGGCTAAAGCTCAGTCTCCACAGGGCTCCTATAAGGTGGCTCCTTACACTGTTTCCATTCTATAGATGAGAAACTGGAGCTTGACAAGGTAGAGTAAGTCATGTGACTGGGATGGCAAGGACAGGAGCATCCTCAGAATCACACCTTAGGTCATCCATGACACCCACAGAGTAGGAAGTGGGGCCTTCCTGGAAACCCACTGACATGGCATGGGTGGCTCTGATCTTTTGGGGGCTGTAGGATTCCTCTTCCTCATGATGCCTCTTTGTGAGAGGAGGGCAGAGGTAGAGGCTGTGCCATGGTCTCTCTGGGCTAGTCACAGTTCACGGTGTATCAGCTTAGAGGTCTACAGGTCCCACACACTGAGTTTACGAATCCTCCTCATCTGTCACCACTCCCTGTCTGAGGTATGCCTGGCTGTCATCTCTGCCTATGTCAGAGCAGCATCAGAGCTGTGAAAGGGGACATACTGCTAGTGAGCCACACCCTGGGAAACCCTCTACTCAGAGTCACATCTGCCCTGTGGCTGGGAAGGGTCTGGCACTGTCCCTGAACCCAAGAAAGTTAATGCCACTATGAACACTGGAGAGGCTTGGCATTTGGTGCCCAGGTTCTGTTTGTCTCTGCTGGAGCAAGAATCTGGAGTGGGTCCACTGTAGGAGGGACGCAGGAGAGGAAAGCAGGGCTCTCACCTGCCCCAGGACCCAACAGGACCCCCATGCATGTACTTTTCTAGGCACCTCTTTTAGCTCTTCCAACCCCCATTCTATCTCCAGACACACCCTGCTGCTTTCTGGTGCCACATCCTGGGCACTGAGTGCCAGGGAGATGTTGAGTTTTAAGGGTTCTAGTTTATGAATCTGGGTAGTCCTGTTTCTCCTCCATAGAACAGGCATTTCCATTGTTAACTATGTGCCTGAAGATATTTGCTGTGAGACCTAGCAGATAAAAGAGGGGCTTTCTTCAGGGCCACTAGGTATGGACAGCCATGGGGACAGACTGCTAGGAACCCACGTGGGCTCATTACGGGGACTCACTCAGGTCCCATTGGCCCTGTTCTGGTCTAGGGACCCTCCGTGACTATAGAATGTGCTGCCTTTGAGCAAGGAGAGGTATGTGAGACCCACAATTGTAGGCTTCCTCTTTTCTGGGCTGAACCTTCTCCTAAAGGAAGCTCGGCTTCCTCAAGCTCATTTTCCCCCTCTCCTTCTGTCCCAACCCCTGCTCTCCATTCCCCTCTCTCCTCCTCCTTGTCTTCCCTCTAACAGAAGGTAAGACATCAAGGACCTTATTCAGAAGCTAGCGATTTGGCTTTTCTAGAAATCTGGATTCCAACACTCAATGGAATGCTTTCTCCCAGAAAGACTCCGAGTGGGAGATGAGGGGCATACAGTAGACTTGCTCTCAGTCAAATGGTTACCCTTACATATACTGTCCATGTCTGACAAGATATGGTGAAGCCAGTGGTCCCAGGGGGATGGGTACAGCTGAGGAAAAACATCTGGAGAGGATAGCTTGGCTTTTGGGGGAGTTTACAGGGGGGCCAGTGTCCTGGGAAGGGCAGAAATGGGGCCCTACTCTGGGAAGGCCCTGTAATAATTTACTCCCTCTAAAGCAGCACTCCCAGCCCATGTGTACCTGATGTCCTCACCGTGGACTTCTTCTGTCCCTGTACTGTTATACAGGGTCTTACCCTGCCTTGGCTCTACCCCAAGAGCTAAGAGCAGGAGAGGATTGCAGAAGGACTGGTGGGCTCTCTGGCTGTCCCTTCCTCAGGGTGGACATCCTTCCCACCCAATGACTCAGCTTCTGGGGCAGCAGCTCTCTCCTGTGCAGGCAGAATTTCTGCTTAGTCATCAGGTCTTTCCTTGAAGCCCTCCCAAGTTCTTCTTTAGCCTACTTAGAACCCTTCCTCCCGGTCATCAGCAATACAGCAAATGTCCCTAGTTGTACCCAGACACAGAAGAGTCCTATTCCCAGGGGTCTTAGGAGAGCTATTTTTGAGTCCATGTTGCTTCCTTCCGAGACAGGATAGGTTTGCTTTGGCTCAGGACTCTGGAATTCTATCCTGAGTTTTCCTGTGACTTTTTACACATTACTCAAGGGAGCTCTATAAATGAAACATTTTCAGTAGTCCTGCAGGATACTAATAGGTGCCCTGCAGACCGGGGAGGCCCCCACATCCTAAGGACCCTGGGCTAGGTTGACTCTCACTTCCAGGCCCTCTGCACCAGTAAAGGATGCCAAGTAGTCTGTGAACAGGAACACTGAAGGGTAGCTAGGACCAACGTCAGGCCCTCTGCCCTCCGTGCTCCCAAGCCCTGCAGTCCCCAAAACAGATGTTTGCTCTTTTCTGACAGACGGCTGGCCCGCTCCACCCTGCTGCTCATCCCACTCTTTGGAATCCACTACACAGTATTCGCCTTCTCTCCAGAGAACGTCAGCAAGAGGGAAAGACTTGTGTTTGAGCTTGGGCTGGGTTCCTTCCAGGTAGGCATGGTGTATGCAGAGGGCATAGTTTGTTGGAAGCTAAGCCCTGACCTCTGACCTGCTGCCACCCCTTTAACCTTGTGAACCCCGACTTCGAACCTCAGAGTTTGTCTCTGGCATGAGTACTAGAGCAGATGTCCTCTGTAGTCCTGTCTGCTGCTGTAAGAGGATGTATTGAAGTCTGCCTGTCACTGTGCCTGGGGATCCTGATCGGGGACCCTCGAGTGACTTGAGATGAAATCTCTCCATAAAGCCCAGGGGTTAGGATCCCGTGCTGTGTCCACATCCCATCTGCAGCCACACATTCTAGCAACATGAAGACTGGAGTTCTGTCTGTTCCACTCTAGCACAGGCGATCCAGATACAGGGATGGACACAGAGGAACGAATGGGCTTGAGGCGCCTGGGCTGATCCTTAAATGAATGGGTCTGTGGGTGTGGGGCAAGAGGAGGACCAGAACAAGGAGTGTTTAAGCAGGAGAGAGTTGCTAGCTATAAGCAAGTGTGTGCCTCGCAGAATGAAGCAGTTGCAGTGGGCTGTAAAGGGGAGTGTCCCCTCACTTGCTTAAATTAACACTTGAGCTTGCCGGTCAGAAAGATACTCTGTGCAATTGACTTGGATTTTCACTCAAAGCTGTTTTCCCGGATTCACGTTCTTACTCTGATGAGAACAGGAGTCTTAGAGATGAAGTTCTGACCTAGAAATTACACTCCAAGGCTCCCATCTTTGTGTTCACTGGCATATCCCAACCATTGTTTCTTTGGCATTTTTAAATGACAGCCCGAGGCACTGAGGTGCTACCGGACCTGGTTTTTACATTCGGGAAAAGGTTGCTTTGTTCGGTGTAGAAGAGTTAAGTTCATATGCTGTCAAGTACTTGCCACACATCCTTTGCTTCACTGTGTTGTGTATAGATGCAGCTTGCCAAGGGAGGGCAGAGGAGGGAGTAGTGACAGATAAAGGTGATATGTGTCCTGTTTAGGAGTCCTGCTCCCAGGAGCCTACACACCAGTGGCTTCCTCTAGAAAGGGCGAGTAGCTTCCTAGAACATGGGACGAAGGTAGTCTTTAGCAATAGCAAGTGTTTGTCTAAGTGAGTGTGAGATCTGAGATGAGGTGTTCATCAGTGGGAGCTGCTCTATCAGCCATTTGGCTTCATGGAAGTGCTTGTCTTAGTGGGGCACGGTATCCTCCGCTTGACTTAGAGCCTGGGGCAGGTATGCCCTGTCTAGACTGCAGTGTTTTCTTCTTTCTGCTATCTTTTCCAGTGCTAGTCCTCCCAAATGCCCACAGTGTGTCAGGGGGTGAGGGTGGGTCTCTTGCTGGACAGCTAATGGTTGTTTGTCTTCTCTCCCTAGGGCTTTGTGGTGGCTGTACTCTACTGCTTCCTGAATGGGGAGGTAAGACAGTTTGGCCACCTTTCTCAGTAGTACAGGTGGGGTTCGTTGGGGAGAGACTGGGAGCAGATTTTTCAGGTGGGATTTTCCAGGTTGCCAGTACTGAGGATAGGGAGTGAGTAGCTTAGCTGTCAGTGTTCTATGCTACCAACATCTCCTGACATCTCCCACCGCTTCCAGAATTATTCCACTTCTGCCGATTGAGGCTACAACTGCAGACAGAGTAGATAAGAGTACAGATATAGTGAAGGCACCATATCTGCTGAGAATACAACTCCGGGGTACGTCTTCTCCAAAATGCATGCCTTAGTGGGTAGGAGTGAGTACCTATAGGTCATCAGGCTGTGATGGGCCATGCTGCTGAGCCACAGTGGGTCAGCCTGTCTGTCTATCCCTGCTAGAACAGAGCCTGTGGAAAAACCTGGAACCTTCCAGAGGTGTTTCATTTCCAGAGCTATCTTTTGGGGGCCCCCTCTCTAGCCTGTTGGGGTAATGTTCTGGAGCAGACCCTAGGACAGAGGTGCCTGGGAAGTGATGGGGATTGGCTCAATGGAGAGGAGCCTTTGTCCTGAGGCTCTGGTCCAATCTTGGCCTCAGCAAGTTCTTCCGCTTATTTGCATCTAAGACTCATGACAGCGAGTCTCCATGATGGGAAGGCCTACCTATAGAGAAGATTAGGATATAATAGATCAGATCAAGAGAGCCCAGAGAAAGCCTTGCTTAAAGATTCTTGGGGAGCCAAGATGTGGGAGTATGGGCAGCTGGGTGGGAGTTTGCCAAGGGAGTAGAAGCACGAAGTGGGGAAAAAGCACGGGTGTTGCTTCTAGTCATGCAGCTTGAGTACTGCATAAAGGTTTTGGCTGTAGTGACATATGGGGGCTGAGGCTTTCTTGGCATGACCACAATTTACTATATGGAGAGCTACATGGGGAGGGGGAGTGTTTGCCAAGAGACATGGACTCTTTTATAACTCTGAGTCTCAGAAGTCTTCTCATCTTGGAAGCATCCAAAGTTGTGGATTTCTAGGTCTTCTCAAGAGATGTTGATATCACCGTTCACAGGCTTTGGGTGCCTGGGATATTTCAGGCTGAGTAAATTTTATCTACATCCCACAGTGGTAAACAAGGGCGAGGGTCTTTATGATCCAGATGTTTCGAGAAGTTGCTAGGAAAGACTTCTTGACAATTCTAAACGACTGGTGCCGGAGAGGCCCCATCAGCAGGGACTTTGCCAAGACAGAGCAGGACAAGGCTGCAGGATACAGCTGGGGCGTGGGAGGTGGGTGGGCAGCCGTGATGTGATGGCAGCTGGTGAAGCGCCAGGCCAGGTCACAGAAGGTACTGGGAAGTCACATGAATGCTGCTCATTGCAGGTACAGGCAGAGATTAAGAGGAAATGGAGGAGCTGGAAGGTGAACCGTTACTTCACCATGGACTTCAAGCACCGGCATCCATCCCTGGCCAGCAGTGGCGTGAACGGGGGCACCCAACTGTCCATCCTGAGCAAGAGCAGCTCCCAGCTCCGCATGTCCAGCCTTCCGGCTGACAACTTGGCCACCTGAGCCCTGCCTCCCCCCCCCCCTTTTTTTTTTTTTTTTTTCGAGATAGGGTTTCTGGCCGGTGCCTGCGCATGTTTGTGCCTCTCCCCTCTCCTTGGGCAGGCCCTGGGTAGGAAGCTGGGCTCNCCTTCCGGCTGACAACTTGGCCACCTGAGCCCTGCCCCCCCCCCCCCCCCTTTTTTTTTTTTTGCACAGGCTGAGGCTGCGGGCCGGTGCCTGCGCATGTTTGTGCCTCTCCCCTCTCCTTGGGCAGGCCCTGGGTAGGAAGCTGGGCTCCTCCTCAAAGGGGAAGAGAGAGATAGGGTATAGGCTGATATTGTTCCTCCCGTTTGGGTCCCATCTATTGTGGTCCACTAAGCCCAATTTGAAATGTAAATACACCTCAGATTTGGAAAGTTACCCCATCTTCCTCCCACCCCAACCCATGTCCCTGCTCACCTCTGCCAGGTCCCAGCTTGACCTACTGTGTCAAGGCCAGCCTCAGCGATGGCCTGATCCCAGGTACAAGGCCTTGTGAACTGAGTTTGAAACACGCCTGCTTTGGAGAGACTGGGGTAGTGACCACCCCAGCAGCCTTTCAGCAGATTGACTTTGGATGTGGACCCTTCTCAGCCTGTACCAAGTACTGCAGTTGGCCAGGGATGCAGCTCAGTGTCCTGAGCATCCTTTGGAGCAGGTCAACCTGAGGCTCCTTTTGCTTAAATCTAAGTTGTCCAGGTGCTCAGCTCCTGTGTGCCTGGATGATGAGAAGGTTCTAGGGCTCTTTCAGTCAAAGACTTACATTGAGGTGGGGTGAGGGTCAGAGAAAGTTCTGGTGCTTTTCATTTGCTCTAAGAGCTGAGAGCCAGAAATGCAGATTCAGTTGGGAAGGAGATGGGCCAGCTGAAAAGCTTACCACGTCCGTGACTGTGCCCCCTGACTCAAGACTATATCATGTGGTGGCTTTATTTTTACACTCCTTGCTTCTTCAGGGAAGGTCTGAAGAAGCTGTTCTCCAGCCACAACAACCACAGAAAGCCCCTTCCTCGATCTCCCCTCTCTGTTTCCCCATTAATCAAAGCCATGTCTAGAATGGACCAGCCACCTTGTGGTAAAATCAATGGGTTCTGAAGCAACCTTCAGTTTTCATGAGCCAAGTCCTGGGTTCAGGACTCTCCACAGCCCCACCCCCACCCCCACCCCCCCGCTCTACCGATTACAAGGAATCCTACATGCCATCTCCAGCCTGGACTCAATTACTAAGCTCAGATTTGTCTGCAGGACTTCGTCCACGTGCCCTTGACATTGGAATCACTCGTGGGGCCTCTGAGGGTGTTTGGAAGGGATACTGTGTCTATATCATGTGCATAGGTAGAAGCTGCTGGTGGAAGGAGTGGTGGCTCTCTAGTGCCCATCTTGGCTCCCCAGCTGCAAGTTGCACAGCCATAACCCTAAGGCTTTAAAATAAGGCCACACCCAGATTTGGGAAGGTAGAGGGGAAAGAGTAGTGCCATGGGGCCGCGGGGCCCAGCTTATTCCGTGTAGATGCTTGTTTTTGTCCCTGCCTCCGTGGACTTGTACCTGATTGTTCTCTGGACTGCATGGGGAGTGCAAAGGTGCCACCTTGCTTGCTGTTGTATTAAGTAGAATGAGTTCTAGGAGATTCAAGACAGGGCTTCTGGGAGGAGCTGTTGGAAAGACCAGAGAAGATTCTATTTGATAGGATTTAGAGATGTGTTCTGTGGTCTTGACCAGTGAAGTATGTTCTTGGGTCTTTGGCAAAGCTGGAAAGAGAAAGGGCCTCCTCGTTTTTTCCCAGAAACAGTTAATGGCTTGGACCAACCACTGAGTATACACATTGGCTCTTTCCCCCTGTACCTTATCTCTCCCCTCCATCCCTTCCCCTGTTCCGAGAACCAGGTTATCAGCCAAACAAGAATCAGTAGATCCCCTTGCACTTTGGACACATCTATGGAGCCTGAGCTGTTTAGAAGAAGCCTTGGTTTGCAATTCCAGCTGGGTTCATGACTGAACACAATGTGCCCTGTGCTGGGCCACAACTTCCTTGTTTATAAAGTGAGGTGGTTTCTAGTGCTTTAGAGGAGACATCATTCCTCAGGCCATGGACATCTGAATGGAGCCTCAGACATGATGCGCAGAAACAGCCTTCTACGCCAGTCAGGGACAGGTTGCCATCTGTGGCCCCCTCCATCTGAGGTGCACCCCTTGGGCTGTGAACCCCATTCACTTGTCATCACCCCCACCAGTGGGTCTGCTTCACTGTGGAAGGAGAAACTGTGACTTTCTGGTTGCGTTACTGCATAACAGCAAAAACCGGATAACCTGAGCCCTGCTGCTTCCTGAGCCCTGGGCCTGTGTCCTCCTAGAACTTCCAGGTTCCCGTTGCTTTGTTTTTCTGTCTGAAGGAATCTTTTTCTTAGTCTTGTGAGCAGATGTACCTGAGGGATCCTGCTGTTCGTGAGGGTCTGGCTCTCGGGTCACAGGCAGTGAAGGAACTGGGTAAAGCCCTTCCCCTTTGACCTTCTTACATAGTGCAAGCAATAAGACTTATTGATCTGTGTGTATCCCAGTGTTCCTCTGGGGTTCTGTCTAAACACCAACTATCTTCTCTTGGAATGGGCCCCAGGCAAGGCTTGCAGTAATATAGCCTGGACCCAGAAAAGGGAAAACGATAAGAAAATTTTGTCTGGTAGGTACAAAGGACTTCATGGGTTTGGAAACCTGGAGTCAGGAGCATAGCAGATTTAAGGGGCACCCAGCCGGTGGAAGGTCATTCCTGGGAAGTGGGGACTTGTTCTATGAAACCTTACAGGCCAAATGGACTGTCCCGTTTTGGGGATGAGGACATCCCCGTCCTTATCATCTGTCATAGCTGTCCAAATGCAGGGTAAGAAGCAAGTTGTGAGGAGAGGATGTGGTCCACAGAACATGGGATTCCATATCAGGACTCCTCAGGCTGCCAGGAAGCCAGAGGGGGTTTAGAGGTGCTGCAGCTTTGAGCCTCAGTATACACCATGCATAAGCTCTGACTGCTCTTGTGTGCAGCGAGGAGGTCCTCCCTGACATGCTCAGCATCCTGCAGTGATTCCTCTCTTAGCCCTGGGATGGGGCTTGGTTAGGGCATCATGGTGGAAACAACCCTGCACTTATTGCCCAGTACTGGGGCCTCTGCTGTTTGGTCTTCACCCTCTCTTCCTTGGAGGGAAAGCTTCAAGAGACTCTCTTTTCAATTCCTTGCATACCCTTTGCCCCCCTACCAAGAGAGGACAGCAAGTCCCCTGACACTGCAAATTTCATATGAGCCTAGGGAGCTGGGAAACCAGGTGGGCCTAGCCTGTTTTTGAATTGCATTGCATTGAGTTGTCCTGGTATTGCACGGCCCTGCCTGTGAGCCAGATGCAACACTCCAAGCAGCTGTGAGATACAACGCACCTTTTGCAGGAGTGGTTGTACCTGCAGAAGGCCCAGGAGTCTACAGTACAGTGCAGGAGAAGCAACTGAGTTGGTCTGGCCTAAGGAGACCCCCCTAGCAAACTTGGCCTTCTCCATCTGTTCTGGGACTCCATACTTCCTCAACCCCTGCTCTGCAATGAGGTGGCCATGGTTACACCATCATCTACCCTCTAGCTAGGGATGAGGTGGAGGCGAAATGCTCCCTGTGAGTTTACAAGCTCTGAGAACAACACCGCCGTGTGCTCATTCTTGGAGTGAAGACCCTGAACGGTATCTCCTTTTGCAGTCTGTCTACCGTTTTTTGAGCCCTTTTGGGTTAACTCATTTGTAAAACCACCAGCATGAGCTCAAGGATGAGGCCACAGGGCTCTGGTGGACATCAAATCCTAGCTTTACCATCATCACTGTTCAGTTTGCTTTGAAGGTAAGGATGAGGAGAAATCTTCTATGAGCAACTCCATGCTGTCTGCCTAGGAATCCTTCAGTGGTATGGGGCACTCCTCAAGTGAGCCAAATGCCCATTCTTTCTCCCTTCCCTGAACTCCCGGTCCTGTGCTGTGTCTGTACTCAGCCATGTGTGTGTTGTCTGCTGTCTGTCTTCTGAGGCTTAGCATCTGTCAGGGTGGTTCAGCCCTTGGTACTCCAGATGTGGTTCCAGACTCACTCGTGGGAGCTGGACCAGTCTGGGTTTAATCTCCCACAATAAAGATAAACCCCACGGACCTCACTGCTACCGCTGCCTCCATTAACGCTGTGCTCACACGTTGTCTGGGATTTTAAGGATGTCAAACTGCTGTAGATGACTCAATAAATGTCTTATCATTTTTCTCAGTGCCTGTAAATTGCTGAAAGTGGAGGGCAGGGGAAAGAGACAGGAGGGGAGGGGACTCCCCCTACCCCCAGATCTGATTATCCTACAGTAATGTAGTCTTCAAGGTCTCGTGGCCTTTTGGATTCTGGAAGAGGGGCATGAGGATGGGGTTGGGACAGATGAAGATGGAGGAGGGAAAGTAAGGAAGCCTTGGCCTTGAAAGGCCATTCACATGATGTGTGGAGCTCGGTTCACTTGGGCGTCTGAAAATGGAAGTGGCTTACCCCAACGTCTTTGATGCTTCATGGCCTTCATGATCTTTGGTGGGAGCAGCCCACAGATTCTGAAAGCTTGCCTGCAGGGAGTGTTTCAGCCCAGCCCAGGTGTGCCATTGGCTGTCAGTGTCGCTGGGAGTGAGATCCACCCCTCTCCCTGTCACACAAGGTAATGGATTCCAAGTAGCACTCCTTTCCTTGAGGGCTTAGTGATTGTTTATAACTCGCTAGCTCATCTAGCTCATGACAACAAAAGAATGTTAGGTCAAGTCACAAAATCCATGTCAGGGTGGAGAACCAAGACGGGTTACCCAAAGCTACATGCCATGCCAGGAAACTGATGACCAGGTTGTTGTCACAGCAGCTGTCACCATCCCAGCTGATGCGTCTGTTATGCTGGGGTATTGCCATTGCAGTTGCCACTGCCTCTGACGTCTCCTGCTTGAGACACGTGGCCAGGAAAGTTGCTTCAGACATTTTGCCAGCAAAGCATCCCACATGTAGCATCCTGCCTCTGATGGTGCATTTCTTGTCAAAGTTGCATCTGACAGCTTTGCAAGGGGGCTGTTCTGCCTGTGGGCATGGCGCTTAACTGGCTTCCTCTGAAAGCAGGTCATGGTTACAAATCTGGGGATTTTAAAATCGTTCCCCAAGTATTAAGGAGGCTTGAGACTAGAAAGTACTGGCCACTATGAGCTGGAAGTCAGAGCTAACTCCGCCAGCTATTGGACCACTCTGAAGTGACACCAATGAGATAAGCTGAAAGAGAACAGATGTCAGTCTTCCACTTGGTTAGGCCCTAGAGGCTCTTTCCCCAGGGTCTAGAAGGCTAACTTGTTCTGTCTTTTGAGGCTGCATCTGCCCTTTTCTTCTTTGGGGACATTGATACACCATGTTCCTTGACTCAGTCTGAAAGATAACCTCTCAGTGAGTCAGTCTGCTGGCTGGTCTCTCAGAAGACTTTCCTAGAGTGGTGGTCATTTGAACCAGGACAAATGGAGGCTCCATATTTCATTCTTAGAGGACATACTCAAGAAGCAAAGCTGATGAGCACAGGTTGGAAATATTGAATTCTATATTAAGGTGACATTTCCTGGCAAATGTAAACATCAAACTAGGTAGTTTATGGGAAGTAAGTATCTTTGTCCTGAGCATGAGGAATATTTCAGCCTCTTTCTTCCTATGTCCTGCAGAATTCCCAAACTCCAGTTCTTCCTAGGTAACTCCTGGTTAATCTTTGTTAACAAGTGAAATCCCTTTTAGGCATCCAGGGTCCTCAATCTTTGGCTGAACCAGAACCACCCTATGTTGCTGGACACACCTGCACAGTCCCTGAAGCAGCATGGTGTCTTAGTTTGGTTTTTACTGCTCTGAAGAGACACTATGACCATGACAACTCTTATAAAAGCAAATATTTATTTGGGGTTGGCCTGCAGTTTCAGAGCTTGAGTTTGTTATGTCATGGTGAGAGGCACGGCAGCAAGCACATATGGTGCTAGAGAAGAAGTGGAGAGTTCAACATCTTGATCCACCCGCAGCAGAAGGAGACTGTGTGACATCCTGGGTACAACTTTAGCATGTAAGACTTCAAAGCATGCCTCCACAGTGACACACACTTCCTTCAACAAGGCCACACTAGTGCCATTCTCTATGGCCAAACATTCACACACATGAGTCTGTGGGGGCCATTCCCTCTAAAACCACCACAATGTCTGAGCTTGGTTTTAACAGTGCTTGCAGCTAGCACTGCAAGGACTACTGCTCCACCCACCCTACCCAAGGAGATGTGGCTCGATACACCAGTCTGCTTGTGAGCCTTGGACTTGAGAAGGGGTTCAACTCTTAGGGGTAGACAGTAAATAGACGCTGACAGCATGAGGTCTCTCTCTTCTGAAAGTTAAAAACATCAGGTTTATTTGGGGGCAGCTCTTGGACAGGTTCACCTCTCCTAAGGAATAGGGCCAGGGAAATCACCAAGCAGATAGGGAGATGTGGGAGGGGGAGCACACCCATGCTGGGAGAAATTCAGAGAGAGAGGGAGAGAGAGAGAGAGAGAGAGAGAGAGAGAGAGAGAGAGAGAGAGCGCTCACTGTCTCTCTTGGCTTTTCAGGCTAAGTTCCATACACCATCAGAGATAATCTAAGGATCCAGGTCCAAGAATATGAATCAACTTGAGCCCTTGAGCCACCTTGGAGATAATTAGGGTCAAATTTAGAGGCCATAACCAAAAACCCCCAGTAAAAAAGGACTAAAGGAGGCAGAATTTTATTTTCATCACATTAAGTCTGAAATAGAGAGTCTAGAACTGGTACCATAGCTTAACTGTCTCCCAAGAGGGGCTACTCCTTAGCCTGTGAGTCCAGGCCCCAAGGTCAAAATGGCACCTGGAACTCTGGATGACACTTTACTCAAGAGTGAAGGGACAGGAAGCAAGTACCTTCCCGCTTACTTCCCATTGGCCATTGTCTAGTCACGCGATCACACCTCATTCCAAGGCAGTTGTCTTAGTCAGTATTCTTTTACTGGGAAGAGACTCCATAACCACAGCAATTCTTACAAGAGAAAGCATTTAAGTAGGGCTGGCTTATAGTTTCAGAGGTTTAGTCCATTATTGTCATGGTGGGAAGCATGGCAGCAAGCAGGCAGACATGGTGCTGGAGAAGGAGCTGAGAGTTCTACATCCAGATCAGCAGGAAGAGAGAGCCACTGGGCCTGGCTTAGGGTTAAGAAACCTCAAAGCCACCCCCAGTAACACGCTTCCTTCAGCAAGTCCACGCCTCCTAATCCTTCCCAAGTAGTGCCACTCCCTGGTGCCTAAGCGTTCAAATATATGAGCCTACGGGGGGGGGGTCATTTTTTTTTTCTTACTCAAACCATCGCAACAGGCAAACTAACATGCCTTCTATTATTCTGGAAGGAAAAGTGTATACTGACTATAAAATGGCAGTTTATGTCACACTTCCAAACCCCCAAGTCTCTGGCAAGTCTGATGGTTCTCGCCTGGCTCTTCCCACATCTGTGGGAGGGTAGAAACTGCCTATCTGTAAATCCCCACTTTATTTGAAACAAACAAGGGGCATGAATTGTCCAGTGTGGGTCACAGAATGACCTTGAAGTCCCTCAAGACTGTTTGCTCCTACCCTCTGTAGCCTTGCTTACACCAAGGGATGGACACGTGCTTCAGTGTTTTTTGGGTTTCCTTCAGTCTTTGAGATCCATCATATGTCTGCATCTGGGAGTGTGTTTTGTTCTGGAGGATCTTCTTTACTCATTACATTTTAACTTTTAACTTTTTAATCAATGAGCTCATTAATTAATTAACTTTTCAATTAGGGTGATCTTAAGAGATAGTTCTTTTAGTGATGAGAACGAACATCATAATTGACATGAATTCATAATTGTCACCTCAAGTAGACTCCAGCTAAATGCTTCTCAGCCTCTGGCTTTGTTAGGTTGCCCTCTAGTGGACATCACGGTGCAGCTGCATTGATGAGAACTCGAAGTCCTTATTCAGTTAAGGATGCAAGATAAGGAATTTCCTGTGGGAACCTGGGTACCAGCCACTATTCCTTACACCCATTTTAGGTCAGAGAAGCAGTTATTAGCAGAGGACTTTGTCTAGAAGCAAACTTCGCCTTTTAGACATTATCATAAAGGCCATTTTACTTTAGTTGCGCATTTATTCCTGGGTTTCCATCAAGAGGAAGACCAGGTACAGCGGTGACCCGGCCTGTGGCTTTCATCTGTTTATTCAGTAGCTACTTGTTGAGCATTCACTCCTCATTGGACTACACTGAATGCCCCCGACCCCCGTCGTGTTCTACTGAGTCAGTCATAAGGAAAGGAACAGAATATGATTTTGGGTGGAAGCTGGTGCCATGAAGAAAATGGAGCAGTTAAAGAGAGAGGGCAGGGTAGCTATTTTTAGAGTGGATAACCAGAAAGCTGGAGATGTAAGAATTTGAAAATTGTAATGTTCTGAGCTTTACAGCTTTATTAGGATCTCCCAAAAAATGCCAATTGGAAGAGCATCCCGGGTAAAGGGCCACCACATGTGAGTGCTCTGGTATTTGGGATGAGGCTCACTCATTATGTGTAGTGCCTTCCTGCAGATACCATGATAAATGCTACAGGCCTGGGGAGGGGCTGTAAGACATCTGACATCTGTTCTCTCACAATTCTTGAGTCTAGACATCAAGCTAACATGCTGTTGGTGCTGTACTCTGCCTGAAGGCTCTGGGGAGAATGTTTATCTTCTATTCTTGAGTCCCATATCTTGTAGATGATTTTCTTTCAGCATTTATTGGCTTGGAGATACACCACCCTGATCTTCTCCCATCACCAGCATGGACTTCTTTACACCCATGTCTCTGTCCTTGCTGTAATTTATTGTAAGGACACAAGTCTTATTTGATTTAGGGTTCACCACAATTCAGTATGACTTTAATTCATTTCATCTTGAGAGACTTATTTCCAATCTGGTTCCATCCATAGATAGAGTCAAGACTTCAGTGTATTATCTTGAGAGACATAACTTACCTGTAGGAATGAACAAGAGTTTAGAGTTTCACTGGCTGACCTGATACTTGGGATATTTATAAAGATGAGAACTCAAGCCAGGAACCTTGGAAGTAGGAGTTGAAGCAGAGACCATGAAGGAACAATGTCTCCTGGCTTGCTCCTCATGGCTTGTTCAGTTTACAATCTTTTACAACTTAGGACCACATGCCTGGAATAGTACTGTTCTGGTGGGATGGGTCCTCCAATAGATCAACAATTATCAAGCAAGAGAATGCCCCATGGAAATACTTACAGGCCAAATTGGTGGAGACAACCATGACCTTGATTGCTAACCTTGGCCCAGTCTCAAGGCGCAGTGTGTAACATGGGCACTTGTCTGTGCAGGACCTCCGTGAGCTTCTTGTCCAGCACCACAGACAGCTCCATGACACTGCTTTCTGGAGAATTCCTGTATGTTGTCTGCTGTGAACCTGGCAGATGGAGGTTCTATGGGGTTTGATAGTCCTTATAGTTAGGGCTTCCTCTTTGATACAAAACAGGAAAAATGATGTCTTTTCCTTTTGTATGGCAACAATCATAAGAACAATGATAACGTTTTGGTGTATTCTTTATTGAATAGTTTTTATGGCATTGTTATAGTTAATTGAAATATAATTTAGTCCTAAAGTCAAAATGGAGGTTTGTTTTTGTTTGTTTGTTTTTGATTGGCTTCTATACTAATGAAAACAGACTCCTCCAACTAAAAGCTCACATACGTAACAGGTGATGGGTTTGTTTCTCAGAATAGATCCTGGCTCCCTGTCTTTTTCCAGTACCAGAGGGCATCTTCATGTCATGATACCCCGTGCCATCTAGCCCTGTGTATGGTAGGGAATAGAGCAGAACAACCATAAAGGGAAACAGCCTTTCTTTATCCATAACCCATAAAACCAGGCTGAACAGACCTCTGACAACCTCTCCTTGGATCGCTCGCCAATGGGTGAGGGGGTGAGATAAAGGGAAGCCATGGTGCCATAAGGCCCTGTGCTCACCCAATCAGGGACAAATTCTCCCAAGATCTTTTGAACACATTTCTGAGATTCTGGCAACTGGGAACTGACCAATGACCTATTGGTCACCAGAGGAAGGACCTTCCTCTGTTAAAATATATAATGTCCCTATTCACGGACCCAGAGACTTCTACGTTTTAGCCCCCTCCATGGCTTTGTATGTTCCAGAAGCATTCAGTTACTCCTCAGATTCAAAACTTCTTGCTCAGCACTAAGAGGTAGTATGAGGGTTTACTAACGCCAGTAACAATGTAACACACTTTCCACTCATAGTCACATGGTGTCTCTGTTTTTTTTCTGTTGCTGTGGTAAAAAGCTTAGCAGAAACAATGTAGGGGGGAAAGTGTTTATTTAGCTTACACTCTGAAGTCCATCTTAAGGAAAGCGAAAGTCGGTATTCAAGGAAGGAAACTGAAGCCAGGAACTGAAACAGAGATGGCTTCTCGGCTTTTGCTGTGTACTGGCTTGCTCCTCATGGCTCGCACAACCCAGGATCTCCTGACTAAGGGCGCCACTGCTCACAATGGTCTGGACCATCCCCTATCAATAATTTTAATAAAGAAAATGCCCCACAGATAGTCCGCCAGGCCAATCTGATGGAAAGAACTCCCCAACTGAGGCCCCACCTTCTCAGGCGACTTTAGTCTGTGCCAAGTTGACAGAATCTTACTGTCACAGATGGAGAAGACAAGAAGAAAATCGATCAACAGTGTCTGTGATGTCACCATCCTGACACTATCTAGGGATCCAGGAGTGTGCGACTAAGATGACTGTTGGTATTGTCACTTCTGTTTCCTACCACTCCTTCCAAGAAGTTCCTAACCTGAGGAATAATTGCTCTTTCATAACTGCTCTCAAATTATGCTCTCTCATAACAAGCCCACTTCCTGGTTACATGGCAGGCCTGCGAGCCCCATGAGAAAGCTACCTTCCAGGCTTCTAGGAGAGGAAGGAGCTCATTAGAGTGTGACACTCAGGTGCCACAGCCATCTGCAGTTAGGAGAGAGGCACTCGGTAGGAAACCCAGAGGTGAATCAGACAATGGTGGAGATGAGAGAGAGGCATAAAGAGAAACGGGCCCTGGTACTGTCGTTTGACCTACTGGGTCTAGCCTTGACTGAAGGCTACCCTCCACTTATGTGATTTTCCTAGGGGCTGATGGTGAAAGAGTTATTTGAACAGGTTGCACATAGGTAAGATATCTTCTTACAATTAATTTTTCAAATAATCGCACCAAAGTATAAAGATGCATATGACACATACATAAACTTACTCCAGAGAGAGCACATGAATATATTACCATGATTAATTAACCAATTTTTCTTTTTAAAACATTTTGTTAAGCCTTTAAGACTTTCCAGCAGTTTATTTTAGTCTTGGTTATATCTGCCTCCTCTCACCTCCTCCCATATCCCCCCTCCCCACCTTTGCTCTCTGCCCATTTTACTTGGAACTTTCTTTTCTTTTCCCATTAAGTACAGTTTAAGTTGCCCAACTACCCTTGGGTATGGGGCCTGCTTTGGAGAGTGGTTGACTTATCAGGGCCATGCTGTTAAAGGAAGACTGTCCCTGTGGGAGTCTCTGGGGATGCTACAGCCATCAGACTAATGATTCACACAGGGCAAGAAGGAAATACATTCCAACCCAACACAATAGCTGGTGTTAGCTCAAACGTTTTTTTTTCCTCCTTTGGTTTTTTGAGACAGGGTTTCTCTGTATAGCCCTGGCTGTCCTGGAACTCACTTTGTAGACCAGGTTGGCCCCGAACTCAGTAATCCGCCTGCCTCTGCATCCTGAGTGCTGGGATTAAATGCGTGTGCCACCATGCCCGGCAGCTCAAACTTTTAGAGTCTTTTACACTGGGTAGTTTGTTTTAGCCATATTTAAGCAGATTATAGTTTTGGGGAAAAAAAATTCCTGATAATCCACTCAATTCTCTATGTACAATAAAGCTTAAGGCATGTTTATATTGAAACTCTTTATAAAGTACGTATGACCTCTTCCATAAAGATGGATTCTATTGACTGAGAAACAATGGTCAAGATAAGAGTCTAGGGGACATGAGTAAGATAAACATAAAACTTTGTGGGAGTCAGGAGTGACCTGGCCCTACAGATAGCACAGAAGTTACCTAAGCTATTGTAAAGTACATGAGGGTGGATTCTATTGACTGAGAAATGGTGCTCAAGTTGAAGGTCTATGAGCAAGAGTCTGCGATAAGCATCGTAGCCTGGGGAGACTCACGTGTGTTCAGACCTTGCAGACAGCCCAGCTCACCAGGCTGTTACCTACTTCCACTCTCTGCTTTCTGGGTGGAAAGCAGGTGTGCATGCCTTTCGTTGAAGAGACTGCCATGCATGCGTAGATATGGGGACTTGGGGACAGCTAGCAGGAGGTGCTCTTGGCTCAGGTGAGAGGAGGGAGAGGCCCTGGCCTCAGGCTCCTGGCTAGAGCCAGGGAGGGGGACGGTCTCTTAAGGAAATGGTTTGTCACAAGGGGGCAATGTTCAGTAAAAGGTCAGTCAGGAGAGGTCGAAGGCAGTGCTGATGTGACATCATCCAGACGTGACATCATCAGGAGGCATCGTAAACTTCCAAACACAGGAAAAGCTAAGTGTAGCATTTCTGCTGCTCGCATCTCTCAGCACCAACGTGAGTGCTCACCCAGAGCTGAATTCCAATGTCAGCTGTTGCCCTGTGAATTAAGATGAAAGTCTCTCATTGTCTGGATAGCCTTCTGGACTCAGAACAAAATGGAGGACTCCCTTCGCTGCTAGCAGGGCTTCCACTTTCTCTGTCCTTGTTTGGGGAGTTCAGACTCCTCCCACCCCCCCACAACCTTTACCTACAAAATATCATAAAGCCTTAGTCAGACTACAGGTTCAACTTCCGTTCTCCAGATCAGGGCCTGTTCAGCTAGCACCCGGGAGTCCTGGAATGGCTCTCCATGCTAATGAGTTATCTCAGTATCTCAGTCCTTCAGCCAATGACTGTTGCCCACCCTGGATATTCTGATCTCTCAGTCCCCCAAACTATGGAAGCCTTCGATCACCCCAAGTAAAGTTGATCTGCCTGCCCACAGCTGGTCCCTGTGTTGTCATTTTTATATGTACTCCCGAGGCTTCCAACCCCTCTGTCTGTCATCTCTGCTCCATTTGCCCACGTGGACTGATATTGGCTCACAGTCACAGTCAGTAGTAAAGAAAGTGTTCTCAGACAGTGCGCTTGGCACTTTGGTGGTCCCTGAAACTGAAGCAGCAACCAGTTTGAGTAACCTTCCTAGCCACACAGCCTTCTTGTCTATAGGCCTCTAATATCCCCCTTTGGGTCTCTTGGTGAAACACTTTAACCAGCCTCCCTGTAGAGAGGATCCCGAGACAGCAGACTGGGGGCTTTTCTGGGACATAGAGAAAGCCACCAAGGAGCTGACAAGACAGATATTGAGACTCAAGCACATCAACACAGAAGAAAGTACAGTGACAGGGGAGCAGAGGAGGACCCAAAGAACCAGGTGTGGTTGCCTGGGTCAAGTACTGTTAAAGGATCATGATGATTGGGCTACAAAGTATCCGCTGTTTAGGAGTGGGCTACAAAGTATCTGTTGTTTAGGAGTCCAGTGACTTTGTTTTGAGCCACCCCTTGCTCAGGCTGCATGGGCAGACCATTTTGCTTGTAGGAACAAGAGTAGCCTCCCCAGAAAAAGCGTAGACTCATGTGGCCTCCCCAGGGCTACCACCTGGAAATCTCTTCTAAGTAGCTAGCTAAGAGGATGGGTGGGTAGTGGTGGTTTTACAGTCCTCTTTGGATTAGGTTGGTAGAGACAGACGGTGCATGCTCAGGGCCACAGGACTTCTTTCATTAAAGTGCTCTGCAGCTGGTTTGAGGGACAGAGGCTCTTGCCTCTAGATCGGATGGGCTTATCCCAGGGAAGGTAGAAACGGTGGGAGATTTCTTTGGTAAGAACCTGGATTCTGCAATCTTCCAGGAAGGAGTGGGCAGATCCAGGTTTCAGAATAAGGGTCTGGAAACATTTATATAATGGAGGACGTCCCTGCTTGGAAAGAGGTTGCTATTCCCAGCTTCTATTTGCCCCTAAGGACACTGCTGGAAAAGAAACCTTCTACTGAAGCCAGGGGGTTGCAGAGGAAGAGAGAGGGAGAGGACAGACTAGTCTGTGATCTTTGACACACATAAGTAAACACTCCCTCTGTAGTCCACTCAAGTAATAGGATCTACCCTTGGCCTTCTAATGTTTTCCATTTCAACTTTGAGTGGATGTCCAAGGACCAGATGGGGCCCATCTCTGGTGGGAAGCACACACTCAAATCTAGGACGATGTCTGCATGAGACCTGAGCCTCACAGAGTGGCCCAGGGACATGAACCCTGAGACTGCTTGCTCCCTGGCCATAAGGGAGCCCTCATGGACGACTGGGGTTGGGGTTAGAGGTCAGCCTTGTGAGCTTTGCAGGTGGCATGGTGGTGGAAAAAGTCTATTCTGCCATTTGGTTATACCTTTGCATCAGGAGCAGAGGGAAACCTAAAACAGGTGATGGCATGAGCACAGTTTTTAACCCAAGGGGCTAGCGAGAGAGGCAGAAGCCTTGAGAATACAAGCATGAACTGGGAACCATTTCCCCTTCCAGCAGTTTCTCTTATCTAGAGTTCTTCCTGGCAGAAGGGATGTGGGCCAGAGGGAGAGAGGGAGGGTTGGGGGTGGGGGTGGGGAATCAACTCATAGGTCTGCACTGCCCTCTGGTGGCCATTTGTTTGATGACCGGTATAAGCTGTGCTTCCAGTCGGGGAAACTGGCTCATTTCCACCCAGTGACTGGTAATGAGATAATGAGAGAAAGAACAAACTTAAATATTTTCTGTAATTAATACTGGGAGGAGACATTTACATCCGAAATATCTTGTAAGAAGACTGTGACCCACAGTGCACAGCTCAGGGCTTTTCTCGCAGGGCTTTTCTCTCTGGACTTCTGCCGGCACACACATTTGTATTTCTGTATGATCACACACAAAAGTTATTTCTGGAGACTACACATAAGAAGCCCTTTAGGACGTGGATTTGTGTCTAAGAACTTTCACACTTAATTGTAACCGTGAACATCTGCATCCATCTGGTCAGGCCTCAGATTTCCATGGCGGGTTTTGCTTCCTTTGTCTTCATACTGAGGCTTTGGAGAAGATAGAAGTGAGAGAAAAGAGGGCTTCTCCCCAGGAGCTTACAGTCTGTAGGGAGGTTAATGAGTTCGGCTGTTCTTCTGTCCCCGTGGGCTCCTTATCTGTGAATGCAGGAAACCTCGAATGGAAAACTTTCTGGGAAAAGCAGTACTCAGCAGTCATTTGCATAACGCCCACATTGGGCTGAGTCTCACAAAGGTCTAGACGTGATTTGAGTCATCTGGGAGGGGACATGTAGATTATATACACCATCTCGTACAACAAACGTGTGCAACCGTGACACTTGGTAAGGCAGGAGCTAGCTCCCTGTGGACACGAGAATCCTGGGAGTGGGTCAGGGAGAGCTGCAGCCTGGGAGAATTAGGTATGCAGAGAAGCGCACCCAGCAGATGTTACTGCGAATGCTGGATTCTCAACTTTTCTGTCTCTCATTAGAAAACAAATAGACATCTAAGGAGTAATAAGAAAATAAAATAAGATAAATAAACAAACAAATTAAAGTATGACTAAAAAAATCAAGCAAGAACAAGAGCCAACGAAAAAGCACAAGACGCTGAGACACACATGTTTGCACACTCAGCAATCCCATAAAAAAAAAAAAAACAGAAGCCAATATATATGACTGGCAAGGTAGAAAATAAAAACTACCTGACTTAACATAATGAGACTAAGAACCCCCAAGCCAAAATATATACACAAAGGACATGTCGGATTAAAAAGAGAGAAAAAATACAAATAAAATAAAATAAAAACTAAAACTATACGATTAAAAACAAGCCTTGATGCAGGCTCTGAGCCAGGGGACATCCACAGATGCTATGGGACTTTTCTGTTGGCCATCAACTGCTGGGCTGGCAGCCTAGCTTAAGAGTAGTTTGTTTCTCCAGTGATAAAACTTAATTTGCAAGTGTGTTTCAATTGTATTGATTGGAGATGGCTTCTGGGTTAGGGATGGGGATGTGTGTCCACTTCTCCCTTCAGCTCCAGGATCCCATCTGGGGCAGACCTGTGCCAGCCTTGTGCAGGCTGCCTCAGGCTCTGTGAGGTCATGTCTACCTCTATCGGCTCTGCTGTGTCAGGAGGGTCTTGATTCTTTGGTTTCTTCCGTTTCCTCTGGCTCTTACACTCTCTGCTTCTTCTTCTGCAGAGTTCCCTGAGCCCCCAAGGAAAGGATTTGTTTGATGCGGACATCCCTTTTATGGCTCAATGTTCCAAGGTCTCTCACTCTCTGCGTATTGTCTGGCTGTGGGTCTCTGTATTTGTTCCCAGCTGACGCAGGAGGAAGCTTCCCTGGAGATGGATGAATAAGACACTGATCTATGAGGATAGTAGAATGTCACTGGAGTCATTTCATTGTTGTTCTTTCAGTAGAACAGTATTTGGCTTTCCCCTACATCACTGGGCTATCTAGTCTCAGGATCTTGGTCACCTATGTAGTTTTGGGTATGGACTCTATCTCATGGAGTGGGTCTTAATGCAAATCAGATATTAGTTTGTTACGCCCGCAAGCTTTGGGCCACTATTGTACCTGTATCAATACATCTTGCAGGCAGCTCACATTTGTAGACTGAAGGTTTTGTAGCTGGGCTGGTGTTTACCTTTCTCCTTTGGTAACATGGGAAGCTACCTGCGAGTACCATGAATAAGACTAGCCTGAAGAGGGAAGGCACCAGCTTGACTTCTATATGTCCAGTGAGTTGTGTAGACATTATCTTCAGCAATGGAGCCTTCCCACCGGTTGGTGGACAATCACGGTTAGCCTTGGCCATAGTCTGGGTTGCTTGGGAGTTTCCACGCGACTCCTTTAGCCAACAACTGGATTCAGTATAATCGCTCCCTGATACTGGAAGCTTTGTTTGGTAAGGAGAGGCTTGGTGTTTTCTGTTGTTTGCTGATTTTATTTAGATCATCTCCATATATGTATATAATAGGAAGCTTCTGTCGTATTAGGTTTCCATAAGACTCCTCGATGGCACCTAGTTTTTAGCACCCTTCCCCACACCCTATTCTTGCCACCTCTTCCCTCCTCCTCTCTGTTTGATACTTTTGTTTCAGTTCCCCACCATGTTCACCTGTAAAACTGTCCATTCTATTCCCTTTCTTAGTGAGACCCATCCTGTCACACCAGTCCCTTAGTCTATATGTGATGTCTGTGATTCTATAGATTCTATAGCTTGCTTATCAACGATCATTGACTTAACTGCTAGCATCCACCATTCAGATTTGTCTTTCTGTGTCTAAGTTACCTCACTCACTGAGATTTTTCTGGTTATATCAATTTACTTGTGAGCTTCACAGTTTTATTTTTTTTTAAACTGAGTAACATTTCATTGTGTAAATGTACCACATTTTCCTTATCCATGCATCCATTGATGGACATCTAGGTTGTTCTCAGTTTCTGGTTATTATGGACAGAGCAGCTGAACATGGTTGAGCAAGTGTCTCTGTGGTAGCATGATGCCTCCTTTGGGTACATGCTCAAGAGTGGTGTAGCTGGATCTCAAGGACAACTGATTCCCATTGCTTTGATGAACTGCCATACTGATTTCCATAATATATGTATGCTTTTATACCTGTGGTAATGTAAAAAACTCTCAGGTAAAATGGTCTACAAGATCAGAGAAGCATCCATCCCTTTGCTCGTCAGCAGAATCCTAGTCCCTGTGGGCAGGTAACGTGAGTCTGTAAGAGAGCCCCAGGTAAATCTGTTCTTCATGTCATCTCCATCTGGGCTGATGCTCTAGAACAACAGAACAGCATGATCCCGTGTGCCTTTCTATATCTGCAGCCTTGAGCAAAGGCTCTTCTTTCTGGTTTCATGTTTTCTAAGTTAGGGTGTGTTTCATTTCCCCCATGCCTACGGGCACAAGAAAATCCTCCACACAGGATTCAGTGGCATCAAGAGCTTCTTTTACCTGTACTTTGGTCCCTGTGACCTGCAATGGCTAAACTCACGTCCTTTTCCCATTAAAAGCCTCCTGCCTTTTCCAGCTGTGGTCCACTGCCCAACATGCTCCTCAGCTCAGAGTGTAGGTCTGGGTCAGAGTACTGTGGGGGTTTGACAGAGATGACACCAATGGGTTCATATATTCAAATACTTGGTCCTTAGTTGGTGGAACTGTTTGAGAATAATTATGAGGTGTGGCATTGCTGGCATTGTGTGTGTGTGTGTGTGTGTGTGGTGTGTATGTGTGTGTGTGTGTGTGTGGTGTGTGTGTGTGTGTGTAAATAAAAAGTGTTTATATATTAGTGTTGTTTACAGGCTGTGGCCCAGCTAGTTCAAGAATGGCTATCTACCAGTGGGCAGTCCTAGAATCCAGTAGTTGTTCATTCCATAAGGCTTATTATCTTTGCTAGTCTCCAGCATACACCAGAGTTTTAAAGATGTAGACCCTAATACCACGAAGGACGAACTTGCCAGTGAGAGTAAGGGCAAGCAGGGAAAGGGCAGAAGCTTTATTTTTCATGTCCTTTATGGAAGCAGAAGTTGTGGCAGAGATTAAAGGTGAGTTTTCCTATCTTTTCTAGTGTTTTGAGGAACTTCCCCACTGATTTCCATTGTGGCCGCACCAGTTTTTATTCTCACCAGCAGTGAATAAGTATTGCTGGAATTACCACACATCCATTTTAGCATTTGACATTTTTGTTTTTAAGTTTTAGTTATTCTGACTGGAATAAGATAAAATCTCAAAGTAGTTTTGATTTGAATTTAATGCTATGAATTAATTTTTTTTGATGTTCTCAGTCACTTGAGTTTCATCTTTTAGGAACTTTTTGTTTAGTACCATACCTCATTTTAAAAATTGGGTTAGTTTCTTGATGTTTTAGTCTTTTGAGTTCTTTACATATTTTAGATACTCATCCTCTGTCAGATATACATTTATTAAAGACTTTTCCCCATTTTGTATATTGCTTCTAAACTCATGGTGTCCTTTTTACTACAGAAGTTTTGTAGTATGGGATTCTGTTTATTAATTGTTAGTCTAAATACTTGTGGTAGCAAAGTTCTGTTCAGAAATTTATTGCCTGTGTTTTTATACCCAGCTGTGATATATGAGAGCTTCAGTTGTGTTATGTTCTTGCCAGCATTTCATGCTGTTAGATTTTTAAAGAGCTGTTTGTCCTTATCCTCAGGAGATATGACTGAATAGCACAAACTGGACAATTTATTGAAGAAGTCTCATAGAATGGTGCTAATATATTTCATTTTCTGGTGGGAGTCTTAGGAGAGGAACTGAGAGGGAAATTAATACATACAAAGAATGGCTGAGGGAAGGTCCAGGCCTGCTTCTAATACCTGACTCTCTGGTGTCTTATGGACAAGCATTAATCCCTCCATAGACATGAAGCCATTTTGACCTAATACCTCTAAAGTCCCTGACCACATCTATTAATTCTGTGACATTGGCTTTTGAATGGAGGACAAACCATCTCCCAGATACAGCACTTTCTTTTGTAAATTTAACACAAAACTTTCATGAATTCTTTGAGAATTTCACACAGTGTATGTTGATTATTTTCATATGTTGCTCCTTACCCAGACTCTCCCCAAAGCCACACCTGAGTCCAAATCTTCTCCACACTTGGTGTCCTCTTTCTTTTTTTTTTTTTTTAACCCATGAACTCCAATCTTTGCTGCCTATAAATTCCTGGGGTGGGCCTACCTGCTGGAGACTGGTTAATAGACAGGGGCTCTTAAAGAAAACTGACTCACCTTTCCCAGCAGCCATCATGTGTCAATAGTATCTCAGCAACAGTGTGCTTGTGGGGACTCATGAGTCTCCTTGCCTTGCTGGAGTGTTTATTGATTTGACCTTGTACAGTTTCTGTGCTGGCAGCTGTAACTGTTGTGAATTCATGAGTAGTGCTGTCATGTCCAAAAGTCACTGTTCTATTCTAGTCATCCACAAACTCTGGTTCTCCCTGCTCCCTCTTCTGTGATGATCCCTGAGCACCTGCTAGTGTTTTGTGTGTGTGTGTGTGTGTGTGTGTGTGTGTGTGTGCATGTGTGATCTAGCTGTCCCATTTGCAGCTGAGAACTAACTCACTCACTCTCATATTCTTTATACTTTGATCAGCTCTGAGTTTCTACATTAATCAATATCCAGAGAAACTTCTCTGATGGGATCTGAGAGCCGCAGTAATCTATGGGTAGAGAGATATGAATTTAGAGAGTAGTTTGATGCTATGCTCATTTAGTAGAGTAACAATAGTAAGTGCACCCCTGAGGTTGATAAACTCCCCAGCCATAGGTTCTCAGCCAGATTTACATGACTGCACATGTATTTCCTCCTATAAAGCAGGCCTTAAATCCAGTCAGAAAGTGTTTGGTTAACCCTATAGATGCATACCACTATTGCATAGACACATACCACTATTGTATAGATGCATACCACTATTGCATGGATACATACCACTATTGTATAGATACATACCACTATTGCATAGACACATACCACTATTGCATGGATACATACCACTATTGCATAGACACATACCACTATTGCATAGATACATACCACTATTGCATGGATACAT
>NC_034591.1:74115612-74125110 GCF_900095145.1 Mus pahari
ACATACCACTATTGCATAGATACATACCACTATTGCAACTCAGAGATACTTTACTGTACTGGTGATTATTGTAGATTATTGTAGTTCACAGGTTCACAGGTGGGTAAGACTCTTGATGGCTTTCTATCTCCAGACAGCCTACATAACACCTTCTAGCCACCCAGGATGAAGCTTCCTGGTCAATCCCAACTTGATTTCTCCATGTCCAGTGATCAAATTGTGTGGAATCTTCAGCAAGAGGATCCTACAGTCAATGTCAGGTAGGAAACTAAAGAGACTCACTGCTAATAACCCGTGGGAAGAACAAGATGTCCAACAACTCGTGGTAATGACTATGTGGTACATATACACAAAGGAGTTTTATTCAGTTACAAAGAAAAATGAAATTAAGAAATTTATAAGTGAATAGTAGAACTAGAAAACACAGAGTTAATCCAGACCTGCAAAGACAAAGTCCTACTCATATGTGAATCCTACCTTTGAATCTTTAGATCTGTGTATTTAAACCGAAGTGCTTGTAGAAGCCACAAAACTAGAAAGAGGACATTGGTGGGCAGCAAAGGGGATCTTAAGGTATGGGAAACAGTAGAACACAGGTGGTGTGAAGGGGGAGGGGGATACTGGGGAGAAAGTCCTAGGTGGGAAGAGAGGTAAAAGGGTGTGGCATTCATTTATTCATTCCTAATCCATTCTTCATCAGACGTGATTTACAAATATTCTTCCCAGCCTGTCTTCATTTCTCTAACAGTATATTTAGAATCAAGGTTTTACATTTTTACAAAGCTGAGTGTCATATTTTTCCAGGTTGTTTTTCCTAATTTTGCTTTCAGAGGGCATTTTTGAACAGTAGGAAATAGGAAGATTTTGAAGAATTTTATGCAACATTTTGAAAGAAAATTAAAACAAAAATTGGTTCAATTGTAGACAATAAAAGGATTGGAGTAGAAGGAAATTTTAAGTAAGAAAAGTTAGCTGCTAAAGTGAATTGAGGGTTTAGGGAGCTCTGAAAACCAATTAAAATGTGACCTTTCTGCTCGCTTGTGGCATGCCATAGTAGAGAGTTCTATATGTCTAAGGCAAGAAGACTCCAAATGGAGTTGTGGAGGCCTCTGACTCCAGGGCATCTTCTCTGCTCAGTTCCATGTAGCTCCCTTTCAAATGGATTTCTTTTTGTGAATTATAGTTTCTACATCAGGAAATACATTTTTCTACAATGTATTCCTCCAGTAATGATTATACTGGCTCAATATCCTTAAGGCAGAAATTCCAAATCATAAATGCTTCCCACTTAAATCTGAAAAAAATTAAATGCCAAACTTATGCCAGATTGTTAAATTGCATAAAATTATCTTCCCCCAAGTAAGCTTAAAGGGTGTTAGTGAGATAGACCAGTGGGGGAAGGTTCCTGCTGTTAAGCCTGATGATCTGAGTTCAATTCCCAGGACCCACGTGGTAGAAGGAGAGAACTGGCTCCAGCAAGTTGTCTCCTCATGTCACCATTCCCTCCATTAAATAAATAAATAAATAAATAAATAAATCAACAAACAAACAAATAAATAAATGTAAAAGAATCAAGAAAAGGAGTGAAGATTTATTTGCCTTCAGGTTTTATGTACAAGGCACATAAGAAATGACACATATCTTCTGTGGTTAGAATTGGTTCTTATGAACTAGATATCTTGTTATGCATATGTAAAAACTCTAAACCCTGAAATATTAGTTACGATATGAGCTATTCAACACATACCCACTAGCGCTTGCTTTATCACAAACCACTTCAAAACCCAGGGTCATAAAATCACTATCGTTTACTTAGCTCAGGAATCTCAAGATTGACTTCTGGGACACAGATCAGCAGGGAGCTCTTCTGGATTTTGCCAGACCCTCTTGCGTAGCTTGATGATGTTGGCTGAGCATGTCATATCTCGGTTTCACCATGGTAGCCCAGGCCACTTCCTCAGAAGCTGGTGGGAATCCGGAGGTCAGAGATCTTTAAGCCAAATCTGCTCGAGGTCCAGGCTCAATCAGAAACTAACAAAATTATGTCAAAATTAATAAAAATATGTCAAAAGGCAGCGAAGTGGAGGGAGGGATCATCCCCAGTCTGTTTGGCAACAAATGTATTTGAGGCATGGGCAATTTTGTGACATTCCTTGGAAAGAAAAGTATCCCAGAGACCCTTCTTTTCAAATTTGCAGTGATGTAATTACTTGAGAGTCTAACTTTTATTAATTTCGTCCTTACATGATTAGGGTCTTTAAAAATGAGGCTGATTTAGGATCTGACGGGTAACTTCCAATTTCTGTTCTTCACGCAAAATTGAGCAGCAGCGATATTTTCATAGGCTTGCCACAAGTGTTAAGTAACGATTGACCCTTCCTGGAGTTCTCCATTTGGGTACTTGCTGGAAGCGGCTCCCGTAATTTTCAGCAGTGCTTTATCTATGAGATGATCTTTCTTTTAGCTGTGCTGGGCTTTCAGATGCATTAATATAGCTTAATATCTCTTCCTGTTGTGTATCTAATTAAAAGCTTGTTGGATTTTCAAAGAAGAAATCATACACCCAAGCACTGGTAATAAAGTCTGCTAATAACCAGGAGGAAAATATCACCATGGGACAACAACAACTAGACACAAGGGATCAGGCAAAGCCAGCCAGCCTTCTGAGCAGGCCACTGCTGCCGAGGTGAGCAAAGTGTCGGTGTAGGGGTGTGAGTCCTGTTCGGCTCTGGACCCAAGGGTCCAGGTTCTGGAAAAAGGAGCTCATAAAGTTGCCCATTTGTCTTCCAACTTCCAAATCCTTCATTCTTTTCAGGGCTGCCCTTGGCCTCACAGGGCCTCACAGCGGGTAATACTGCACTTGTAATAATTGGCCACCAGATGGCACCAACTCTGCACTAAAGCGCTCTCGGACTTGCACAGATCTCCTGAGCTATTCAGGAAGATGGCCTCTCCTGGAATTCCCAGCAGCTCACTTCTCTCTTCCTCTTTTCATCCTATTAAATATTAGATTCCTTCCAGAAGCATTTTCTCATGATTTTGGAGTTAGAGGAAATAAGTGTGTGAGTGTGAGTGTGTGTGTGTGTGTATGTGTGTGTGTGTGTGTGTGTGCGCGCGCGCGCGCGCGCGCGCGCGAGTTGTTAGGCTATCACAGTAGGGATAGAAGAGAATGAGTTTGTGGCATCACAAGGAGTTGGGGGAGCCTCTTTAAGGGCAATCCTTTACTCTTACACCCTAGGAGGCAGCCTCTCCTGGACATTCATAGCAGGTTGCTCTCCTTATATCTTTCTTCATGTCAAACACTGACCGCTTTTCTCCTCTCCAATCCCAAATTATGTGTTTTACTTATTTTTTTCTTCTTCAACATAGGGTAGTGACATCCTCATCTATAACATCTGTTACCCACATCGCTTTCACACTCCAAACTCCCTCCCTCCCTCCCTCCCTCTCTCCCTTCCTCCCTCCCTCCCTCCCGCCTGTCTGTCCCTACCTCCCTCCCTCCCTCCCTCCCTCCAACCTCTCCTCTGCACAGCTCTCATCCCCAAGCATACCTGTTGCCATTGAGGACATCTCCCTTAGTTCTGCCCCTCAGCATTCCTCTCCTCTCCACAGTTGCTGAATGGCACTGCCTTTGTTTGACCATGGTTTGATTATACAGGCCTTGATATTGACACCAGGGATCCAGCCGTGACAACTCCAGCTGAACCCTTACAGATGGCTCAGAGTTGGTGAGACAAATGGAAACTGTGGTGTTCAAATGGTGACTTTGTCCCATGGGATATTTAGCACTGTCTATAGACATTTGGGAAGTTAGGAAGGGACTTTTCTCCTGGTACCTCCTGCTACTTATCTTAGGATGCACAACCTGCAACAACAGATTGTCCAGTCCTCAGATACCAAGTGTGCTGAGGTTTACTGGGGGGCTGGTAGTCATATCACTGCAGGTAGAATGACAGGAGACTCTGGCATATGGCGTCTACTCAAGACTTTCTGGGCCAGCATGCAATACAGAAAGCTGTGGAGTCACACTCTTAGAACAATAGACATACATTATTCTAAGCGTCATTGAGTGCCATCAGTGGGAGATTTGGAGCCTTATATCCAGGGAATGAGATGGCTCCATTTAGTCTCTGGCTTGAATCAGTTCTTGACTGGAACCCTATGGAGAATATACTGGTATGTGATGATACTTCTAAAGTAAATTGGAATTAACCACATTTATTTATTTTATTAAACAAATAGGTTGCCTATACATCTTAAGATATTCTGAAATGTTATCATTCTTTTCTTCATGGTCAGCACTGTGGTTTGGGTAGTGACCCCCAAAGGCATCCATATATCAAGAGCTGTCTCTCAGCCTGCCATGCTAGGCATGGGTAGAATCACTAGGAACTGGGATTCAGTGGAAGGACTTTGATTTCCAGGATGGGATGTGGGTTGCCCTTGATCTCTGGTTTCCTGGCTGCCATGCGGTGAGCAGGGCTGTAGTCCTCACTTGATCGCCCCTTTCTGGTTCTCTCCAAATCCAGTCATTATCTATTTTTCTATTCCCTTTCCTAGGGAAATCTATCTGTACTCCTAACTCTGCTTCTAACCTCTGTGACTCTATGGATTGTAGCTTGGTTATTCTTGACTAAACAGCTACTGAAACCTTTTAACAGTTGTGTTTTCAATTCATTAGCCTGGCAGAAGTCATCTACTGATTTCACGTTTAACATTTCTTTACCATGTCTTATAGCCTTCTAAGAAGTGGTCATCTTCGATTAGATTTACTATTGATATTATATCTTTAATAGTTTGGAAATATTACTGTATTTCATGATTTTCTATTCCAATTGATGCTTCTCTAAAGAAATAAAATGAAAATTTCCAGAAAAAGGCCATCATAAATTTACAAATTACTCGTACTTTTAGATGTTTTTCTCGACACAATCACGCCATCTGCAAGCAATCATTTATCAAAATGGCAAATTATAGTCACAACAATATAGAGACTCTAGACTTGCTCTCACGGTCTGTCAATCCCAGCACTCAATGATTCTATGTTTTCAAACTGTACTTAGACTAGACCCTTGTAAGTCTCTTTGACTCTCACACAGCCGTCTACATTTCTCTAACCACTCTGGATTTATTTTCCACTCTCTTGGCTAATTTACTTGTGGTGGCTACCTGCTCTGTGGACTCCCCCCAGTTTTCAGTGTCTGAAGTGTCTTTTTAAAAATTTCCAGCACATGTCCCATGACATAGCTCTAGAACCCTTGCTAAGGCGTGGCACTCACGACTCCACCACTTTCAACAGAAACAGCTGTGCTTCTCATGGCTTCTTTGAAGAAATTGTCCACTTCCCCTCGCGACACTTGAAAACACATTTAAACAAATTGTTTATGTCTTATTCAACACTTTTGCCACGAAAGTTCTAGTTTTTTCTTAAGATTTCTTTCTTGGGGTACATAATGTTTCTTACATGTGTGGCTTAGTATCGCTGAAATAGCATAAGAGGGAACCAGGCCTGTAGAAGCTCTGAAAAGTCAAAGGAAGACAGAACCGAAGCTTCACCAGTGGAGTAGCCTACAAATTCACAGAGCCACAGACTTTCTGACAGGGTAGGGAAAAACGAAGCGATTCTATTACTTTCAGCATTTTTCGTAAAGTCTAGAAGCAGCTTGTAGGTGCACATGTGTGTGTGTGCACATGTGTGTGTGCTTGCATGTGTATGTGTGCCCATTCTTTTTGTTTCTTACATGGAAGTCCTTGATTCATTTGCAGTTGAGTTTTGTGTAGGGCAAAATGTGTAGCTATGCAGTGTTATTGACGCCATTTGCTGAAGATACTATTTTAATGTACATTTTGACCTCTTTGTCAATAATCAAGTATTTGTAGGTACATGGACACATATGTGGGTCCTCAGTTCTGTTGTGTTGATCAATGTGATCAATTATATCAGTACCATGTTGTTTTTAATCACTATTACTGCGATGTGTAGTATAACTTACAGCCACAAATGGTGATACTCCTAGAAGTTCTTTTATTGTTCAGGATTGGTTTCACTATCTTGCATTTATTTGTGGTTCCATATAAAATTTAAAATTAGTTTTTCAATTTCAGCAAAGAACTATGTTGAAATGTTGATGGGGATTGTGTTGAGTCTGTAATTGCTTTCTGTGGGATGGCCATTTTCACAATATTAATCCTACCAATTCCTGAGCACGGGAGGGTTTTCTATCTTCTGGTATTTTCTTCATGTTCTTTCTTTTTATTGGTTATTTTACTTATTTACATTTCAAATGTTATCCCCTTCCCATCCACCTACTCCTGCCTCAGTGGCCTAGTGTTCCCCTATCCTGAGTCATAAAGCCTCCACAGGACCAAGGGGCTTCCCTCCCAGTGATGCCAGATAAGGAAATCCTCTGCTACATATCTAGCTGGAGCCATGGGTAACCCCTGTGTACTCTTTGGTTGCTGGTTTAGTCCCTGGGAGCTTTGGGGAGTCTGGTTGGTTGCTATTGTTCTTCTTCCTATGGGGTTGCAAACACCTTCAGCTCCTATGGTCCTTGCCCTGACTTCCCCACTGGGGTCCTCACACTCAGTCCAGTGTTTGGCTCTGTACATCTGAATCTGTATTGGTCAGGCTTTGGCAGAGACTCTCAGGAAACAACTATACTCCTGTCAGTAAGCACTTCTTGGCATCAGCAATAGTGCCTGGGTTTGGTATCAACATATGGGATGGATCCCTAAGTGGGGCAGTCTCTGGATGGCCTTTCCTTCAGTTTATGCTCCACTCGTTGTCCTTGCATTTTCTTTTGACAGGAGGAATTCTGGATTAATATTTTTGAGGTGGGTGGATGACCCCATCCCTCAACTGGGGCCCATGCCTATCTACTGGATATGGTCTCTACAGGTTCAATAGCTCCTTTGTTGAGTATTTCAGCTAAAGTCCTCCCTGTTGGGTCCTGGGAACTTCTTGGATCCCTGGCATCTGGACTATCCCGTGTTCCCCCTCCCCCACTGCTACACACCTACTTTCAAATTCCTGACCCTCTGTACTTCTCCCCCCTCTCCTCTCACATCTGACCTGGCTCCCCCTTCCCCCCTCCCCTCCTTTCCCCTCCCCGGTCCCTCTCTCCCTCCACTTCCCAGAGATTACTCTCTTCCCTATACTGAGTAGGGCTGCAGCATCCACACTTCGGTGTGATTTTCTTTCTTCTTGGGTTTCATATGGTCTGTGAGTTGTATTTGGGTATTCCAAGTTTCTTTTTGGCTAATATCCACTTATCAGTGAGTACATACCGTGTGTGCACTTTTGTGACTGGGTTACCTCATTCAGGATGATATTTTCAAGTTCTACCCATTTGCCTGAGAATTTAATGAATTCATTGTTAATAGATGAGTAATACTCCATCGTGTAAATGTACCACAGTATCTGTATCCATACCTTTGTTGAAGGACATCTGGGTTCTTTCCANCTTCTGGCTATTATAAATAAGGCTGCTATGAACATAGTGGAGCATGTGTCCTTGTTATATGTTAGAGCATCTTCTGGAGATATGCCCAGGAGTGGTAAAGCTGGATCCTCAGGTAGTACTAGTTCCAATTTTCTGAGGAGCCTCCAGACTGATTTCCAGAGAGGTTGTACCGGCTTGCAATCCCACCAGCAATGGAGGAGTGTTCCTCTTTCTCCACATCCTTATCAGCACCTGCTGTCACCTGAGTTTTTGATCTTAGCCATTCTGACTGGTGTGAGGTGGAATCTCAGGGTTGTTTTGATTTTCATTTTCCTGATCACTAAGGATGTTGGACATTTCTTTAAGTGCTTCTCAGCCATTTGAGATTCCTCAGTTGAGAATTCTCTCTTTAGCTCTGTACCCTATTTTTTTTTCTTTTGTTCTCTGGATTCTAACCTCTTTAGTTCTTTGTATATTAGATATTATCCCTCTATCAGATGTAGGGTTGGTGAAGATCTTTCCCAACATATGGATTGCTGTTTTGTCCGATTGCCAGTGTCCTTTGCCAGGCTTTGGTGTCTATATCTGAGGTCAAGAGTGTAGACAGCACAAGATTTAGGGGCTCCTGGCATCTGGGGTCAAAGCCACAGAATGCTGGATTGTCAGGTAGGTGGAGTGACGGTCAGGTGAATAGCTCTGGGGGTGCTACCTGGGGCTCTTGGTTATAAGATCACTCTATGGTTCCTTTTTGATATTTTTCTGACTTATTGCAACGTTACTAAAAGTGAGATTTGTGGAGCTTTATGTCTGCACTTATTTCTGTGCCTATGGTTTGCTGTTAGACACATTTGTTGAGTTTTCTATTAACTGCTGTGTATGTGTCTGTTTATGTGAGTGTGTGCATGTGTTTATGGGTATGCAGATGCATTTGCATATGTGTACAAATCCTGTGGAGGGCAGAGGCCAACCTCAGGAGATTTTCTTTGAGAAACGATCTTTTACTTGGCCTGGAATACACAGATACATCTATTCTGCCTGGCAGCAAGCCCCAGAGATCTACCCATCACCCATCTCTGCTAGGGATTACAAGAGCATGCCACAATATCTACATCTATATCATCTATCTCTATCTGTATTTCTACATTAATATCATCTATGTCTATGTACCTATATATACATATATATCACAATATTATAAAGATACTCTAAATATTTATTTTACTTTTGGTGGGAAGTTAAAAGAGTACGCGATAGCTTTAATATAACAATCTAGTTTATACTGAGTTGATCTGAAGTATTTTTCCAGTTTTTGTAAAATGTATTGTCTATTTCTGCCATTCTCAGTTCCAAATACAGGTCCTGAAGGGACCTCAAGGAAAATTCTATGGTGTTTAGCAGAAAGGCTCCTCCAGTTGTTCCTTTTGATGCTTTGGAGAATTTAGGAAACTCTTCTCCACTCACAGCTGCCACCAAGGAACCATCGGCTTTGTCATCAGCAAAGCAGTGTAAAGTTAGGGGTCAAGCTTATCTCATCAAAGTCATTTTGACCAAAATCTTGGACTATGTCTTTGCCTTTTAGCTCTCTATAATTTCTAAACACACATTTAAAATACACATTTGCAAGCACTTCAGTTGGTTTTTAGTAGGGGAGTTGGTTTGAAACCAAATCTCTCTCTCTCTCTCTCTCTCTCTCTCTCTCTCTCTCTCTCTCTCTCTCTCTCTTTCTCTCTCTCTGACAAGTTTGTAGGAGATTTTAAGAATCTAATCAGGAATTTGTATGTAATTAGAGACTTTGAAAAAAGTAAATGCTAAAAAATATCATGTATGTGTGTACATATGTGTGTGCATGTTTAGGTATGTGTGCCACAGGGTGTGTATGCAGGTCAAAGGACAACCTGGTACATTTGATTCTCTGGTTTCATCTTTATGTGGCTTCTGAGGTTGACCTTGGGAACTCAGGCCTTTACAGCAAGCACCTTTACCTACTGAGCTATCTTTACAGCAAGCACCTTTACCTACTGAGCTATCTTTACAGCAAGCACCTTTACCTACTGAG